>NC_043762.1:30995237-31295237 GCF_902148845.1 Salarias fasciatus
TCTCTCTCGTTCTCTCTCTCTCTCTTTCTCTCTCGTTCTCTCTCTCTTTCTCTCTCGTTCTCTCTCTCTCTCTCTGGTTTTCTCTCGTTCTCTCTCTCTCTCTCTCTCTCTCTCTCTCTCTCCCTCCCCCTCCCTCTCTCTCTCAGCTCTCGGAGCTGGTATAGATTGTGTGACTGATCATAAGGAGGAACACACTTCCAGGTAGAAGCAGTTTAGCAGCCCTGCCATGAGCCAGGAGGAAGAGCTGTCATCTTAATCACACTGAAGTAACTCTGAGTAATATGAGGTCCATTAACGCCCCCCCGCCCCCCCCATGCGTGTGCGCGGCCGACAGCACGGTCATGAAATACAGATTGCTGCCCTGCGTGTCTGGCAGCCTCAGGACCTGGCCTCTGATCTGGTCTCTTCAGTGACAGGTGGAAAATAGGACTGACTTGTTTTGTTTTCATACTAATTTTCTGACATATTGTACCTTTAATTCCTGAATCTCACAGAATTCCAAGTGTTTACACTGAATTTAAGACGTGTGACTTCTGGTGCATCACTGAGTGTTTCCACAAGCTGAAAAGATTTCCAGCTTTTTTTTTTTTTTCTTTTCTCATGCAGGCACATGGAATGGCACCACGAAAGTGGCCATCAAGACCCTGAAGCCCGGCACGATGTCTCCAGAGGCCTTCCTGCAGGAAGCGCAGATCATGAAGAAGCTGCGACACGACAAACTTGTGCCTTTGTATGCCGTGGTGTCCGAGGAGCCCATCTACATCGTGACAGAGTTCATGGGCAAAGGTATGAAACCCGGGGACGGTCCTGGAAACCGGCACTCCACCAGACATTCCACTGCAGCCACCGTCCTCCACTGTCCAGAAACATGCATGTCGGGTTAATGGGTCTCCCTGCAGCCGCCCCCAGGTCAGACTGTGAGTGTAGTGGCTGTCTGTCTGTCTGTGCTGTACGTCACTGTGGACAGAAGCGTCTGATAATTGTACTTCTACTTTTACCAGCACTGATCTAATTCATTCAACTCCTGCTCTGCCTGCTCCGAAACAGCCGAACGCAGAACACATACAGCCACATACTGTATATACATCACCACATGTATATTCCTCCTGTGTGTGTGTGTTGCTGGGATATAGAAGAATGACTCATCCATTCATAACTGTCACTTCACATTTAAATAATTCAGTCATTGTTTAACACTGATGAATCGTGCAGCTCTTTAAGAAACTGCCGTCTGCTGTAAATGATGCACCTCATCAAGCTGACAGACGTTCAGAACAGCGGCAGTGAGCTGCGGACACGGCTCAGAGACGGTCTTCAGCGTCCACAGTCCAGACTGGAGGTCCGACTGAGGACCGCAGGTCTGGACCGGACTGACTGTGTCTCACCTGACAGGTAGTCTGCTGGACTTCCTGAAGGAGGGCGACGGCAAGTACCTCAAGCTACCTCAGCTGGTGGACATGGCCTCACAGGTGAGTGAGTGAGTGAGTGAGTGAGTGAGTGAGTGAGTGAGTGAGTGTTGCTTCATGATGTGTAATGTGTGTTGTGCCTCGTCCAATCAGATCGCAGACGGCATGGCCTTCATCGAGAGGATGAACTACATCCACCGAGACCTGAGAGCGGCCAACATCCTGGTGGCTGACAACCTGGTGTGTAAGATCGCGGACTTCGGCCTGGCCCGGCTCATCGAGGACAACGAGTACACAGCCAGACAAGGTGTGAGGACCCTGCTGACCCCTGAACGCCACACCCCGACCTCATGGCGCTCCATGGACCTGAAACCCTGCGGTCCTCTGCAGCTGCCTTACATGTGCTTTATTGTGAGGAATTAGCAGGTTAAGCAGGAATTAAAAGGATGATTTTCTGTTTTTAACTCTTTTCGGAGTTTGATTGAGGTACAGACTGCTAACTTTGGTTTCTATCCAGGTTTCAGACACGGCAGCCTGTGTTTGGAAATGTCAGCATGTCCTTCACTGATGTTCTTCATCTGGCTGAGAAGCTCCTGTGTGCTTCAGAAATAGGAATAGTTTCCTATTAAAGAGTTCATCCAGCAGGGTCTTGAAGCTTTGGAAGAGTAGTTGTGGGATCAGCAAGTCTTGTGTCTGCTGCAGGCGTTGTATCTGCTTTATGGTCTTTTCTGCTTTTTGAAAGGTGCCAAGTTTCCCATCAAGTGGACGGCCCCAGAAGCTGCGCTGTACGGCCGCTTCACCATCAAGTCCGACGTCTGGTCGTTTGGTATACTACTGACGGAGCTGGTGACCAAGGGCCGAGTGCCGTACCCCGGTAAGGAGGACCGTCGCCGTGCCGGATTTCAGGAGTTTCACTGGAAAACCTGAATCAGCTGAGCAGTTGAAAGCTGGTGGCAGTGTTTTCTGCGAGATGTGAACACGTCTCCTCAGCACTGCCTCATGAAGTCCAGAGAGGGCCTGAGGGTCGCTGTGCTGCTGACTCTGCTCAGGGATTTGGCTTTGGAGCTTTCAGATAAGTAGTTTGAGACATCTGTTTGACAGTTGGAACCCTCTGTGCTGTACTTTCTGCGGTCTTGTCTTGTTCTAGTTCATCACTTCATGTGTTTTGCTGAGACCGGCCTCCACAGCCGCTTCCTCAGGACAGGCCAAGTGTGGAATGATATGACAACAGTCCTGGAAGTTCACTGAAAAGCTTTGTGCTCAGTGTGGTCAGAGTTCAGGGCCTTCAGCGTGGGCTGATGTGTGCCCCCTGCTGGAGCACAGCAGCATGTTCCAGGACTCCAGCCCCGAGCGGCTCAGGGATCCTCTTCCATTCCAGACTCAGAGGCTCTTCCCTGCTGTCTGCACACCGTGAGGACCTGCTGGCGGACTCCGTCTGGACTACATTTTGAGTTCATGCTGGCTCTCTAGCGCCGCCTGCAGAGAGATTAGAGATTTACACTCACCATATTAATGATGTTAGCATCTTCATCAGCGAACCTATTGACTGGTAAACGTGGAAACATGAAAGTCGGAGTCCTGGTCAGTCGTAGAAGAGCCGCTGTGACGACCCGGACTGAGAGGAGTCTTTATAGTTAGTAAAGTAATGAACTTTGAATTCTGTGTCACTTTATAAATATTCAAATGAAATGCATAAAAACTAGCATGAAAACATGAAAGGCAGCAGGAGGGTTCAGAGGAAGCGTCCGCTCAGGCAGCTCACAGCTGCTTCTGCTGTCAGGGTTTAGTCTGGATGGAAGCTGCAGAGTTTCGCTCTTCTGTCTTGTTTCTTCTTCCTGTCTTCTTCTGCGTCCTCTGCTCTCTGGAGTCCTCGTGGCGTCCTGCTCCTCTGGCTGCAGGCACATGCTGGGTCCTGGTCTGGTCCTGGTCTGGTCCTGGTCTGGTCCTGGTCTGGTCCTGGTCTGGTCCTGGTCTGGTCCTGGTCTGGTCCTGGTCTGGTCCTGGTCTGGTCCTGGTCTGGTCCCGGACACTGCCATGCTGCATGATAGCCGTCATTCCGTCAGTGAAGGCTGAATGTCACATGTCCACACGCTGGCCTCCCCTGCTCTCTGGGACTGATGGCCCTGTGTGTGTGTGTGTGTGTGTGTGACTGATGGTGCTGCTCTGTGTGTGTGTGTGTGTGTGAAGGGATGGTGAATCGGGAGGTGCTGGAGCAGGTGGAGCGCGGGTACCGGATGCCCTGCCCCCAGGGCTGCCCCGAGTCCCTCCACGACATGATGCGCCACTGCTGGAAGAAGGAGGCGGACGAGCGGCCCACCTTCGAGTACATCCAGTCCTTCCTGGAAGACTACTTCACGGCCACGGAGCCGCAGTACCAGCCCGGAGACAACCTGTAGGCCCGGATCAGGACCGGAGCCCTGAACCAGGGGAACACACCACCACACACTCTGCCTTCAGCGGGACTCGTGTGAGCCGGCCACAACACTGTGATCAACCAGAGAGAGGTGGAGAGTCCAGCTCCTCGCACATGCACACCTTGTTTCTTTAAGTATTGATTCCTCGACAGTTTCTCCAGTGATTTTTGCGTCCCAGCAGGAGTCTTTACTGTCGGTCGTTCTGTGTTCGAGTGAGGTCTGGACGGGGAGGTTGCTGAGTGTGTTTTGGAGTGACCAAGGTCTTGTGGGTAGGATGAAGAGTGTGTGATCTGAGTGAGGACCATGGGAGGCTGCTGGACGCCGCCGACATGTCTGGATAAGAAAAGTATTTCTGGCAGGTAGATGATTGAGGAATACAGTTCTTTTTGTATGGATCTTTGTAGCTCTCTTAAGTGTTTTGATGCTTTTAGTTTGTTCTCTTTAAATCAGAGACTTAAAATCTTACAGACATTTTCATTTTTTCCTCGTTTCACACTTTATGTTTGATAATGGACATTTCATTGTGAGGCTTAACATTTGTTTCGCAGCTCAGATCACTGCAGAATGATCTTTTATTTCACACAGATTGATGGATGGATGGATGGATGGATGATATTTTATGATTGGATGGATGATGGATGACTGGATAAAGAATGGATGGTGGATGCATGGCGGATGCTCTGTGGCGTGAGGCTCTGGAAGCAGCTGTACAGATGTTTGAAAGAGCAGCTGGTCTGGTTGCTCAGAGACCAGATGGATTCTCAGGACATGCCTATGGTGGCCCGGAAGGGCCACAGTCACAACACTACAGCAGAAGACCCAGCACTACAGCAAAAAGACACACAGTCAGTCAGTCTGTCTCAGTCTGTCTCAGTCAGTCAGTCTGTCTCAGTCTGTCTCAGTCTGTCTCAGTCTGTCTCAGTCAGTCAGTCTGTCTCAGTCTGTCTCAGTCAGTCAGTCTGTCTCAGTCTGTCTCAGTCTGTCTCAGTCTGTCTCAGTCAGTCAGTCTGTCTCAGTCTGTCTCAGTCAGTCAGTCTGTCTCAGTCTGTCTCAGTCTGTCTCAGTCTGTCTCAGTCTGTCTCAGTCAGTCAGTCTGTCTCAGTCTGTCTCAGTCTGTCTCAGTCTGTCTCAGTCTGTCTCAGTCTGTCTCAGTCAGTCTGTCTCAGTCTGTCTCAGTCTGTCTCAGTCAGTCAGTCTGTCTCAGTCTGTCTCAGTCAGTCTGTCTCAGTCAGTCTGTCTCAGTCTGTCTCAGTCTGTCTCAGTCTGTCTCAGTCTGTCTCAGTCTGTCTCAGTCTGTCTCAGTCTGTCTCAGTCTGTCTCAGTCTGTCTCAGTCAGTCAGTCTGTCTCAGTCTGTCTCAGTCAGTCGATCGGGCCTTCAGTTTGTCTGCCTTTCGGCTGTAGACCTGGATCTCAGATCTGGAGTGGATTCGGTTCCTCAGGAGCCTCCATGCAGCTCAGACCAGGACTGGTGGTGTTCCAGCTCCGGACCGGTCTGCAGACCGTCATGAATGGACATGCAGAGCGTTCATCATCGGGTGCGGTTCCTCTCAGACTCTTTCACAGTGCTGTCAGTTTCCCTGAATGCGCGGCTTTGTAAAAGGAAGACGGAAGATGTCGGTACAGCTGACATGTAGAGACCCACTAATGTCCAGAGTGTTTTTTAACGAGGACAACCTGACATGAAGCTAATCTGACTTTCAAAACCTCATGTGTGTTTCCTTTTTCCTGCTTCATTTCTGTTGTTTGGCTAGATGATGGGTTTGTTGGTGGTAGAGCGTCTGCTGTGTTGTGGAGGATGTGAGGTACGATCAGGACGCTGCTCCATAAACCGTCTGTCCATGAACCACAGCGAGAGAACGTCTCACCGGACTGTGTTATGGACAGTTGGACATGAGTCGGTATGAAAGCTACAGAGATGACACTTTTCTCAATGTTCTTTTTATTTCAGTTAATCGCTTTCACAACATTGTGTGGTTGTTCCTGACACTCAGGACTGGAATTATCGAGGTTATGAATGATGACGTGGTAACTAATATGATTTTGTACAGCAAGAAAATAAAATTTTAACTTTACACTTTACTGTTTGTTTCTTTCAACTAGAATATTCTTGAAAACTGACTCAAAATGTTCAACACCGACGAATAAAAGTGCTTTTCATTCTTGTTCACCCTGCTCTGTCCACCGAGAAAGTGCTGGCGATGCAGAAGACGGTGGCGGTCTACTCGTCCTCTGACCTGCAGAGAAGACAGCTGGTCTCAGAACGACGCTCCGCCAAGAAGGCTTGAAGTGGTTCTGCCACGATTTCCACACACACAGAGTGTGTGTGTGTGTGTGTGTGTGTGTGTGTGTGTGTGTGTGTGTGTGTGTGTGTCACCTGGCCGTCTCCTTGTACTGCAGCAGAGCGTCCTGCACCAGCTGCTGGATGAAGGCGGGGTGTAGCGGCTGCAGCTGGCCGGGCAGGGTGAGGCTGAGCGGGGAGTTCAGGATGTTCAGCTCCACCCTGCGGTCAGCAGGCTCCTCCCCTTCGTCCTGGCCGTCCAGCGCCACCTGCAGTGGATGGATCAGCGCCACACCGTCACTGCTGTCCTCTGACACGAGGGCGTGGCGTGGCCGGTGTTGTGGAGACTGGAGCTCCGCAGTGATCCGACAGAAGTGGCGGCGCTGCTCCTCACCTTGGTGACGGTGAAGATGTTCTGGGGAGCGCCGCCGTCGCTCACGGCCCGGCCCAGCCAGCTCAGCTCGGACGCCACGGCGCTCAGCCAGCCCACCGTGTCGTCGGCGTGCCGCCGGACGATGGACAGGACTTCCTGGTACTGGTCTCTGGAGACCTCCAGCAGCTGGGAAGCCTCCTCCAGCTCCACGTGCAGCTCCTGAACACTGGGACACTCTGCGAGGAGGAGCGGCGTGAGTCGGCGGGCGGAGCGCCGCGACCTGCCTGGGCGGAGGAGCCTCACCTGTGAGCAGCGTTCCCTGACAGGCCCGGCACTGCGTCTGCAGCCGCCAGCACTCCGACGTCTGCCTCCGCAGGCTCCTGCACAGCTGCCGGTCCTGCAGGACCTGCGGAGCGCTCTCCCTCTCTGCAGCAAAACAAGGCGGTTATGGGAGGAAGCGCTGCTGTGGACGCCATGTTGTACACTGAACCTTCACCTCACAGAAATATTCCTCCAAAATCAGCTGATTCCTCATAACTCAGGTGGTAGAGTGTATTTTTTGTACAAAAAAGAACCTTATTTCACAAAAAAAAACAAAACACGTTAATGTAGAAGCTGTTTCAGAACATGCGGGCCTCTGGTTTTATCGTCCTTCATTAGTCAATATTTTAAGGAGCTAGAATTTCATATTTCAGCCAAAAGAAGACGGCTGTGAAGAAGAATCAGCCTCCTCAGACTTCCCTCCCCTGTGAAGCTGTGAGTCCTGCATGGTTCCTGGTGAGGACGAGATGCCGGGTGTCTCTGTCTCAGTGTCCTTCAGCAGGACTAACCTTTGTCGTCCTGCTGCTCCGCCGCCTGCTGGAGGTCGTCGAACACCCGGGTCACCACTGCTCCGAACTCCTCCACCACGCTCTTCCCAAAGTCAAAGAAGGACTCCAGCACCTCCTCCAGGCCCACCCCCTGCATGAAACCCGAGTCCCGGGCGGGGTCCAGCGGGTCTAAGGTGGGCGGTGCCGCCGGGGCCCGGGTCTGGTTCAGGAAGGCTGTCTGGAGAGCCCGGTCCAGCCTGCTGCTCATCCTGGACACCAGGCCGGCGCTGCGCTCCACCAGCCAGCTCACCCTCCGGAGCAGGCGGTTGAAGGAGTCCTCGATGCGGTCCACGTCCAGGTCTGTGCTGTCGAGCCCCTGATTCACCAGGATGTCCCCCGACTCTGCGGCCAGCTGGCGGGAGCTGAAGCGTTCGGAGATCCTCTGGAAGAAAGCTCCCACCTGCAAGTCCAGAACAGAGTTCACCTGGAGTCCAGGAACCAGCAGCAGGGTTCAACATGCGGCCCCTGGACGCCTGGACGGTCGTACCCGGTCCGCGGGGTGAGCTTATCAGATTTCTAAAAAAAAACAAAGTCAGTTAAAGTAGCTGCAGTTCCTGAAGTGTCCACTAGGAGCTGCATCGTGTTCATGGAAAGCTGAAACCAATCCGTCTGTTCGTCCCCTCGTTACCAGACGGCCACACTGGGATGCTCTGGGGAGCTGATGGGGGTCCAAGGTCGTCTCGGGCCACAGTGCTGATACGTCCGCTGTCAGTTCCCAGGCGACCTCCGTCTGTCTGCAGGGCGCCGGCGGCAGCTCCTCTTACCTTGGCGTGGAAAGCGGCGAAGCGGCGGCGGCAGGCGGAGGTGTAGAAGCTCTTGCAGGCGTCCTCCAGACAGGGTCTGCACTGCTCCCACTCAGCCTGCAGGGAGTGTTTGCAGGCCTCCTCCGCCTCCTGCAGCTTCTCCGTCACGTCCCTGGCCAGCTGTGCTGCCCCCTGCTGACACGGAGGACTCCCGTTAGCGTCCCCCAGTCCTTCAGCCGAGCGTCCTGTGTGCTGCTGGACCTTCTTCTTGTCGCCGCTGTGTCTCAGAGACTTCATGAGGTGCTGGTGCTTCTGCTGGTTTAGCAGCATGGCCTCCTTCATCTGCTTCACCCCGTACAGCGCTCTCTTCACCTCCTCATCCACCAGCTTCTCTCCGTCCGCCGACAGCTCTGACGGCCAGCGGACAGAAAGAGAGTTTATTGTTGAAAATGACTGAAATAACCGATAGGATGTGAGGAGCAGCGCTAGGACTGTTAGCAGACTCGTGTGGCCTTTCTCCATGGAGTCAGCATGTTCTTCCGGTGCCTGTGTGGCACTCCGGTTTTCGCCCATGCCCGGAGGGGAGACTGTCTGTCGACATGCTGATGGACAGGTGAACCCGACTCACTTTTCAAGATGTCCTCTGGGACGCTGTCTGGTGGATCTGCAGCAGCTGAGTGGAGGACGGTCAGAGTAGCCAGCAGAACAGTCCAGCCCAGCAGGAGCTTCATGATGTCCCAGTCAGAGAGCGGTGGACACACTGAGGGGAGGGACAACACGAGGGACACACTGAGGGGAGGGACAACACCAGCACTCGTCAACAGGTGAAGCCAGTTTAAAGATGTCCAGCTCAAACTGACTCTGAAAACCCGTCTGTCATTAGTGTTATCAAACTTTCAGAACACGTTTCTCAAACAGGTTATTGTGACGACACAGCAGAAGATCAGTTCACGAGCTCCAAGAACGCAGAGCAGAAGAACATTTCAAATGTGGACGTATAGGATTAATGTTTGATGGCATTGTTACAGACTTGAGGAGTAGTGGACTGCACCTTTTTGTTTTCACAGTACTGCAACATGAACACGAGCTCAAAGCGTTTACAGCATGGACCTGGCCTGTTCCGCACAGTCGCTACAGACCTGGGGCCTCACCTATAGAGCCTGCGGCGCACAAAACTCTCCCGCCTCACTCCCCCCCGCCCCAACCCAACACTCATACCCACTCACTCATACTGACACACACGCATGCACACACGCATCAAACACACACACACACTCACATTCCAACACACTCACACACTCTCACGCACACGCTAACAAGCACGCACACACACACACACACACACACACACACACACACAGTCCATCCTACCCCAAACACACTCACATTCCCGCGTCATCCAACTGTCACATCCTGTGGGAGACACCCCCGGAAGGCAAGGGAACACCAAACCCCACATCCAGGACCCCCCGCCACCCACAACTGCCGCCCCCACCCCCCCACCCCACCGCCGCAGACAGATATGCACCCCCCAGAGCCAGCAGCCCCCCAAACCACAGCCGCTCCAAACCCCAGGCCTGTGGGGAAAACAACAGCCCCCCCCCCCCCCCCCCGCCCCACCCCCCACCAGAAGGAATCCGGAAACGGGGGCGCAGAAGACCCCATTGCCCTCCCTCCCCCCCTCCGTCTCGTGAGTGTTGATGGAGTATATGTTGTTTGCGATTAAAATTTGAGGGTCAGTAACCACACCGTGCCACGAGTGAGGCCAAACGAGCAGTCTCATCTACCTGAACAGCCCCCCCCCCCTGACACAGCGCGCCAAGACCCCCCGACGTGTGTGTTTGTATGTATTTGGTCGTGTTAGATGACTAAGTGCAATTAAGACTGAGAGGCGAGCCACTGAAGCGTGCAGTGATTGGGGCCACTTAGATGGTGATGAGCTCCAGAACCTGGTCTCTGGTCTGTGATGAGCTCCAGAACCTGGTCTCTGGTCTGTGATGAGCTCCGGAACCTGGTCTCTGGTCTGTGATGAGCTCCGGAACCTGGTCTCTGGTCTGTGATGAGCTCCGGAACCTGGTCACTGGTCTGTGATGAGCTCCAGAACCTGGTCTCTGGTCTGTGATGAGCTCCAGAACCTGGTCTCTGGTCTGTGATGAGCTCTGGAACCTGGTCTCTGGTCTGTGATGAGCTCTGGAACCTGGTCTCTGGTCTGTGATGAGCTCCAGAACCTGGTCTCTGGTCTGTGATGAGCTCCAGAACCTGGTCTCTGGTCTATGATGAGCTCCAGAACCTGGTCTCTGGTCTGTGATGAGGTCTCGAACCTGGTCCAGCTGCTGGTATATACAGTAAATGCTGTCGGCTGACTCGCAGTGCGAGTGTGTGCAGCCCCTGCAGAGGAAGGTTTTTGCCGACACGTCCTCTCTTTCCACCTCCCTGCAGCTTGAGTACGTCTCCCTGGCAGATCATGTGTCAGAGAGAAATGTTTAAAACCTGCGTTCATGAGCAGATCATCTGCAATCAGAAAAACCACCGTGTTGGCAGGATCTTCTAACCTTCCAAAGAGCTGTCCGAAGAGCAGTTACACAAGTTGGGATTCACCCTAAATAAGGATGGGCTCAGTAAACCTGTTATGACAGCGCCAAGCTGCAAACAAAACCATCTCCTTTCTATTTTCATTTCCAGTCAACATCATGCGATAAAGTAAGTAAGTAAAATTTATTTATATAGCGCTTTTCACAAATCAGCTGTCACAAAGTGCTCCACAGTGGTAAAGAATTCTATAAAGATCAGAAATATAAGCATAAACTGGAATAAAAATGACTTTAAATAGGCTCAAACTGCTGAATCCGGCCTTCTGTTGCTGCTCTGAAACTCTGGCGTCGCTCGTTTTTTCTGTATTAAAGGAATTCAAAGCACCTCTATCTTCTGTTAAAAGAGACAGACTCACCAGCAGACTGAGGCAGCGTCCTCACACACACTGATCTGCACTTCCCTGCCTTTCTATATGTGCTCTTTCCACTTTAGCTTGATCCTATTAGTGACTTTACGCCCATTAATCCAGCGCAGGAACAGTTCAGCCATGAACTCTCTCATCATTACAAAGAACACAACCTTTATGTAAAACACAGAAGACAGGAAGAAGGTTTACGGTGCAGCAAACTGCAGCTGCAAAATTATTGGTTTCTTCTCATGAGTCCATATTTCCTTTTGAGTTTCAGAAACTTTAGGAGTTTTTTGTTTTGTTTTTTTTCCCCAGAGATCCACATTTTCTACCCTAATTGCTTTTGCCTGACCGTCTCCCTCTGAGTGATGGAGCGAGGCCAGAAGGCAGGCCTCCAAAGCCCAGCCACATGAACTCCAGAGTTCCCGGCCTTCGTAGAATGGTATTTCTAATAATTATGGCAGAAATGATCTATCAGCTTAAATATAATAAAGAATAATGTCTTTAAATATTCTCTTTATGTGTAGTATCTGAGACAATGAAAGGTAAAGCCAAGCTTTTCCTTTTTATTCACATTTTTAACAGCATTACCAAGAAAAGTGTTCATTATTTACCACAATCCCATCAACATCATTAAACATTTGAAACAAAATAAAGTTCATAAAATGATGCTTGCATCAGGTGAAGTCATTCAATTCAATTTAAAAAAACCTCAAAATTAGTCTGAATGTAAAAAAAAAAAGAAAATCAGGAGGCAATGGAAGGCACACAGAGCAGCATTCACAGAACAAAAGAGAAAGAGTGAAAAGACCTCAGTAAAGTGCAGTGGGTTAAAAATAGTAAAGGAACAAGGGTGAAAGAGCATCTCTAAGAGCTGTGCTTAAAAAAACTGTTTCAAAGATGACTAATGTGTTAATGGCTTTTATGGTCATACAGGTTTTTAAAGAAGTTTGTTTTTATAAATGAGGTGTTTTACTGTACTGTAGTTATTGATCAATAAGAGCTTTTCCTGTTCAGTACATGATCTTTAAGGAAATGTTTTGTCTTGTTTGGAACTGAAATTGATTTTGTCTTTTTTTTTCTGCAGCCCTTCTCTACATTGAAAACGACTCCAGGCAGTTTGCTGGCGCTCTCTCATGCAGGAAGTTGATCATTCACTGTACTTTCTTTGACTTGGAGCTGAAAGGAGAGCACATTAGTGGCCAGCTGGTTGTGCTGAAGCTGAGCCAGACTGATAAGCTGCTGTAATCATGCAGGTTGCCGTCCTCCACACCTCCACTCCTCTGCGTCACATCAGGGTTCAGTACTGCTCCTCTGTGGAGGAGAACCTCCTTCTGCTCACAGTGGACAATGTGGGACCGTTTTGTTCCCTTGACTTTTAGAATGTTAATTTATACCAGAAAGATAAAGATGCATTTGATTATTATTCACTCAGTAACTGGCTGCTATACAAACACCACACTGCTCTGTCCATGAAGGAAGAGCTGAAGACGAAGAAAACACACGTTTTACACCTGTTTGTTGGTAAAAACAGACACAGCTGTTCATTGATGTTGTTTGATGAAAATCAGAATTTGAACATGATTGATATAGAGGAAACGTGATTGTGATTTGTCAATTGGATCTTTTCTGGCCCCTCAATATGTCAGGTTTTTTTATGCTTCTCACTGGGGCTGTCCGGGCCTCCAGCGGAGACATCTCCCCACCGACTACAGCAGGTTGGACCAGTCGGTGTCCGGCTGACTTCAACGTTCAGACAGCTGCCAGCGACAGGAGGCGCCGTGGAATCACTGAGGAGGAGCGGTCCTCAGTCAAGCTCTCTTGATAAGCTTTACTCACTACTGAACTCATTTCAGAGAAATGAAGCCACGTAGATTGACAATATGTGTTGATCATACAGAAAATAGATGGATTTTTTTCTTCCCCTTTTTCATATATACATGAGTATAAAATACATTGTTTGAGACATGAACAATGTGTGTCATACATGATCCTGGACACAGTTCAATAGATTCATTTATGAATGAATTTATTTCGAATGAATGAATTTATTTTTTGAACATATATAAAGTGAAGAAAGAAAAAAGATAAAAAAAGAAAGTTAATGCAAATCAAAGAAAAAGAAAAAAACAACATAACAGCATAGTTCGAAAAAAGGAGTAGGAAGAAGTAGAAACTTTTTAGAGATTTAGAGATTTACATGATGTTTACATTTTTACCAACCAATGTAACATCTTGAAGCCCTCTGAGGCAACTGTTGTTGTGATACTGGGCTATACAAAAATAAATTGATTGATTGATTGATTGACATGATTTGCCGTGAGATGAGTTAACAGACACGTACCACAGCTACACACGCAGCCAGCATCATAAACACACATGAGGCATCAACCAAACACACACAGCAACAACATGGACCAACAACATCTACACACGTTGCATCTGCTTCTTCAGACACTATGGAAGCAGAAGCCGCAGAGAGTCTCCGGTCCGACAGGTGGCGCCATTGAACCCGGTTTGCCAACCGGAAATGAATGCGAACGCTGTCCGGTCACTGGCTGCATAGAAATATGTAAGTAGACTCGCCACTCTCGATTCAGTGTCAGTTACGGCGTTGTTGTTGTTTTTTTTCTGTCGATAAAGTAAGTAAAAGTAGCGTTTTCACTTCCGGTAGGTTCCGGCTGAGCCGCGGGCTTCACGGCTTTAGCAGCGCCGCGTGACGCGGTCACACAGCCGCACTGCACTGCTCCGCGGCAGGCGGAAGAACAAGTAGTTCCCCTTAAACTGCGAATAATGCGTTGAGTTTTGTGCATAATAGTCTCAAAATTCTGTGACAATCATGTCTGTGTGAGATGTGTTGATGTGTAGCCGCCAGACCAGATTTAAAGTAGGCAGATGTGATGTCGGGAAGCTGAGGAGTTTGGTATCGATGCGCACATCCCGTCCTCCGCCTCCATCAGCGACTCCATACTGTCCTGTACCGAGTAGCTTTAGCTTTTTGTCTGCAACAAATCATTGCAATGGTTTTAAAAGGCCAAATGTATTCATTTCAGGATCGGAGGGTGTCCGGCTGCGACCTGCTGCTGCGGCAGTAATATCCTGAGGATCAAACCGGAGCTGGTGGAAAGACCACGTCAGCGCAGAGCTGCACGACCAGCTGGGAGCCAGGACTAACTCCTCCACCGCAGGTCAGCCCTTCATCCTACTAACTCCTCCACCGCAGGTCAGCCCTTCATCCTACTAACTCCTCCACCGCAGGTCAGCCCTTCATCCTACTAACTCCTCCACCGCAGGTCAGCCCTTCATCCTACTAACTCCTCCACCGCAGGTCAGCCCTTCATCCTACTAACTCCTCCACCGCAGGTCAGCCCTTCATCCTACTAACTCCTCCACCGCAGGTCAGCCCTTCATCCTACTAACTCCTCCACCGCAGGTCAGCCCTTCATCCTACTAACTCCTCCACCGCAGGTCAGCCCTTCATCAGTAATCTACGAGGGGGTATCCAAAATAAACCGGAATTTGGTCAGAAAATAATAATAATGATGAGTTTGGACTTCTGGCCGTCAGATGTGCTGCAGGTAAGCCTCATCCATATCTGTGAAAAAAAATCTGAGCTCCCAGAGTGACACTGACGCCTGTCAGGCACTATTTATAGTAACAGAGTGCCGCGGCGGTCTGCGATTTTTCCAAAATGGCGACATTGACTGGGAAGCCAGAGCAGCAAGCGAACATTAGATTCTGCTTTTTGCTGGAAAAACAGCAGCAGAAACACTCAGCTTGTTGCAGCAAGCCTACAAGGATGATGCTCTGGGGAAGACTCAGGTCCATGAGTGGTCCGGGGGTCTGAGAAGGGCCAGATGTCGGCGCGTCAGGTCCGCTCAGCGTGAAAACAATGCTGAGCTGCTTCTCGGCTGTCCAGGGTCTCGTCCACAGCGAGTCTGTCCCTCCAGGTCAGACTGTAAATCAGGACTACTGCAGGAAGTCCTCAGACGCTCCGTGAGGATGTGAGGAGGAAGCAGAGCGTCGTGGCGGAGTGGAGCCGGTTGATCCACCACCACAGAGCGCCAGCGGACACGGCGCTGCGCCTCACGCAGTTTCTGGAGAAGAATGAGATGAATCTCCTCTCCCATCCGCCTGATTCGCCAGATGAAGCCTCCAGGGACTTTTTCTTGTTCCCCAAGTTGAAGAAGCAGCTGAAGGGACAGCGGTTTGCAGATGTGGAGGAGGGGACAGACAAATCACAGCCGGCCCAGAATGACTCAATTACGCACGAGTCTGACGACGCATTGGTGAAGTGGGAGACACGGCTGGAGCGCTGCATTAATGCGGATGGAGATTATTTTGAAGGCGACGGTGGTGTTTTATTTTGAAATGTAAGAAATAAAAAGTTACAGTCAAATTCCGGATTCTTTTGGGTACACCCTCGTACTAACTCCTCCACCAGTAGGTCAGCTCTTTATCAGTAATCTATAACCTAATCCTGGTCAGTAGGTCTGCTCTTCATCAATAATCTATAATTTAATCCTGGTCAGTAGGTCTGCTCACGTTCAGTAAACTTTGACTGTTTTACCTGATCGTGACCGATCGGTCTGCTCATGTTCAGTAAACTACAGACATGCAGACCTTATTGAAGCTGATCCTCCTCCGTGCTTTTATTTTGGCGGCCTGCTGCTCAGTCCCTGTTGTGAGCAGTGAAGGTCTCACCTGATGAACAGCTGCGTGTTCTGCATTGTAACATGTTTAGAAATCCATCAATCAGGTCTGTGAAGCGGGAAGTGAAACATATCAGACTTCAGTTTCTCATTCTCATCATCATCTCTTCACTTCATGTCTGCTGTCTGTCACAGTAAAACTGCATGTTCCATCTCAAGTCAACAAATGGCTCCAGCAGCATCATTTCTGATTTGCATTGTATTCAGTGCCGGTGTGCCATTAGGTCCCAAAAGAAGGCAGCAAACAGGTTTTTGGTCATATGTGTACTCGTTTTGCTTTTACACCCAATTATAGCTGTCATTCAGGTACGTACTTCAGAGGTCCATAATTCTTGAAATGTGCAAGCTAGAAGCATGAAATTCACCGGAACATTTCATTTTTCACTGCTAGTTGCAAAACAATCATGTTTTTAGCCCTTGTCCGAGTGTGAAAAAGTTTACGGGGGGTGGAATTCCTGAGGAAAAAAAACCAAAACCTTAATTTTGCCCGTGTTTGAAAGGCCTCTGTATTAGGGCTGGGCGATATGGCAAAAAAAAAAAATCACAATTTTTTTTTCATATCATTCAATCTCGATTATAATCACAATATGCTATATTGTTTTTAAACCAGTTTTAAAGCATCTGCACTGAAAACTGGAACTATAGAATAGTTTAACATTTTATTACAAACCAAGCAAATAGCAATGCGAATTAAATAATAGAACATAGAAAAATATAAGAACAATCTCACTGAACAGTGCAGTAAATGGAAAAAAAAAAATCTAGCACCAACATAATAAAATCCTGCGATGCAGCGTTTTTTCAGTAAAAGAGAAGAACTGAACGATCGTTAGTTAAAGTGTGACAGTTTACAGCCCTGAGGATTGTTGTTGCAATAAAAGATTAAAAAACTAAAGAAACCGCCTGGGGATAATGAGGGTGCTTCAGAATGTAAACATTATTTTCAAGTTCTGATGCTAAATATGCTGCTGCCATCATTAATGCTTGCATCAGATGTACAACATTTAAATAATCTAGATTGGACAGATTAGATTTAAAATGTAACAGTACATAACTACAATAATATAAAAAAAATAGACAAAAGTAATCGTTTTTCTCCTCTTTGAATGTTGCTTTTATGGCGCAGCTGATTTTGACATTGTAATGCCCCTTTTCTCAATTTTCAAACCGTACGACGCACTGCTTGGGATGAAATGACTCTGTTGAGCAATCTCGCAATTTTGGTGCCAAAAAAAAAGAAAACGTGTCACCTCCGTGACACAACTTTATTAGCATAACAACAAGCCAGGTTAAAATCGCCAACTAGCTTACCGGTATTTAACGGCGACATAAGGCAACTGGACGTACAGGAGGCTATCAGAGGCAACCACAAATACACATCGTTGGATGATCAGAAACAAACTTGTTTGAGCCCAATTAAGACTGCTGCAGAGCCACAGAAGCTGCGCTTTTCAGCTGTCCGCCCACCGGAAACCACTTTATGGCAGGCAACCACTTTTTGGCACGACACCGGCAAGACGTGTTCGAACAAGATGTGTTCAATGATGCGATGCACCGTTTTTTCAGTAAAAGAAAAGAACTGAACCATCGTTAGTTAAACTGTATCACCAGTAGTTTCTGTACTCAAAAGGCCAGATTCCTTGCGGATCGGTGAGCTAGCAGCAATGTGCTAGCAGCGGTGAGCTAGCAGCGGTGTGCTAGCAGCGTTGTGCGAGCAGCGTTGTGCTAGCAGCGGTGTGCTAGCAGCGGTGAGCTAGCAGCGGTGAGCTAGCAGCGGTGTGCTAGCAGCGGTGTGCTAGCAGCGGTGAGCTAGCAGCGGTGTGCTAGCAGCGATGTGCTAGCAGCGGTGAGCTAGCAGCGGTGTGCTAGCAGCGGTGAGCTAGCAGCGGTGAGCTAGCAGCGGTGTGCTAGCAGCGGTGAGCTAGCAGCGGTGAGCTAGCAGCGGTGTGCTAGCAGCGGTGAGCTAGCAGCGGTCTGCTAGCAGCGGTGTGCTAGCAGCGGTGAGCTAGCAGCGGTGTGCTAGCAGCGGTGAGCTAGCAGCGGTGTGCTAGCAGCGGTGAGCTAGCAGCGGTGAGCTAGCAGCGGTGTGCTAGCAGCGGTGTGCTAGCAGCGGTCTGCTAGCAGCGGTGAGCTAGCAGCGGTGAGCTAGCAGTGGTGTGCTAGCAGCGGTGAGCTAGCAGCGGTGTGCTAGCAGCGGTGAGCTAGCAGCGGAGCGGGTGGAGCAGCCTGTCCTGTCAGCAGCAGCCTCATCTTCAGAGCATAACTCCGAGGCATGGCTGACTTCCTCTGCTTCGCTGCCCTCGGCTCCACTCAGCTCATCTCTGTTCACTTCTCAGACAGCTTACAGGAGGAAGCTGAGCAGGAGAAAGTCGACTGTGATTGGCTGTGGTCACGCACATTTCTGCCATGTCTGATCGAGTAAATGTGCTCTCAGCTGATCACCGTGATCGACTGGAAATTAATCGTGATCACCAATCACGATCATATAATCGCCCAGGCCTACTCTGTATACCATTTTAATCTAAAGAAAAATATTAAAACAGCATTTCTTTCTTTAGTATGGGTCTTTACTAACAGGCTAAAACCAATGTTGAAGTACTCAAGTGTTTAGTGTGGCTGCAGGACCGACTTTAATTAGGGGCAAATCTGAAATTTAAATAAATACAACCACATTTTTCACCATGTGTGATAAACAGCACCACTCTGAAACTTTTTGCAGTGACTCTTCATATTCCAGTAAAAAACATTTCAAAATATTGAGATGGTGTTCTGTCTCCTTCATATAGGAAGTCTATGTCAAAGAGGGGCCTAAAGTGCCCTCCAGCAGCATTCTTGCCATATAACATATATTATTTTGAAGTATCAAATGTGTCACATTGCACCTCAGGCATATCAGCAGATGTTATTAAAGCACATTTATTACCTGTTGAGGCCAACACACCCAGTCTAGGGACACCACGACTCTTTATACTGATGTTGTACTTTAAAGGAATACTCTGAAGATTTTGGACCCAGGCCCTATCCCAATCATTTACAGAGTGAGATAAGCTCATAAATACCTTTTTTGTGTCCGTTGGTCCAGCCGCTGGCTCCCAGCTGTTAGCATCGTAGTTAGCTTAGCTCAGCTGCTGGAGGTGAAGAGGAGACAGAGCCGGACTGAGAAAGTGGACAAACTCCTCCTTCCAGTGGTCCAGGGGACGGCGTGTTAGCACGGGAAGTCAATCTGAATGGATATGAAGCATTTTAAAAGACGGGTTTTCTTTTCAATCTGTTAAAATAATGTTTTGATCCACACAGACCTGCGCATGGCAGTGCTCCGCGGAAGGATATACCGGAGCACAGCAGTAGAAGCACAGACTCAGCCGCTGTGCGCCGGTATATCCTTCCGCAGCGCACTATGCTTGTGCAGGTCTGTGTGTAGACTGACGGAAGCGAGGCTGCCAGTCTGCGCCATCGGCCCCTCCCACCACCAACCATTCACTCTCACTACTTTCATACTTGAGTAAGACACTTCACCCACTTTGCCTAAGGACACAATGACAGTAAGGCTGGACGATTAATTGAATTTTAATCTTGATTTCGATTTTGGTTACTCACGATCATAAAAATGTTATAATCGGAGATAAACGATTAATTAGCCGCATTTCCTACGCTGCCAAAGTACCATGAAGCAGCCGCAGCCAGGGCTCCATCAGCAACACGTGAAGGAAGGTTTACAAACATGGCAGAAAAGGAGCCTTTAGTGGACAAAGGCAGGACTACTTCAGTCATCTGGAAGCATTTTGGCTTCAAGTCGTCGGACATCCAGCATCCTGCCACAAGTGCTGCATCAGGCGGGTTTTCAGCACAGGTGGAAATGTTGTCACCTGCCTTCGTTCGTCGCTGAAGCCAGACCAGGTGAACAGACTCGTCTTCCTCGCCAAAAACCTGTAGGAAGTTAACGACAGGGAGTGTTTAACTATGCAGCCAACCCCTCTTTTGTTATTTAAAATAGTTTTTGAGAGAGTTCAAAGAATATTTTCAGGCTGTGTTTTTGACTGAGTTATTAGTGTATTTTGCATATTGCTATTTTTGCAAGTTTTATAGAAGTGCATGCAGATTGAGTATTTATTTTTATTTGTTTTATTGATATTATTTAAGATATTAATTTTTTATAAGTTTGTTTTTGATTGTTCTTTCAAGTTGTAGTTTAATAAATACTCAAGTTTTGGAATGATGAATAATCGTGGTTATTAATCGTGATTTCAATATCTAGCAACATAATCGTGATTATTATTTTTGCCATAATCGTCCAGCCCTAAATGACAGTTTTACGCCTGCGGGAGCGGGGATTGAACCGCCAACCTTTCGGTTATGAGATGACCCGCTCTACCATCCGAGCTACTGTTGCCTCATCCAACCCACCATCCAACAATAGAAAGCAGTCCAAACCTCCATCTCTGTTGAAAATGCTTGTTAAAACCGTAAAAACCACATTTGCATTTAAAAAAAAAAAACAGGTCACAAACACACAGCCATTCCATCAACCCTCCTCGGGTTCAACAGAAGCTTGATTGTGCAGAGACCCGTCCAACCTGGCAACACAGCCGCTCCGTCATGGAGCTTTGATTTGTGCAATTTTGGTGTGGTTTGACTTTCCTACAGTGAGTAAGTACAACATTGTTCATTCCTCTAATGCAGATAATGATCAGATCGCGTTGTTTGTCACATATTCTACCAGAAGAATTACAAAAAACAATCTGAAGGCAAAAACACGACACAGATTTTATTTTGAAATCACTGATTTAGGAACACATATCTACTTTCCATCTGGCACCGACTTGGTTCTGTTTAGACTGAAGCAGCGGCTCCGGAGTGAGGAAACAGGATCCTTGCTGAAAGTTTCCGGTCCGCGGCTCTGTAGCGGCGCCAGAGCGGACCGCAGCCGCCGGGGCTGCTGGGAGTCCATGGTTCGTCGTTACGCACACAGCGGAACTGATAAGCGGAATTGTTAAGGAGACACAAACGATTCCTTGGAATCGAGACATGAGGAACCGGCTCTACAAAAGAACCTGTTCTCGATTCCCATCCCTGCTATGAGTTATAATTTATTAATTTAAATGGAATACAGAGAGCTATAAAGACATGGGCGAAATTAAGATTCCCAGTTTTTTTCAAGAAATCAACCCTCCCAAAAAATGTTCACACTCAGGCTAGGGCTAAAAGTCAGATTGTTTTGTAATCAGCAGTGAAAAATGAGATGATCCTGTGAATTTCATGCCTTTAGCCGTTATATTTCAAGAATTATGGCAATGAGAAGAACCTACCAGAAAGACGGCCATCGACTGTCGGCCTGAACCTGCCCCCATATAACGGGCTGTAAAAGCAAAATGGGTAACGCTTCCTTTTACAGTACGGTAATTACCATGTATTAACGTGGTAATTGCAAGGTAAGTACCATGTAATAAGGAGAAGTTACTGTAAAATTACCATGTAATTACAGGGTAACTATGTTGCTAATTACCTAGTACTTTTAGAGTAATTACCAAGCCAATTCCAGGCAAATACCAAGTAACTACCTGGTAGTTAGTATTAATTACTGGGTAATTATAATGTATATAGCAACTATGTCGGTAATTGCCAAGTACTTACTAAGTAATTGCTAAGTAATTACCATGTAATCATTGGGAAATGTAGACTTTTTACTAGGTATTACTAGGTACTGCTAGGTGTGTTTGCTATGCATTTCCCTATTAGTCAAGTGTTTTTTACTACTTACCTGGTAACTTCTTAGTATTTCCCAGTAACTACAACATTTACCTGGTAATTACGGTTGAACTGTAGACTACTGCAAAAGGAAGTGAGGCCTGTTTCCACACTATTACCTGGTAACTACTTATTCGTTACCCAGGAACTGCAAAAATACCTACCTGGAAATTACATAGTTATTAAAGTGGATTTGTACTGTAAAAGGAAGTGAGGTCTGTTTCCATGTTATTACATGGTAATTATACGGTAAATATACGGTTTTACACAAGTAAAAAGTCTACATTTCCCAGTGATTACATGGTAATTACTTAGCAATTACTTAGTAAGTACTTGGCAATTACCAACATAGTTGCTATATACATTATAATTGCCCAGTAATTAATACTTAATACCAGGTAGTTACTTGGTATTTGCCTGGAATTGGCTTGGTAATTACTCTAAAAGTACTAGGTAATTAGCAACATAGTTACCCTGTAATTACATGGTAATTTTACAGTAACTTCTCCTTATTACATGGTACTTACCTTGCAATTACCACATTAATACATGGTAATTACCGTACTGTAAAAGGAAGCGTTACCGCAAAATGATACACATACTACAGAAAACCTGTTTCCTACCTTCTGTGGGACCTAATGGCACACAGGCTGAACATGGTGGAAATCAAAGGTGGTGGAGCTTTTTGGATATTGGCTGATTTGACATTTAATGACCCAGAATTCATTTCACCAGACCAACACAGAGCAGAGCTGCATCCTGCTGTCCCATCAGGACTCCCTCCAAGAAAAGCGGTAAAGCTTCCACCGGTTCTGTTGAGAGGGGGGTTCCTGTGTGCGCCCCCTGCTGGCTGTTTCTCTTACTAGTTCAGAACCATGAGTGGGAACAACCTGATGGTACCAGCAGATCTGAGGGAAACGGATCCGTATCCAGACATGGCGAGGGACAGTGTACGGTGGACATGTGTCCCTCCGTGGTTAACTGGTCCTGACTGGTTGTTGTGGGTCAGAGGAACCATGCTGTATCTGACGTTACAGAAGACATGCTCTTTGTTTTCTCCCTCCAGATGTCCCAGAGCAACATGTACGTCTGGAAGAACCGGTTCTGTCTGAGCCAGAAGGACCCCGAGCCGGTACCGGCTCCAGAAGAACCGGCTCAGCCGCAGGTTCTTCAGATCAAAGAGGAGCCGGAGGACCCCGAGTTTCCACAGATCATAGAGGTGCCAGAAGAACCCGAGTTCCTGCTGGTGAAAGAGGAGCCAGAGGAGCCAGAGGAGCCAGAGCTTCCTTGGGTCCTGGAGGAACCAGAGCTTCCACAAGCTGTGGAGGAGGAGGAGGAGGAAGAGGAGGAGGAGGAGGAGGAGGAGGAGGAGGAGGAGCAGCTTCCTCAGATTAAAGAGGAAGCAGAGGATCCGGAGCTTCTGCAGGTCATCGTGGAGCAGGAGGAGCTGGAGCTCCCCCTGGTGATCCAGGACCCGGAGGACCCGGAGGACCTGTGCTCCAGCCAGCCTCTCCTCAGCTCTGACGCCACATTCCGGTGGTCTTATGAGGAAACTTACTGCAACGAGAAACTCCTGTCCAAAGACTGCGTCCCGGCCCAGAGGCGAGAACCGGCGGGACTCAACCGTGACGAGGGCTCCGCCGGCCGGCGGCGGCTCGGCCCGGAGAACGGAGAGCACGGCGCCCCGGCGGCCCCGTTCCACACCGACAAGACCAAGAAGCCCGTCAAGTGCACCATGTGCGAGGAGGTGTTCCGAGACCGCTACCACATGAAGAAGCACCGCCGGGTCCACACCAACGAGAACTGCTGCCAGATCTGCGGCAAGAGCTTCAGCCACAGCAGCGCCCTCACCAAGCACATGAGGATCCACACCGGCGAGAAGCCCTACTCCTGCGACATCTGCGGCAAGAGCTTCAGCCAGAGCAGCAACCTGACCGGCCACATGAGGATCCACACCGGAGAGAAGCCCTACTCCTGCCAGACCTGCGGGAAGAGCTTCAGCCACAGCTGGAACCTGAACGACCACATGAGGACTCACACCGGCGACAAGCCCTACTCCTGCGACACCTGCGGGAAGAAGTTCAGTCAGAGCTGTAACCTGACCAAGCACATGAGGATCCACACCGACGAGCGGCCCTACTCCTGCGAGACCTGCGGCAAGAGCTTCTGCCAGAGCAGCGCCCTGACCAAGCACGTGAGGATCCACACCAACGAGAGGCCCTTCGCCTGCCAGACCTGCGGCAAGAGCTTCAGCCACAGCTGGAACCTGACCAACCACATGAGGACTCACACCGGCGAGAAGCCCTACGTCTGCCGCACCTGCGGGAAGGGCTTCAGCCACAGCGGGGACCTGACCCGGCACGGCAGGGTGCACAGCAAGGAGGTGGTGGTCTGGAAGAACCTGTGGAACCAGGCCTGGAGCAACGTGTGCGACGACAAGGCCGTGGAGCCCGGCGGGGAGTAGCTGTGTGTGTGCGTGTGCGTGTGCGTGTGTGTGTGTGTGTGTGTGTGTGTGCGTGTGCGTGTGCGTGGGCATGTGTGTGTGTGTGTGTGTGTGTGTGTGTGTGTGTGTTAGTGACTAAGGCCCAATCCCATTTCACCCCTCAGCCCTCCCCCTTGGCCCCACCCCTCCGTTTTGTGCGTTCAGGTGGAGGGGTAGGGGTGTCCCGACTGTCATTGGGACGGTGGGGGAGGGGGGGCTATCCACCCCTCCAAACGGAGATTCTCCCGAGGCACACTCCAAACGGAGGGGTATGATCCAGTGGTGGCCGGTGGCGAGGGGCGGCGGTGGGAGCGCTTGTTTTGTCCACCTAAACTGCGAGTGGCGGGTGGCGTTAGTTCACTTCCACATTGGCGGGAGCGCTCGTATCCACACCCGCACATTCCAGGCGGGTGGTGTTGAAGAAAGCAGTGTATTGAAAATGATCGTCTATCTGTTGTGTCTGGAACGCACGGCTGTGGAAACGAGCGCTCCCGCCAATGTGGAAGTGAACTAACGCCGCCCGCCACTGACGGTGTAGGCGGACAAAACAAGCGCTCCTGCCACCACCCCTCAACTGTCATACCCAGAGGCCGCCACCGGCCGCCTCTGGGTATGACAGTTTTCCCAGAAACCCTTGCAAGATCGGCAAGATGGCGGCGTCTGCAACGAAAGAAGTTCATGAATGTCAGTATTTTGTCAATAAAGTTTTAAAATGTAAGAAAAACATTCTTCTTCAGCAAACAATCGTGGCGTCTGCCTACGTCATCGGCAGCGGCGACTACTGATGACGCACGTGATTGTCGGAGGGGTGTTCCAATTCAGAGGGGTTCGCTTTCTCCCCTCCCCCTTAGCACTCCGCTTCATAGGGGGAGGGCTAGAAAGAGAAATGGGATTGTGTGTGTGTGTGTGTGTGTGTGTGTGTGTGTGTGTGTGTGTGTGTGTGTGTGTGTGTGTGTGTGTGTGTGTGTGTGTGTGTGTGTGTGTGTGTGTGTGTGTGTGTGTGTGTGTGTGTGTGTGTGTGTCTGACTTTGTGGTCATATGAGAAGCAACTCAGTCTTCGTCCTGAATTTAAATCTAAAGTTGAGTTTCAGGTGAACGATGTTGCAGAATTTCATTTCACAAGTAATTTACCATTTTGATGAATTAATCACAACCTTTGCTGTGTTGAAGCCTCCAGTCGGCAGTTTTATTTCATGCTAATATCTTTGGTGATCTTCCTTTCTTTGGTCAGGTTTCAGGTCAGAGAGGCGGAGGAAGCTGGAGGCTGTCCGTTTTGTGCAGACTAGTTTGACTGTTAGCAGACGTAGGCATTAGCAGCGAAAGAATAAATATATTTCAACATGCAAAATTGAAACATATAACTTGTAACAATATATTGTTTTCTGATGTGTCTCTTTAACCTTTGAAGTCATGAAATTGTGAGACCCAGATCCAGAAAGCTCCTGCTTTCTAAGACGAACTAAAACGAAGAGTGTGCTTCAGCGCAGCATGCAGACACTCCAAATGAACAGATGTTCACTTATCTGTTGACTCATGTTAGAGACGCTGCTAAAAAATGAGAGAACGACCCCTAACAAAGAAAGACTGGGCAGCTAAAGGGTTAGAGCTGAGTGAGGAGAGCCGCTGGCGTCCCGCCGGCAGGCTCCAGTGAGAACGGCGGAGTTCCACCCTGAGCTGTGAGAGAACATGAAGAAGAGCTCCACTGGCCAAAGCTGACCTGCTTCACACCGTTGAGATGATCCATCCGGAAAGCCACAGAACGGAGAATCCTCCAGCCCACCTCTGAAGGGAAAAACAAGAACAGAAAGATTTAAGGTGGCTGGAACGGTTCAGTCCTCTGCAGCAGCTGAACCTTGAGTCATCAGCACAGTCGGATCCAGTTTTTGTCGGTGTTCCAGAGCGACATGAAGACGTTTCTGACGTGTGCTCCTCATTCTCAGAGCTCAGCACGTTTATGTCTCTTAGTGGTTAAAGCATCTCTGCAGGTCAAAGGTCACAGACCTGTTCTGTGTTGGTTGTGTTGTGGTCTCATGCGGGTCCAGGATCTTGTGGGGCTGTTCTGGTCCAGCGCGGCGGTGTTGGACGGACTCTTCTGTCATCAGTTCAGTTTCTCATGTTAGTGTAAATAACGCCTCTCTGAAAGCTGTCTTCAACCCTCCATGTGCACCCAAGTGCTCAGCAGAACCACGCCCACCAGGATCACACCAGGGACAGCATGTCAGCTGGGCGGAGTATATCGGGTCCATGTGTGATGATGCTATCAAGTATTGCCATTGCAATATGACTTGTGATAAATAAAGTTGTACTTCAGAAACCCCAGTGTTCTGTGTGTTGTGGTGGAAAAGCTGCAGTGTCTCGGTGTGTCTCCGACTGCTGCCTTCACCTCTGATGCCATCTTGAAATCATGAAGGGAAACATGTTGAAAACAAGAAATCCTGTCACAGGTGAATTTATTCCGCTGCTCGAGGGCACCCTGGCGGTCAGTGCTGCGTTGGAGCAGTTTGGTCAAAAGTTCTGGGAGCTACTGAGCTAAAAGGATGTTTTTCATCACAATGTGAAGTTGAACTATGGCAACCACTGAAGACCATGTTCTTCATGTTGTTCACATGTTCATGTCCATTTTTCTGAAGCTGCAGGACACATGTTGAGAAACCTACGCTCAAAATTTAATTTCTGAGTATTTCTGCATTGAAATCAGCAGGGGTGGAAAGTAACAAATTACTTTACTTGCGTTCCTGTAATTGAGTAGCTTTTTTGTGTACTTATACTTTTTAAAAAGTGTAATTTTACTTTTACTTCAGTACAGTTTCTTTTAAGTAATGTACTGCGGTACATTTTACATCACAAACGTTACAACAAACTCAGTGCACCCCTGGCTCCTGTGCGCAGGCATGTTGAGGTAAGTCGTGTTTCTCGTTTTCTTTCCATCAAGCTAACTAATGCTGTTATTCGGCTGGCTAACCAAGTTCGCTTTGCCAACCTGACGTGATCAGTGTTCCAGGTCCCACAGCAAACATCCTACAGCTGCTTCCCCCCGTGGTCTGGACAGTCCAGGCAGATTCGGCAGCTTTTTAACTCTTTTATCGCCTCCTGATAAATGCAAATGTGTAAGCTAGTTATTTAGCGTCTGTCTTAACCTAGTAATCCTACAGCTGAGAAAGCAGAGTCATTCATGATGAAGTATGACAAATAAAATGCTGAGTATTTAATAAAGGTAGTGATTTACATAGTAATGAAAATGTTAGTATATGTATGTTTTCAGAGGAGACATCCATCAGAGCTGAAGGCCTTTGGTGACGGTGTGGCAACACGGAACCAACACTGGACCTCCAGGAATGCTGCCGAACAACCTGAACTGGACGGCAGGACGGCATGACGGCAGGACGGCGGACGTGGACCGCAGGCAGCAGTGGACACACTTGTCATGAGCTTCATGTGTGTTGGGCTCATCCAGCTTCAGTGGCAGAGCGAGTATCTCTTCAGACAGTTCATGTATGTAACTGAATTTGCTTCACTACCTGTAAATAAAACAGTTTAATTGATATGTGTACGCATGTCCTCGTTTCCTTTTTGCACAACACAGTAGAGGCAGAAAACACCTGTTGTTAAAAAGTAACTTTTTACTTTTACTCAAGTACATTTTAAATCATTTACTTTTACTCGAGTAGATTTTTTGACAGGTAACTTTACTTGTACTTAAGTAAAATCACATCAGAGTAACAGTACTTGTACTTGAGTATAATATTTTTGTACTCTTTCCACCTGAGTGATAATCCGAATAATTCCCCCCAGAATGAAAAAGACTGGACTGGTTATGTCACTGTGCCACTGGGCGCCACGGTCTCCTGCTCCGCCCAGTCCAATGGAGGCTCCGCCCACGAATTCAGCTGAGAGCTGGAGTCACGGCTCTGTCTGGAGATCCACAGGCTGGAGGGTCCAGAGAGAAGCCCCCGCTGGCGGGGGGACAGCCTGACAGCCTGCAGACCAAGCAGCTGCTGGCGGTGGTGCATTTGCTGCATCTGTACAGATCGTGATAAAACCATTGTCAATGTCTTCACCATTAATTAAAGAGCGTCTCCTTCAGCTGAGACTGGATCTGCAGACGGATCAATAAAACACAAGGCGTCTTCCTCCCTGATGATTCGATGGGGAAAGCACCAGAAAAAAATCATGTAGAAATTGAAATATATTAGAAATTATTTGTTTTTTCATACCTTATTTTTTAACCAGTATATGAAAAACAAAATTACAGAGAACACAACGGGCGAGAACACTGCTTAGCCACAGAGGTACCATTTTGTCCATTTTGCTTCTGTTTTGCTCTGTTGATCGAATGTTTTTTATTTAAACTTTATTAAATTAGAAGTTATTTTGATTTTAATGTAAAGATAAAAAACATTATTTGTACACTTGAATTTGCATAAAAACACAAATGAGTTTTTAATTTGGGAGAATTGACTTTAAAAATTAATACTAAAACATGAATGTTGGTGGAGCAGCACATATTTACAGCTGACGTCACACACCCGGCCTCGCAATGCACGCCGGGTAGTCGCCGCCATGTTGGAGTGAAAACAAACATTCAGGTGCATGATGCTCTTTCACTGTTCTAGAGGATTATGAAGTTAGTTTTGGTCAGAGGAGTGTGAATGGATTGAAAATGACCACAAAACGGTAAGGACATAAACATGTTGTGCTTGGTGTGAACGGCTCTGAGGTTTGGTGAAGAAGCGTGAGAAACATGATCTGAGCTGCTGCTGTGAGATGTGGAGCTGGGTTCTGGTTTGTTTTGCCGCTGACGGGAGGCAGTCGGCTCAGAGAAGATTCTGCCTGCTGTCTCTTAAAGTGTAGATTTTCTAGTTTAATATGAGACCCAGCATGTTGCAGTGGAGCAGACGGATCTTGAGCTGTGCGGCGTGTTGTGTCAGTCGGGGGGGGGGGGGGGGGGGGGGGCAAATTGTTGCATCTGGATTTTAAAGTTGTTATAAAACAGATACTTGGTGGTCACTTTTTCAGGGTTGGGAGGGTTACTTTAAAATTGTAATCCGGTACAATTACAAGTTACTTGTCAAAAAATGGAATCAGTAACTTACTGTAATTACTTCAGTTAAACAGTAGCATACCAGATTACTTGCAGTTACTTTTAGATGACTTCACCAGCAAACATAAAATAAAAACTAAAGACAAATACCATGTGTCATCCTCACAGTGTATTGACAACTCTACACAGTAAACACTAAACGCTCTGAACTCTGCTGAGCTCTGTGTTCAGCCCATGGATTGTAAATATAATGGACAGAGCTTTCGTGACATCCCCACAGCGTTCCCAACCGCCGTCCTGAAGACTCCAGCGAGTCCAGCGGGACGTCTCCACATTAAACGTTTGAGACCGGATGTAAATGTGATTGGTCCAGCCCGTCACGTGACCGTACCACGTGGACAGAGGAGGTGCTGTGATAGGGCGATTTATGCTGAACTTTAACTCATTTTTAAACGGAGGACGATGTAGCTGTAGTGGAGACAGCCCTAACGCCCCTGACGGAGGCCGACGTGGCTGTGGTGGAGATGGCCCTAATTCCACTGACGGAAGCCAACGTGGCTGTGGTGGAGATGGCCCGAACGCCCCTGACGGAGGCCGACGTGGCTGTGGTGGAGATGGCCCGAACGCCCCTGATGGAGGCCGACGTGGCTGTGGTGGAGACGGCCCTAATGCCCCTGACGGAAGCCAACGTGGCTGTGGTGGAGATGGCCCTAAGGCCCCTGACGGAGGCCGACGTGGCTGTGGTGGAGATGGCCCGAACGCCCCTGATGGAGGCCGACGTGGCTGTGGTGGAGATGGCCCTAAGGCCCCTGACGGAAGCCAACGTGGCTGTGGTGGCGGCAGCCCGGACGCAGCTTATGGAAGCATCAGCTGAGCTGCAGGTTACCGTCCTCAGAGACCGGGTCCCTCTCGGAGAAGCTAAGAGGCTAGCCTTCCCAATCGAGCACCGACACCTGAGAAGGGCCAGAGACTGGATGGGAGAGCTAGCTGACTGGAGTGTCGCTTCTGCCAGAGTCGAAGCTTGAGGCAGGTGGAAGGTAAGCCTTCGAAGGAAGATAACTATCCCTTTTAACAGGCAGAAATTAACGACATGAAGAGATGGTGACATAAAGCCAGAAAACCAAGATTCACCTAAAGGGGTAGGCAATAGATTGTGGCAATGCTGGATAATTAACTTACATGCACAATCACGTGATCTCTTGTATACCCTAGCCGACCTGCAGACTGATTCTTGTCAGGGACAGGGGTAGTTTTTATTTGCATATTCAAATGCCAGTTGGCAGAACTTGAATAGATTGAGAACATGCAACTGGTCAGCAAGCTGTTTCAAGTGTTTGGTAAGATCCTCCTCCATCTCATCAGTGAATCTTGTCTGTGCCTCAGCTCCTGCACCCCAGGCCACTGATTTCACTTCAGCTCTCTCCTTTTTCATAGCGAATCTTGAGAGGCTTGACTTATATTGCTATCCTCAAGGAATTATTTCCTGCCTCAGTGTCTACCTTCTGCCTCTCCTCAAGGGATGCTATGCCCCAGGTCATCTTTCTGGTGTATTTGTCAGGGAGATCCCAGCCACTGATGCAATAGTTTGGTTTATATGCATGCTTTATTTTCTGCTTATTTATTGTAGTTTTTTGAAGTGTGGTTTGAGACCTTTTTATTGGGTTTTATGTGTTTTGCATGGTGTGAACTGGAGTAACGATGCATGCTGTGGACAGGAGATAATTGACTGGACACACCCCCTTCCCTACAAGTCCCGATTGGGTAATTCAGCCACGGCGCGCAGCTTAAAGGGAGGTTTGGACAGGTGTGGAGGGAGAGACAATAGAGGACGCACGGGGCAGTGTGCGGGGACGCGGAGGACGGAAGGAGGAACGCCCGAAACAGCAGCCGCGGTGCCAAGGAGCGGAGGCTGGCCACGGAGGAGCTGCATCGGACGGAGCAGCCCGTGAGAGATCCGAGGGGGGCGCGGCCGGCGACGGGACGCGAGGAGAGGTTCTGTCAACGCTCGGTGAAAGATAAGTTCAAGGAACGTGAACGCTGAGAGCGCCGTGCGCGTGTGGTTCACCCCGACTCTGTAGAAAAGATTTGAGGGTGCTCTCCTCTCCTCCTCTCCCCCAGCAGCTCCACGCTCCGCGTCCAGGGAGCTACGGAGCTACGCCGACCCGGAAGTGCAGCAGGTTGGAAGCGGACGAATCGCGGAACAGGAACAGCCCCACGTGACCCTCCGAGGCCGTCTGACTGGACAATCTTGTTTTACTTTTTAGACTTATTTCTTTTAATTCTTTTTTCTTAAAGACTGTTATATCTGTTTGTATTCTTCCCCTTTTAAAGACTTATCTTTTTTCTTTTATTTTGCTTGTGGCTGTGATCTTTAGAGAATAAATTTCTCTGAAACTACGCTGTAGTTCTCTTTCAACAGTGGAATCATTTTTAAGCTGGTGTTCCTTAGATGCACCCTTGTGTATCACACCTCACATTACATATTTTCCTGGCTTTATGGCTTCTCTACAATGGCCATAACATAAAAAAAATAAAGAAAATATAATGTAAGAATTCTGCCACTGGTTCTCTTATTTTGGAAAAAAGGGCAAGTCATTTCAGTCGGTGTCATGTTCCTTCACCAGGATCCTGAAATGGTGCCACAGTAGTTTCAGTTGGAACTGACTGACGTTCAGTGTGACACCGTCTTAATTAAAAGTTCAACTCTCTTTAACTAGAGGTAGTGCTGAGGTAGTGTCTCGGTATCGAGACCGGTCTCGAGACCACTTTTTTAAAATCTCGGTCTCGTCTTGCACTTGACCACAGTTTTACTCGGTCTCGTTTCGGTCTCGGGCACAGAGGACTCGGGATTTTACTGCGAGACTAGCCGAGACTGTGGCTACGAAAGCGCTGAACTGCCTGTCAACCGTCTTCAGCAACAGCTTTGTTGTGATTGGATACAAAACTTCCTGCTTTGAATGTAACCAATAAATTGACAGATTTTTAATTTGGATTTTTTTTAACGGGCTGTGACCTGTCTCTCCACCCCGGCCCTCTTCACACACGTGCCAGTAAATGTGGGAGACGAAGAAGGAGTCTACTTCGGAAAGATGTCGGCCAACTCCACTATCATAAAGTTTGGTTTTTGTAACCACAAAGAATTCATTTGCTGATCAACTGCAAAATGAAAACACAGCGCTGTATGCAAATTCTGTAACAGCGCTCACCGAGGCGGCTGGGACCACGTCAAACTTTTATCGCCATTTGGAAAGGAAACATAAGGAAAGGTAAGCTAACTCTGCATGGCAATTGAGCAAGACGAATATATATATATATATATATATATATATATATATATATATATATATATATATATACACATATATATTTCTGTCTGTAAATATGGAAAAGGTATTTGGTGGTATTTTAAGTTAACCTGACACGCCAGATGGACAGTTTCATGTTCGCCACGGAAATATTACACAAGTCCATCTGGGTAGCTGCTCTTCCGATTTGATTTCAGAGGCGGGACCCGGGGCGATTGGACGACCGTTCTGATTGACACGCGACACACTCACCACAGACCAATCCGCATCAAGCCACGGTGTGACGTAGCTTATGTGCGCTGCTCCTGAGAAGCAGTAGACGTCGTTTCCTGACAAAAAGACTTGAAGTGATGTTCTGTGCTCCTCTTTCAAAGAAGAAATTGCTTCGCTTTCTTATAAAACTGCAGATATTGCCGTGTCCACGGAGATCGCTTCACATGCCGCCATTGTTTTCAAACTTTTGGGCGCTTCCCGCTGTCGTTACGTCTTCTCGTCACTTCCGCTCCTCCCGCAGCTCCCGCCTCTTTCCCCTGATTGGGCCGGTGAAATTTTAACAGCGTGAAACTATCGGTCTATGTGTGACAGTTCGTGGCTACAGGTGAACGTTGCTCCAATTCACTGACACTTCGATACACCACAGTTGCCAGTCAGGTGGATTATGGGACATTTATTGCACAGTCACCAGTCCTCTTTCTGCAACACAGCACATGGCACAGCAATGGTTTGTGATTAGCAGCACGCAGTCTCGGGACAATCACAATGGCGTCGTTGTCCTCTGTGCAGCCCAAAATTACAAAATAAAACACACAATCTTTTTATAAAACACAGGCATGAATGAAACATGGAAACAAAACAAACTGAGTCCATAAACTATGTGTGACCGTATAGTGTACATTTTGGTGACAAAAACAGGCCTATCTTCTTCTTATTCCAATAAATGACATGGGAAATTTTCCTGATATTGACCAGGAATCAAGTGAAGAACTATCAGTGAGCTTTTCTACTGAAGAAATAGAACTCAGATCATATACACAGTAAAACTTCTGCAAAGTAACACAACATAATACCAACTTTCAAAGTACATGACATACATAAACACATTACCTACACAGCACATGGCACAGCAATGGTTTGTGATTAGCAGCACGCAGTCTCGGGACAATCTGATCAACATATGAAACACGAGTTAGCATCTGAGCTAGTTTAGCATTTAATAACAATCTCTAGAAAACGTTCTACAACAGAACAACCCACAACATGGCAAAGTGTCAGCACAAAACAGTCAGGAACCCAATACACAGCAGAGCATAACATCATACAGTCCGAAACACTTTAAAACTTTATAATTATCCCGGACCATGCTAAAAGACGTCTTACCACAATGGCGTCGTCGTCCTCTGTGCAGCTGACACAACAACCGCTGCGCCACTAGATGGCAGTGTTACCTGTGCGGTAACAGGTGCATCAGTCCTGTGACGGTCTTCCTCCTGCCCCACCGCAGCCGACACAACCACTCCTGCAGTGCTGGTGGACGGCCACTCCGATGAAGGGCAAGTCACAGGGAACCGGGAGAGGGCGTCTGCGTTGGTGTTCTCCCTCCCAGCACGGTACTTGACCTTGAAGTTAAACGGGGCTAACTGGGCCACCCAGCGCTGTTCCACTGCACCCAACTTTGCAGACTGTAAGTGGGAAACAGGGTTGTTGTCCGTATATACAATGAATTCCGCTCCCGTCAGGTAATCTTTAAACTTCTCTGCAATTCTCAGGCTCCGGCTGGCATTAGGAATCACTCGCTCCTTACCTTCCTGGACCTGAGCCAACACTGCTCCCAACCCTTGATGGCTGGCATCTGTGTACAGGACAAAGGGCTTGGAGAAGTCGGCATAGGCCAAAACAGGGGCGTCTGTCAACACATTCTTCAGGCTGTCAAAGGCAACTTGGGCCTCGGGAGACCAACGTAAGGGGCGGGAACTGAGGCGTTTATCATTCGGAATACCAACCAAGAGAGAGTTCAGAGGCCGTGCAAGTTTGGCAAACCCAGGGACAAAACGTCTATAATACCCGGCCAATCCTAAAAAGGCCTTCAGTTCTTTGGCTGTGGTGGGGACTGGCCAGTCAACCACAGCGGACACTTTCTCCGGATCTGGAATCACTCCCCTCTGGTCTACCACATGCCCCAAAAACTTCACTTGTTGGTGGAGTAACTTACACTTCTCAGGCCGAAGCTTCAGGCCATGCCTCCACTAACACTCAAACACTTCCTCCAGATGTTTAAGGTGGGTGGTAAAATCAGGAGAATACACAATAATGTCATCCAAGTAGACAAGCAGAGAGTCTGTAATCTGACCACTGAGGCACTGCTGCATCAAATGCTGAAACGTGGCGGGTGCGTTGCAAAGGCCAAAGGACATGCGCTGAAACTCAAGTAGACCTATTGGGGTTATAAAGGCAGTTTTCTCACGGTCCTTTGGGTCCACCTCCATTTGCCAGTAGCCGCTTGCGAGGTCCAGTGTGGAGAACCACTCTGCCTGGGTCATCGAGGTCAGGGTCTCCTCAATCCTAGGAAGTGGGAAAGCATCTTTATGAGTAACAGCGTTCAGCTTCCTATAATCAACACAAATCCTCCAGCTGCCGTCTTTCTTCTTCACCATCACAATAGGTGCTGCCCAGGGGCTGGAACTTTCAGCAATTATGCCTTTTTGCAACATACCTGCCAGGAGAGATCACGATTTACCACTCTGTTACACAGCAGCTCACAGTTCAAGGACAAGTTTGAGGCCACGTTTGACACCAGTCAGACTGTTCCATGGATACAAAAAACCTCTGAAAACGGTCTGAAAGTAAAGGTTACAGAAGAAGCAGAAGTATTACTTTTATTTTGTATTTCTATACAACATGATTACATAAACAGTGTGTGTGTTGAAATGAGCTGTCTCCTGGCCTGATCATCGCCGATCCACCTGCTGACGTATGAACAGAGACGTGTGCTTCTTCCTGTTTTCCCACGGAGGCAGGATTGACTGGCACGTCTTCATGGATGTCTGCGCTCAATAAACAACTTTTTACCAAACGCGACTGTTGACATGAAGGAAATTAAATCAAAGCAGGGTATTGCTTTGACTCCAACACACTGTCAATCAGATCAAATTGAACTCTTTAATTGACAGGAGGTCTTTTCTTTGTGCATATTTGATGCAGTGCCCCTGCAAAGCACTGTGTACTTAAGGCTTCGTTGTGTGTGTTCTACTGCAGCTGCGTTCATCTTGGAGTTGGATACAGAGGTTTATGTACTCATTTATTGTTGAGATCTGAAGCTCTATGGTAAAATGCTGGTGATGCTAAAGCCATTCCTATATTATCAACCTGGCAACATTTTCAGTTTGTGGGACTTTTATTCTCCACTGTCCTGTGCTGCATACTGTATGTACTGATATGACTGATATGATTTCCTAGTAGTAAATTGTACATGGCTTATTGTTAATTTAAACTTAAAGGTGTAATACAACATTTTGATTTCCGGGTGGATCACCTAAATAACTGGTGGGTCTGTTTGTCAATCATTCTGACGAGCTGCTTTCGTAAGGCGGTTCTCCGTGCTTGCGCCCAATCAGCTTCTCCCTTTTGCGCATTCAGAGTGTTTATGTAGCCGGTGAGCTTCTGAGCTAGTACTTACCGATGGCGAGTCTGACATAATGAAACTGGAACTGTTTCGGAAAAAAAAAGCTTTATTTATGAGCGAGGCGGATCGCAGAAACTGTACAGAGCCGTGCACGGCGGAGAAGAGGAGATCGCGCTCGTACACTTCCGCGTTTCCTGGGAGAAGCAGGAGAGCCGGGCGGATGGTCTGGAGCATGGCGTTGTTCAAAAAGTGAGTAACAGACGTGGGGCTTCGTCTTTTCGAGAAAATGTTGTATTATACCTTTAACATTGAATAAAATGGTTAGGTAAAATTTAGCATTGTCTCGGTCTCAATCTGTCTGGTCTCGGTCTTGACACGGTCTCGACCCCTCAAAGTCTTGGTCTTGTCTCGGTCCCGACACACTGTGGTCTCGGCCATGTCTTGGTCTCGGTTTAGGTGGTCTCGACTACAACACTAACTAGAGGAGTTCTACTTCAACCCTCCTGACTGTCAGATGGCAGTGCTGCTTGCATTTCACATACAGCCAAGTACAGCTTGAAGATGACTGAAGTAGCCGATCCAGTATCAAACTGTGTTGCTGGAAGCCTTGCGACCATGTTGTTTGAAGAAGCGCAGGTTCACCCTCCAAAGGCAGTGATGGCAGTTACCCCCGTTGATCGCCTTTGTTCTAAGGTGGGTAGGCACCGCTGTGGCATCTCCTCTGGTCGAAGAATTCACTCCATCAGCATCTGATGAGCTGCCACCTCAGCCATGCAGGCCTCCATCAGCGGTGTCTGGGCTGCCGCCACCACAGCCACGTCGGCCTCCGTCAGGGCATTAGGGCCGTCTCCACAACAGCCACATCGGCCTCCGTCAGGGCATTAGGGCCGTCTCCACCACAGCCACGTCGGCCTCCGTCAGGGCATTAGGGCCGTCTCCACCACAGCCACGTCGGCCTCCGTCAGGGCATTAGGGCCGTCTCCACCACAGCCACGTCGGCCTCCGTCAGGGCATTAGGGCCGTCTCCACCACAGCCACGTCGGCCTCCGTCAGGGCATTAGGGCCGTCTCCACCACAGCCACGTCGGCCTCCATCAGGGCATTGGGGCCATCTCCACCACAGCCACGTCGGCCTCCATCAGGGCATTAGGGCCATCTCCACCACAGCCACGTCGGCCTCCATCAGGGCATTGGGGCCATCTCCACCACAGCCACGTCGGCCTCCGTCAGGGCATTAGGGCCGTCTCCACCACAGCCACGTCGGCCTCCGTCAGGGGCATTAGGGCCGTCTCCACCACAGCCACGTCGGCCTCCGTCAGGGCATTAGGGCCGTCTCCACCACAGCCACGTCGGCCTCCGTCAGGGCATTAGGGCCGTCTCCACAACAGCCACATCGGCCTCCGTCAGGGCATTAGGGCCGTCTCCACCACAGCCACGTCGGCCTCCGTCAGGGCATTAGGGCCGTCTCCACCACAGCCACGTCGGCCTCCGTCAGGGCATTAGGGCCGTCTCCACCACAGCCACGTCGGCCTCCATCAGGGCATTGGGGCCATCTCCACCACAGCCACGTCGGCCTCCATCAGGGCATTGGGGCCATCTCCACCACAGCCACGTCGGCCTCCGTCAGGGCATTGGGGCCATCTCCACCACAGCCACGTCGGCCTCCATCAGGGCATTAGGGCCATCTCCACCACAGCCACGTCGGCCTCCATCAGGGCATTGGGGCCATCTCCACCACAGCCACGTCGGCCTCCGTCAGGGCATTAGGGCCGTCTCCACCACAGCCACGTCGGCCTCCGTCAGGGGCATTAGGGCCGTCTCCACCACAGCCACGTCGGCCTCCGTCAGGGCATTAGGGCCGTCTCCACCACAGCCACGTCGGCCTCCATCAGGGCATTGGGGCCATCTCCACCACAGCCACGTCGGCCTCCATCAGGGCATTGGGGCCATCTCCACCACAGCCACGTCGGCCTCCGTCAGGGCATTGGGGCCATCTCCACCACAGCCACGTCGGCCTCCATCAGGGCATTGGGGCCATCTCCACCACAGCCACGTCGGCCTCCATCAGGGCATTGGGGCCATCTCCACCACAGCCACGTCGGCCTCCGTCAGGGCATTGGGGCCATCTCCACCACAGCCACGTCGGCCTCCATCAGGGCATTAGGGCCATCTCCACCACAGCCACGTCGGCCTCCGACAGGGCATTAGGGCCGTCTCCACCACAGCCACGTCGGCCTCCATCAGGGCATTAGGGCCGTCTCCACCACAGCCACGTCGGCCTCCGTCAGGGGCATTAGGGCCGTCTCCACCACAGCCACGTCGGCCTCCATCAGGGCATTGGGGCCATCTCCACCACAGCCACGTCGGCCTCCATCAGGGCATTGGGGCCATCTCCACCACAGCCACGTCGGCCTCCATCAGGGGCATTAGGGCCGTCTCCACCACAGCCACGTCGGCCTCCGTCAGGGGCATTAGGGCCATCTCCACCACAGCCACGTCGGCCTCCGTCAGGGCATTAGGGCCGTCTCCACCACAGCCACGTCGGCCTCCGTCAGGGCATTAGGGCCGTCTCCACCACAGCCACGTCGGCCTCCGTCAGGGGCATTAGGGCCGTCTCCACCACAGCCACGTCGGCCTCCATAAGGGCATTAGGGCCGTCTCCACCACAGCCACGTCGGCCTCCGTCAGGGCATTAGGGCCATCTCCACCACAGCCACGTCGGCCTCCATAAGGGCATTAGGGCCATCTCCACCACAGCCACGTCGGCCTCCGTCAGGGGCATTAGGGCCGTCTCCACCACAGCCACGTCGGCCTCCGTCAGGGCATTAGGGCCGTCTCCACCACAGCCACGTCGGCCTCCGTCAGGGGCATTAGGGCCATCTCCACCACAGCCACGTCGGCCTCCGTCAGGGCATTAGGGCCATCTCCACCACAGCCACGTCGGCCTCCATCAGGGCATTAGGGCCATCTCCACCATAGCCACGTCGGCCTCCGTCAGGGCATTAGGGCCGTCTCCACCACAGCCACGTCGGCCTCCGTCAGGGGCATTAGGGCCGTCTCCACCACAGCCACGTCGGCCTCCATAAGGGCATTAGGGCCGTCTCCACCACAGCCACGTCGGCCTCCGTCAGGGCATTAGGGCCGTCTCCACCACAGCTACGTCGGCCTCCGTCAGGGGCATTGGGGCCATCTCCACCACAGCCACGTCGGCCTCCGTCAGCTGCATCTGTGGAGCTGTCGCCGCTTCTGCTTTTGCCTCCAAGGCGCCTGTCCGCTACTTCTCAACCGCATCTTGAGCACTGCTCATCCAAGGGGTCTCTGAATGATGATGAGAGTAGCCCTCCCCGCCCTCCACTCCGAGGGGCCCCTTGTTTTTGTTTAGCTTTTAACCCATAACCAATGGTGTCAGTCAAGACCTGAAGTCTTCAAAGATAATGTCTGTCAGGACTCTTCCAGGACGGTGTCTGTCAGGACCTGGAATCTTCTAGGACAGTCTTGGTCACTACCTGGATTCTCCCAGGATGGTGCCAGTCAGTATCTGGACTCTTCTGGGACAGTCTCCGTCAAGACCCAGATTCTTCTAGGAAAGTTTCCGTCAGCACCAAAACCCTTCCAGGATGGTGTCAGTCAGGACATACAGGACTGTCTCAGAAAATTAGAATATTGTGATAAAGTTCTTTATTTTCTGAAATGCAATTAAAAAAACAAAAATGTCATACATTCTGGATTCATTACAAATCAACTGAGATATTTCAAGCCTTTTATTATTTTAATATTGCTGATTATGGCTTACAGCTTAAGAAAACTCAAAAATCCTATCTCAAAATATTACAATATTTCCTCAGACCAAGTAAAAAAAAACAAAATTATAACAGCAAAACAAAATCAAACATTTGAAAATGTCCATTAATGCACTCAGTACTTGGTTGGGAATCCTTTTGCACAAATTACTGCATCAAATCGGCGTGGCATGGAGGCAGTCAGCCTGTGGCATTGCTGAGGTGTTATGGATGCCCAGGATGCTTCAATAGCGGCCTTTAGCTCATTTGCATTGTTGGGTCTGGTGTCTTTCAGCTTCTTCTTGACAATACCCCACAAATTCTCAATGGGGTTCAGGTCAGGGGAATTGGCAGGCCAATGGAGGACAGTAATGCCATGGTCAGTACACCAGTTACTGCTGGTTTTGGCACTGTGGGCAGGTGCCAGATCATGCTGGGAAATGAAATCATCATCTCCATAGAGCTTTTCAGCAGAAGGAAGCATGTAGTGCTCTAAAATCTCTTGGTACACAGCTGCATTTACTCTGGACTTGATGAGACACAGTGGACCAACACCAGCAGCTGACATGGCTCCAAACCATCGCTGACTGTGGGAACTTCACACTGGATTTCAAGCAACTTGGATTTTGCTCCTCTCCAGCCTTTCTCCAGACTCTGGCGCCTTGACTTCCAAATAAAATACAAAACTTGCTTTGGTCTGAAAAGAGGACTTTGGACCACTCTTCAACTGTCCAGTGCTTCTTTTCCACAGCCCAAGTCAGACGCTTTCTCCGTTGTCTTGAGTTCAGAAGTGGCTTGACCATGGGAATACGGCTATTGTAGCCCATTTCCCGGACACGTCTGTGAACAGTGGCTTTTGATACCTGGACTCCAGCTTCAGTCCACTGTCTCTGAAGCTCCCCCAAATTCTGGAAGCGGCTCTTCTTCACAACGCTGTTCAGCCTGCGGTCATCTCTCTTGGTTGTGCAGCGTTTCCTGCCACATTTCTCCCTTCCAACATACTTTTTGTGAATGTGCTTTGAAACTGCACTCTGTGAACAGCCTGCTCTTTGAGAAATGTCTTTTTGTGTCTTACCCTCCTGATGGAGGGTGTCAATGATGGTCCTCTGGACAGCAGTCAGATCAGCAGTCTTCCCCATACTTGTGATTTAGTTTACTGAACCAAGCTGAGTGTTTTTCAAGGCTCAGGAAACACTTGCAGGTGTTTCGAGTCATTTAGACGATTCAAGTGATTAGTTAAATAGCCTACTAGTATACTTTTTCATGATATTCTAATATTTTGAGATAGGATTTTTGAGTTTTCTTAAGCTGTAAGCCATAATCAGCAATATTAAAATAATAAAAAGGCTTGAAATATCTCAGTTGATTTGTAATGAATCCAGAATGTATGACATTTTTGTTTTTTTAATTGCATTTCAGAAAATAAAGAACTTTATCACAATATTCTAATTTTCTGAGACAGTCCTGTAGATTCTTCCAGAACAATTTCTGTGAGGACCCGGACTCTTCTAGGAAGGTGTTGTTCAGTAGACAGACTCTTAAAAACAGTGACTGTAAGGTCCCGGACTCAGGAAAGACAGTGTCAGTCAGGACCCAGACTCTTCCGGGGGTGCCAAGAAACACCCTCTGATGAGTGCTCTGTTCTGGAGACAGCCAGGCCTGCAGCCACAGCGCCAGGACACTCCAGGACGGAAGACTCCTCGTCTCCCACAGCTTCCAACTCCAAAGTCACTGAAGACGCAACACGTCAGTCCACTAAACCTTTTCACCCGTGCCTCTTCAAATATTTCACATTTAATAAACAGATTGAACTGGACTTTCGTGGTCTGTGTGGTCTCCTCTAAATAGGAGTCTCCTCCCCTCTCCCACAGGCACTGAGCATCTTCTGTCCTGATTTAGTGTCAAGTGCCACCAAGCAGCAGGTTCGTTTGTTGATCATTCATGTTAGAAAGTGGGTGTGTGAAGGGCAGGACATGAGCTGACTTGACCACTTGCTCACTGCTCTGAGAACAGCGGAGGATTCTGCGCAGCCTGAGCGTCTGACGTCACTCCGGTGAGTGTTTTCCGTGTTGGTGAAGCTTGCTGAAGCCTGCGAGCGACTGAAGTGCTTGCTGTCTCTCTCTTGCTATTACTGTTAATTCACGAAGCAATCAAAAATCGGGGTTATTTACGCCCCCGGGGTTACTTCGCCCCCGATTGACCAAGCGATCTCTCGTGAATTACATTTCTTCTCCGCCGTTAGCGCCACCGGCGTGCTAACTAGCTTAGCGTGCTAACTAGCTTGGTCCGCCGGGACCGCTATGGCGTCCTCCCCTCTGTCTTCTTTTCTTTCCTGCTCAGTGTGCCGTATGTTGAGTCAGAATCCTGCCTCCCTTGACGATAGGGGTATTTGCGTAAAGTGCAGTGTATTGACAGCGCTGGAGGCCAGGGTAACCGAGTTAGAGGAGCGGCTGCGCAGATGTGAGGGGCAGGGCAGCGCTAGCTATAGCGAGGTAGCGGCAGGGCTCGCAGCCCGTTCCCGCAGTGAGAGGAGTGTTAGCAAGCCTAGCCCCGCAGCGTGTCCCGAGCAGCCGGGACAAGACCAGGACCGGTTTGTGACAGTCCGGAGGAAGGCTAGTGCTAAGCACCGCCACGTAGCACTCCAAGAACCGCTTCACGTCTGCAATAGGTTCTCTCCCCTCAGCGACGACACGCCGGCTGAACTGGACACGCTGGTGATTGGCAGCTCTATAGTTAGAGACGTGAAGCTGCCAGCGGTGAAGGTTAGGTGTTACCCGGGGGCCAGAGTGGGGGACATCGAGGGGAACCTTAGGCTTTTAAAACAGGAAGGTAGGAGATTCCGTCGAGTCGTGATTCACGCAGGCGGTAATGATGCCCGGCGGAGACAATCAGAGGTGCTCAAATTACAAGTAGCCTCGGTGTGTGAATTGGCTAAGTCGATGTCTGATGCCGTAATATTCTCTGGTCCCCTGCCCAATTTGGTCAATGATGAAATGTATAGCCGACTTTCATCATTCAATCGCTGGTTGTCTAGATGGAGTGAGGAAAACGGAGTTATTTTTCTAAACAACTGGTGCACCTTCTGGGGAAAGCCTGGGCTCATCCGCAGGGACGGCATCCACCCAACTTTGGATGGTGCAGCCCTTTTAGCTCACAATATGGCTGATCGGCTTCGAACTCTAAATTGACAATCCAGCTATGAGCCCCGGGCGCAGAGCAGTCGTGTAGAACACTCCTCTGTTGATCTTGTTGATCCCGTCACTAATCCTGCTCCCGGATTTTTACAAGTCAAGCATGGAGGTTTACCTAGGCTAACAGAGACTGAGTCTGTCCAAAGTGCTCAAAGCATTAAAAAAAAGTCAATGGGTAAAAAGCTTAACATCTGTACAAGACAAAATAACTTTTCCAGTAGGAAATACATAAAATGTGGTCTACTAAACATTAGAGCAATCTCCACTAAATCTCTGTTAGTTAATGACCTTATCGGTGACAATAACATTGATCTCCTTGCTCTAACAGAAACTTGGCTCCAGCAAGATGATTATGTGAGGCTCAATGAATGTACCCCTCCAACCTATGTTAATTTCCAAACAGCTAGATCAACAGGTGGAGGTGGAGGTGTGGCAGTGATTTCCCACTCCAGTCTTCTTCTTAAACCCAAAACTAATGTTAAATTCAACTCTTTTGAAAGCTTAATACTAACGCTTACTTGTCCAAATTGGAAGAATCAAAAAGCTGTGCTATTAATTATTGTGTATCGACCTCCTGGTCCTTACTCTGACTTTTTAACTGAGTTCTCAGAGTTTTTAAGCAATATAGTATTGACTCATAACAAGATCCTTATAATAGGTGACTTTAACATCCATGTGGATGATTCTGGTGATAGTTTGAGTAATGCGTTTATTGCAGTATTAGATAGTATCGGTTTCACTCAAAATGTTGATGAATCCACTCATAGTCACAAGCACACCCTGGATCTGGTCTTAACATATGGGATAGAGGTCAGTGACCTAAATGTTCTCCCTCAGAACCCTATTCTCTCAGACCATTTTTTAATTACTTTTCAGGTTTTGATTGAAGACTACTGTGCTCAAAAAGATAAAATTAAGCTGATACGGACATTATCTGAAAAATCTGTGGCTCGGTACAAAGAATTGATCCAGCCTGCATTTGCTGCATTATCTTGTGAACTCACAGAAATGAGCTTATTGGCCAGTGGTGATAATAGTGATCAGTTTGTTGACAGTGCTATGCACTCACTAAAATCTGCCCTTGACGTAGTGGCCCCGTTGCAGCTGAAAACCAATCGACCCAGGCGCGTTGCTCCATGGTTTAATTCTGAAACCCGTGTTCTCAAACAAAAAACTCGGCAATTAGAAAGACTGTGGCGTAAATCTAAATCAGAACAATCTCTGAAGGCCTGGAAATGTAGCTTGCTAAGCTATAAACAAATTCTCTTTAAAGCCAAGACATTATATTTCTCTCGTTTAATAGAAATAAACAAAAATAACCCTCGGTTTCTATTCAACACTGTAGCCAGACTGACAACCAGTCATACTGTAGTGGAACCAGTAATCCCAGAATCTTTAAACTGCCATGACTTTCTTAAATTCTTTAATGATAAAATCATAACCATTAGAGGTAAAATCAGTGAAGCGCTTTCCTCAGATCAAGCTCAGGGAATCCAGCCACTGCCTCCACCTGAAATACCTGAAATACTAGATAGTTTCTCATTAGTAAATGGGGCTGAGATTACTTCAATTGTAATGTCTTCTAAAACCTCAACCTGTCTCCTAGATCCAATTCCAACTAAGCTTTTCTAAGATATTCTTCCAGTTATCTTAAATACGATCATAACTATAATAAATACCTCTCTAGAAAATGGCTATGTGCCACAGTCATTTAAATTCGCAGTAATCAAACCACTGCTGAAAAAACCTAATCTCGATCCTGATATTCTAGCTAACTACAGACCGATATCAAATCTGCCTTTTATTTCAAAAGTCCTGGAAAAAGTTGTGGTTAAACAGCTTTACCGCCACCTACAGGACAATAGTTTATTTGAGAAATTTCAGTCAGGATATAGAGCTTATCACAGCACTGAGACTGCGTTAGTTAAAGTCACTAATGACTTGCTATTGGCGGCTGACGCAGGTCTAGTCTCAATCCTGGTTCTCCAAGACCTCAGTGCAGCTTTTGATACAATCGACCACAATATTCTCCTGCAGAGGTTAGAATGTGAGGTTGGCATCAGAGGAAAAGCCCTCTGCTGGTTCAAATCCTATTTATCTAATAGGTACCAATTTGTTCACGTTAACCAACAGTCCTCACCGTGCTCCCAGGTCAGTTATGGGGTTCCTCAAGGGTCCGTGCTCGGGCCAATTTTATTTCTGTTATATATGCTTCCTTTAGGGAACATAATTAGAAGTCACGATATCAATTTTCATTGCTATGCAGATGACACACAACTGTATTTATCTATGAAACCTGATCAAACTAATCAAATAGACAGACTCAGTGACTGTATCAGAGAAATTAAAACCTGGATGACTACGAACTATCTCCGTCTGAATCCTGGCAAAACAGAGGTCATTATACTAGGACCCCATAAACTGAGAGAGTGTCTATCCAAACAGATTATTACCTTAGATAACGTCAGTGTATCCTCCTCCTCTACTGTGAGGAACCTCGGGGTCTTATTTGATCAGGATATCTCATTTAAAGCACACATCAACCTGGCTTGTAAAACAGCATATTTCCACTTGCGCAACATAGCTAAAATAAGAAACATTTTACCTAGAAGCGATGCAGAAAAACTCATCCATGCATTTGTTTCTGCGAGATTGGACTACTGCAACTCCCTTCTCGCAGCCTGCCCAAAAAGTGTATTAAAAAACTTTCAGTTGGTTCAAAATGCAGCCGCCAGATTATTAACTGGAACTAGAAGACGTGAACACATTACTCCCGTTCTAAAATCTCTTCACTGGCTTCCAGTCGAGTTTAGAGTTAGATTTAAAATCCTTCTCCTCACTTACAAAATCCTAAATGGGATGGCTCCAACCTATCTCCAAGATGCTTTAACGCCTTATCAACCAATCAGAGCACTTCGCTCTCAAAATGCAGGGTTACTGGTGACTCCTAGAGTCTCTAAATGGACACTAGGTGGAAGAGCCTTTAGCTATCAGGCACCATTTTTATGGAACCAGCTTCCAAGTGGTGTCAAAGAGGCAGACACAGTCTCCACATTTAAGGTTAGGCTCAAGACGTTTCTCTTCGATGCAGCCTATGATCAGGTCAGCTAGGGATTCTAAACTAAACTAAACTAAACTAAACTAAACTAAACTAAAACAAACCAAACCAAACTAAAGTAAACCAAACTAAACTAAACTAAACTAAAACAAACCAAACCAAACTACAGTAAACCAAACTAAACTAAACTAAACTAAACTAAACTAAAACAAACCAAACCAAACTAAAGTAAACCAAACTACAGTAAACCAAACTAAACTAAACTAAACTAAACTAAACTAAATTAAATTAAATTAAACTAAACCAAACCAAACCAAATTACACTAAACAAAATTAAACTAAACCAAACTAAATTAAACTAAACTAAACTATACTAACTAAATACTAGTTTAAACAGGTTAAGTATCCACAAAGCTGCCCCAGGAGCTAGAATGCTGTGGGAAGTACGGTGCACTGAGCCCTGTCCTCTAATGTCTGAATGTTATTCCCTTTAGTCCGTTCATTGCTTTTCACCTGCTGTCCCCCCCTTCGAGGGGGAGTCTTCTCCAGTTTCAGTTGCTGACTCCACTATTACGAAGGCCTATGAACAAGCTCCGTCCGGACCGGGAGGACACCCCTGTCGGTCCTGCCTGTGGACTGGCTTCGGTTCTACTGCTGGGATCCGTGGTTCTTGTGCTGGACCGTCCAACGGACTGTCCTCAACATAGTCCTAGGCTTTACTTCTTATTGTCTCATGCTAGCTGTTGCCAAAGCTGTCCGTCCCTGGGAGAGGGATCCCTCCATACTGTGGTTCTCCCCAAGATTTCTTCTTTTCCCACTGGGTTTCTGGAGTTTTTTCTTGCCGGATGTGAGGGTCGAAGGCGGTGGTTGCTTCGTTCTGTCTCGTTACTGTAAATATTGACATATTACCATTATGCTTATTCACTGTTTTTACTTTTACCGACAAATGTAACATCTTGAAGCCCTCTGAGGCAACTGTTGTTGTGATACTGGGCTATACAAAAATAAATTGATTGATTGATTGATTGATTGATTGACCAGTAACCTTCCAGCTGGGCGGCAATTTTTAAAGGGAACAGTAATTTAGACTGTTTTTTGGCACAAACCAAGTTCAGCTTTTGGGTGTGCCAACACTTATTTTTTTTATGAATGAGGCCCCTGGACTGTAACAAGAATGTACACCTTCGCTCTGCACACTGTTGCTCACTGTGAGCAGGCAGATGTGAGGTGCATGTGGTTTGCTGAAGCTGCCCTCCGGGTGCGCCACTTCCTCTCACGTTGGAATTCCTTCAGTCATTGTGTTTCTCCGAATCCTGCAGAGTACATGCAGAGTGCATGCAGTTAGGGTGCAGAGCTGAAGCTGGACTCTCACGCGCAGCTTCTCTACAACCTGCCAAATTTCTCAAGAAGTGTGTTTTCTTCCTCATGTTATTGGAGCTGCTCGTTTTCACCAAAGATTCTTTTCTTTAAAACTGCGCCGGAGGAGGTGGGCTGCTTGGATGGAGTTCTCACTTTGATGTTATTTCAGTAACCTTTCACAACAAAGCGGAGGATCCTTTGGAGTGCACAGCAGGAGCTTTCTTACAGATGCTAAAGCGATGTTGTGAGTGTGATCTCAACGGTCCAGACCACTAAAGCAAAATGAAAGGTACGGTCCGTCACAGACGTGATGTATTCCCCTGTTTGCAGTCAGCAGCCTTCCTCGGGCTTTGTCTCTGCCACTTCTCTGCTCCGTGTCTGAACAGGAGGAATGTGAGCTCAGGTCTTACATCTGGTTTCAATTAAGACGTCTGTTTGGGAATGTTTTGCATTTGTCCTCTGCTGCTCATCTAATACAAGTCTCTGCTATTTGACCGTTCCACTAGCGCAACGTACTTAAAGAACATGACTAACATCATGATCTCTATTGTTCTCTTTAGTTTGTTTGTTTGTTTGTTTTGGTGGGGAGTATCAGATCTAAAAAAAATGAAATATTGTTTTATCATTGAGAACACTAACTTAACTAGCAGCTGCATTGATTTGAAATGTTTTAATTTGATGAAGTGCAGCTCCTCTGCTGTCCAACAGGTGGGGCTGCAGCACTCTTAACACTTCTGCTTCCCACAGTCCGCTGAGGGCGATTTTAGTCACTTTCAGTAAATTAATTTGCTCTTTTTAAACTTCCCTCTTGTCATTCATGCACTCTGTAGTGAAGGATCCCGGTCGGTCCGGCATTGAGACATCCAGCTGAGGAAGCACTGAGTCACACTCAATCTGCACTCAATGAAAAGCTTTATTGTGGTAGAGCTCCACCCACATGGTGCCCAAACCATAAATCCAGCCGTTTGGCGCCTCCAGCTCACAGCACACCAAGTAGAAAGTCCTTGAAAGTTATGACTCATGTCAGCAAGTTGCTTAAAGCTCACGACTTTAGGAGAAATGTTTGCATAGACTTTTCTTTCAGGACTCTCATGACCGTCCAGCCGAAGCCTGCTCGCTACTCCCATTTGAGAACCAGTGGTGCTGAGTTGTGATTCTAAGTGGGAATATCCAGGCTTTACATTATACCAGTATGTCTGGTATGGGGATTTTATATTTAACATGCATGAATACAATTCTGGTGTCTCACAAACTCCAAGCAAACTTGCACCATAAGTACAGTAGAGTTTCTTGGAGTTGTTCATATGAAAACTTGTTCAGGATCATTGTCAGATACGAGGGGGGTACCGGAAAGAAACCAGACTGTGTTTATAAAACTAAAACAAGAATGGTTTCAGATTCTTGGTTGTTCGATCTCGCTACAGCATGTTCTTGTGCAGATCTCTGCAAAGTATCGTCTCACAAAGTTCCACAGGGAAAGTACACACAGCGCCGACGTCAACACAGCGGGACCCCCTTTGGAAAAGCACAAAATGGCGGAAATATCACTAAAAGCGATCAGCGCGCAAGCATCAGATTCTGTTTTCTGCTGGGAAACCAGTGTCAGAAACACTCAGCATGGTCCAGGAGGCGTATAAAGACGGTGCCCTGGGAGAACGCAGGTTTCTGAATGGTATGGGGCTTTAAAAGGGGAGAAATGTCCACTGAAGACCAGCCCCGCTCCGGACGACCCGCATCCTCAGGCACGCAGGAGAAGATCCGCGAGGTGGAAGCCGTGGTCCTGGCTGACGGGCGAAGGACGATCGGGGAGGTGTCCACCTTGACGGGGGTTCCGTGGAGTTCCTGTCAGGAGATCCTGTCCCAGGATTTGGGCTTGGGCGGGTCGCAGCGCGTCCTCGCTCCGGAGCAGAGGGCGGCCGGCGTGGATGTGTGCCAGGAAATCCTCCAGCACATTGAAGAGGATCCTGGGCTGCTGGGCAGAGTCATCTCGGCGGATGAGACCTGGCGTCACGCCTACGATCCCGAGACAAAGCAGCGGTCGAGCCAGCGGCGACACCCGGACTCCCCTTGGCTGGAAACAGCGCGCCAGTCCTGGTCGGCGGTAAAAGCCATGCTGATCTGCTGTTTGGATGTGAAAGGGGTCGTCCACAGCGAGTCTGAGCCGCCTGGCAGTCTGTTCACCAGGACCACTACATCCAGGTCCTGAGGGGCTCCGAGAAGCAGTGAGGCAGAAGCTCCGGAGCTTTGGCGGGATGGCGAGTGGTGGCTGCACCACGATAACGCGCCGGCGCACCGGGCCCTGCACGGAATGCAGCTCCTGGAGAAAAACGGGATGACCCTGCTGCCTCATCCGCCCTATTCGCCGGACTTAGCACCGTGTGACTTTTTCCTTTTCCCAAGAATGAAAAAAGAGCTGAAGGGGCGGAGATTTGAGGACGCTGAGGAGGTAAAAAAAAAAATCGAAAGACGCACTGAACGGCATCAATACGCACGAGTTTTCAAACGCCTTAGAAAGCTGGAAGACACGGATGCAGCGGTGAATTCAAACCAGCGGGGATTACTGTGAAGGAGACAGCTTTGAATAATTGTTAAAATGAAACAAATGAAACGTTATGACCAGTGTCCGGTTGTTTTCGGTTCTCCCTCGTACCTGCATCATTTCGAGGTAATGTCTCTTTCTATGCTCTGTGCAGGGACATGTTAGGTTGTTATTTTCTAAATATCAGCATCTAGATTAAGGCTTTCTGTCTGTGTTCTTTCTCCAGACGACTTCACAGATGAAGAGGAGGTGCAGTCCTTTGGCTATAAAAGGTTTGGTAAGTATCTGTTTCCTGCTGTGACCTTCTTCTTCTATACACTGTTTTACTTGGCTGAAGCCAGTTCACACTTATCCTGGAGCCAGAAGGAAGCCACAGCTCACCTCCCAGAAACCAGCCTGGTGGTGGTGGTGCGGTGCATTAGGAGGGGAGCCTACAGTCAGCACCGTCAGCATCAGTCTGTTTCATCCACACAGACCTGCAGAACAGAGGTTCTTTTACCACCATAACCTCAATCCCTGTTTGAGCCTCTGCTGGCAGGATGCCGGTGACTGACCCACAAGGTGTGGACGTCTGCTTGTGAAGCTCAAGAAATATTCAAAAAACTGTGGTTGTTGCACAGGAACATACTTTGGACAGGAAGCTGTGAGGAACAAAGGTTTTACGTGTTTCCCAGATTTTATATGGATTTTTACTTTGGAAGTTTTGATGGCTACGATTAGTTAATCTGCTCCAATAGTTGTAACTGAGTGTTGCTTCTTTGAAGTACATAAAAATAATGCTGATTGTTTCAATATTCGGTAGCTAATTTAAAAATTAGCTGTCTTTTCAGGCCTGAGTATGCTAACTACTGTGAAATTCTACACTAGGGAATGCCTTCCTGATTCTGTTTTTATTTAAACCAGTAAAAGTTTGTTCTCTGTTAGAAAGCACATGAGAGAAACATCCTGTTTGTGGTGTTCGTCTTGAGGTCCTGAACTCGTATTTCTCATTTCTGTCTTCTTCTCATGCACCATTACGCCCCAGCAGTGCACATTCAGTGATGACTGAGCTGTTCTTCTGACCTGACACTTCCCCTCTCTGGGATATCAGCGCTGATGATGGAAAACATGATTTCATTTGTTGAGAAACAAACAACCTCCTTTCACGTCATATGCCAACAGTGTACATTGTTGGAGTTTGACTGGATTGTTGTATTTCTGCAGCCTCAATCATCAGTGGATGATCTTCTGTTAATGATTGAACATTTACAGTATCTGACAATTACACATTTTCAAACAACCCACACATTGCTAATGTGGTGAAAAATATTAAAGATGTCTGAATATCAAATATAAGACTGATGAAGCTCGTGCTCATAACTCAGACTCCAGTGCTTACACTGCTGTTTGAAGATTTACTGCTAAGTTCCAACACCGTGGTGATTGAGTGGTGTGCAGCTGCTCCTGTGAGCAAAGCTGTGCAGTTGGAGGTTCTTTGCAGAGTTTTGCTACGCAGTGAGGAGTGGCAGTGTGTCAGTCATGTAGACGTGTGACTGCAGTGAGAAGCATTAAAGGTGATTACACAAGTGTTGTGTCTCCTGGTTTCCAGCCCTGTTTGTTGGCAGATGTTGCCATTATTCATTGGTTTGGAATCTCCGGAGCCTGATGACTTCTGAAATCTCCAGATTTTCACTTTGTCAAAATGTCTTGTTTTGGTGAAGAGAAGCGGTTGTGTGGAAAGACGTTACTTCAATCAATCAATCAATCAATCAATTTATTTTTGTATAGCCCAGTATCACAACCACAGTTGCCTCAGAGGGCTTCAAGATGTTACATTTGTCGGTAAAAGTAAAAACAGTGAATAAGCATAATGGTAATATGTCAATATTTACAGTAACGAGACAGAACGAAGCAACCACCGCCTTCAACCCTCACATCCGGCAATCACTTCAGCTTCTGCAAGCTCAGAAATATCTCAACAACAGTTTGACAGAGTTCATGTTATTGTCCAAGTTGAAAGTGGAACTTTTCCCAGTTACTCCTGCAGTCCAACCAGTCTGACTGTTCCACAGATGAACCACAGCACCAGAAGCAGCAGCCCTGCAGTTTCCTCATTCGTTATATCAGTCGTTTTCAGGGTTGAGTGGATTTGTTTTGAGCGTTGGATCGATACCTGGCTGAGGACAGAGCTCTACCATCTGTCACACAGCTCCTCTCCGGCTTCTTCATCCCATCTATGTCTAAAGTGATGAGCTGAGAAATGTTTCCAGGAAGTTTGTCAGTAAACCCCAGTGAAAGAGGGGAATATTTCCTGTGGTGTCCAGTGCATTATGCTGAACCTGCTGTTTGACAGCTTCATTGTGGAGCGTGTGAATGGCCTGCAGTGAATGGCTGTAGCAGAGGTCCTCCTCTCACCCTCCCCTCCAGGGTAGAGCTGTCCCTCTGAACCAGTCTGTCCAGCCTGGTCCTGTCTCACTGCATCCCAGAGAAGAAGCTCCGGCAGACAGGAGACAGCTGAATCTATCGCGGTGTCATGAAATGTCCTTACAGGTTCCTCACCCTCCTCAGCAGCTGAACTCCTCTTTATCCTTGAACACAGACAACCGTTTGTATTTGTTACTGACATGAACGCCCACTGTCTCCATGTCCAAACCCTGGATTTTCACCCTTGTGAAGAAGTCCAGTTTCCTGCAGAAGTCTGTCTCCAGCTCATCAGTCTCTCCGCCACTGATCTGTACAGGGTTGTGATCACGCCAGTCAACAAAGGAGGTGATGATTTCTCTAAACTCCAGGCTCTTCCAACAGTGGCAGTACGATGAGAGAACTGGAGGAGGCAGCTGTCTGGGTTGGGGTGGCAGTCTGTAGCGAGGGAGGATGACCACCTCACCCCAGAAGCTTCAACTATTGCTGTGTGTTGGGGAGACAGTCCAGGAGGTCCAGGCACTGTGGACACCCTGTCCCTCCAGCTGGAGGAGGTTAGGGACCGCTGCCTGGTTGTGTAGGGGTGACTAACTGGAGGATGGAGGCTGAATCATCAGCAGGTCAGGGGGGCAGGAGAAGGATGGCCATGTGCCAGCTCCGGCCCCGACTCCGGCCCCGGCCCCGGCCCCGGCTCCGGCTCCGGCCCCGGCCCCGGCCCCGGCCCCGGCCCCGGCCCCGGCTCCGGCCCCGGCTCCGGCTCCGGCTCCGGCCCCGGCCCCGGCCCCGGCCCCGGACCCGGCCCCGGCCCCGGCCCCGGCCCCGGCCCCGGCCCCGGCCCCGGCCCCGGCCCCGGCCCCGGCTCCGGCCCTGGTCCAGATGCTGATGGTGCAGACGCTGCTCTGGCTTCTCATGGTTAAATTCTTTTTCTCCTCATCTCCATTTCAAGACTTGTTGCAGTTCCCTCTGCTGTGGCCCTGGTCTGAAGACCCCTGTCAGTCAGCAGAGCCCTCAGGCCAGAGGTCACCCAGGGTTTGCTGTTGGAGAACAGTTGTACCTCTATATGAGAGCTATGATGTTCTCTATGATGGAAGGAATCCAAACCCAAGTTGGCAGCTGTTGGTCAGAGTTGTGTGAGTGATTTCCTACATTCTTGTCTGGTGTAAATCACTGAAGTTGTTAAGTGGAGCAGTGCAGCAGCTTTTCACTCTCCAGCACTGTTTTTTTTTTTTTTTTTTTTTTTTTTAGAAAGTGCATCAACCTGGAGCCTGAAGGACTTCTGGGTTGATGGTTTATTGAGCGGATGTGAGGAGGAGAGCATATCTGATTTATTTGATGTTCATATCTATGAAGTGAACGCAAGCTTGCACCACTGACGTTATGAAGTTAAAATTGCACTCGAGATGTCAGAAAAAAGGGAAAAGAAGAGGCTGGTGACCAATAAAACCCAACGGCGGATGGCGAGCGATGCACACAGTGGTGGCTGCTGTTGTGTGCCATTGATATAATTCAGATATCAAAATGTATTCCAAAATCAATGCCATGCGTCACTGGGAAGTTTATTGGCCTGGATCAAACTGGTTTCAGGAGGATTGGTATCAATCCGCTGATCATCGGTGTCCGCTGGCTTTTGTGTGAACCGCTGATACTAATCAAACAAGCTCACCCGGTGGACTCCTGTTTCTCAATATGGAAACGGTGTTTGATCGCCTGGAATGTGGGTACTGGTGGAAAGTCCTGGAAAAGTTCAGATTTCACCCAAATGTCATTAAAATGATACTGACATTATATTCTAAATCCTCTGCTGGGGTTGTCACAGTTCGGCATTAGGATTACTACTGCAACTCATCATCAGCAGGGTCAAACTAACCTGTCTCACCACGGTCCAGACCTGCTCACGTTCCCCATTAGTGGAGAACAATCCAACGCCTGGTGAATTCTGCTTCACAATGAGAGGAAGAGCCGACATCCAAGGATCAAAAAGCGACGTCACTATGAACGCTTGGCCGCCACAAGCCGGTTCTCCCTGTGGGAACTTTTCTGACACCTCCTGCTGAAACCCAGACAGTCAGAAGGATGGTGAGGCCCCGCTTTCACGGTCTGTACTCATACTGAAGATCAAGATCCAGCCAGCTTTTGTCCTTCTGCTCTCCGGGAGGTTTCTGTCCTCAGGACACCTGTGTTACCGTTTGACAGGGGTGCCCAGCATCCCTTTCCATTTTCAATTTGAGGCTTGAACCATCAGCCCAATACACGTGACAAAGCACGTTCAGTTGCTCCAATTAAAAGAGGGTCCACATCACACTCCATCTGGATGTTCACTGACGATGCGCTTGTTTACCTCTCTGCTTACAACGGTCCCTCCCACGGTGTTCTATGATCCCAAGATGATAGAACACCTTGGTACTCTGTCTGGTTACAAGACCAACTACTCCAAGTTGATTCTACTTCTGTTGAATTCCCAATCCTGCATTCCAGTGGCACAGAAGGGGGTCTATTTTGGTATAGAACTCAGTCCCTGTATACAGGTAATGGTGAAGAATAACCACCTGTCCATGGTGAAGAACGCTGAGGATGGCCTTGAGAGACGGGCAGCCCTTCCTTTGTCGATGCCTGCCTGTGTCACTGCCATAAAAATGAGTGTGCTTCAACTTTGTGAGCTGCCTGCTTCTTTTACCAACCCCAGAGAAGTATTGGCAGAAACTCAACTCAACGTTTTTTTAAAGCTTTGAGTCCACTCATAAGAAATGGAAAGAAATTTTAATGGTCGTCATTACAACGGGACAAACTCCTGGGTGGATGGGCTTCCCTTATGGAGTGAAATTAATACCAAAATCTCACCAACACAAAAAAATGTGTTTCATTCACAGCCAATGATTCACAAAAAAACTCAGTGTGTTTTGCAAAAGCAAAATGTCATTCACAACGAATGCACTTAAAAAAACATTCCACAAATTAAACTTACATTAAAATGTCTTTCAAGATTAATTATTTTTTTCCCGAGTACAAAAAACAATTCTGCAGGTTGGAGAAACAATTGGCTCCCTGCTGTCACGTGACTTCTGGCAGTAATTTTGCACCTTCCTGATTCACATCCGCAGGACTTAGGATTTATTCACAGCTGCCAGTGCGTAATTTGCAAGCCACAACAGGAGGTGGCGCTGTTGATACCGTTTAATGCGTAGCACCATACACCATAGCCAGGCAGTGTTGCCAACTTAGCGACTTTATCGCTATATTTAGCGAGTTTTCAGAGCCCTCTAGCGACTTTCTTTTAAAAAAGCGACTAGCGACAAATTTAGCGACTTTTTCTGGTGCTCTGGAGACGTGACAGGACGTCTCGTTGCTGTCCTCAATGAGCAGCGGGTGCTGCGTGAGCCCCTCCCCGTCCCAAAGCACTCACAGTCAGTCCGTCTGCAGCGCCCCCTGCAGTCAGAGCAGAGAGGAGACCCACACCACTCCTCCACACTTCAAATGAACTGAGCGTGCGCAAATCCGCCGCTGCTCACTTCCTGGGTCACAGAGCGGGATGGACATGTTGAATGTTTCTTCACTGTCACACTTTTGTCAGTTCATTTGTAGTTCTAAACATATTTAGGGTGTTTTTAGCTCACTTTTCTCCCACGACGTTATTCCTCTCTCCTACAGCCTCCATTACAATTGGTTGGCTAACTCGGCTGTCAGGCACGACACTACAGCCGACATCGGTCTGCTAAACATCCGCTCTCTCACGAGCAAGGGACATCTCATCCAGGACATCCTCACCCACCGTAAGCTGGACTTTCTCTCCTTAACTGAAACTTGGCAGCAGCCCAATGTCTACACTCAACTTAACGAATTTGTTTATGTCTGCCGTCCCCGTGGCAACGGGCGCGGGGGTGGTATCGCGATACTTCACCGCGAGAAGTGGAAAGTTCTCCCCGTGTCCGTGCCCCAACTCACCTCATTTGAATGTCTGGCTTTTAAGTTGCCTGGTGCCGCTCCCATTTTAATCGCCACCGTCTACCGCCCCCCCAAGCCAAACTGTAACTTCTTAGATGAACTTTCCCCCCTCCTCACCCACCTGTCCACCTTGTCCCCTAACGTCATCCTGCTGGGTGACTTCAGTATACATATAGACAATACTAATCTCCCCCTCACCAAAGACCTTCTGTCATGTCTGGAGAGCTTTGATTTTTCTCAATTCACCGACTTCCCAACCCACAAAAAAGGACATTTTCTGGACTTAATCTGCTGTTCTGGCCTCGCTCCGATGAGCTCCCTGTCACTGACCACTTCCTCCTCACCTTCAGCGCCACACTCTCCCTCTCCATCATCAAGCCCCCCGTCTCATCTCTTTCCGGAATATAAAGGACGTCAACTGCGACACTCTTTCCACCAGCCTTCGTTCTGTCTCTATCCCAGACTCCCTCTCCAGCCCTGAAGAACTGGTCTCCCTCTACAACAACAGCCTTCAGGACATTCTCGACTCTCTCGCCCCGGTCAAAACCTTTCTCCTCCTCTGCCCCCGGTTCACCCCTGAGCTCCGAGAGATGAAAGCGAGGGGTTGTCAACTCGAACGTCTCCATAAAAAAATCTGGTTTTACTATCCACAAGGACATGTACAATAACCATCTTCTTCTTTACAAGGACTCCATAACTCAAGCCAAAAGCAGCTATTACTCCAGCCTCATCATCGCCAACGATGGAAACTCAAAGACACTCTTCTCTCTGTTTAACAAAATTACCCAACCATCAAACTCCCTCCCACCCCATCTGTGTTCCACTGACTCCTGTAACTCCATAATGCAGTTTTTCAATCGCAAAATCAGCAATATCCATCAGAATCTTTGCTCGATCGGACCATCTCCCTCCCCATCACCCCCTCTTCTCCACTCTCACTATTTTTCCAGTTTTCATCTCCCCAGTCCTCCTGAAATTGCTGATTTCATCCTAAAATCAAAGCCCTCTACCTGCCAGCTGGGACCCCCCCCCCCCCCCCCCCCCCCCCCCCGCCTCCCTGGTCAGATCCTGCCTCCCCCCTCTCCTCCCTCTCATATGCACCATCATCCACTCCTCTGGTATTGTTCCTTCTTCATTTAAAACAGCATCTCTGACCCCCACACTAAAGAAACCCGGTTCAGATCCCAACAGCTTTAATAAGCTCCGCCCCATTTCTCATTGACCTTTCATTTCTAAAATTCTGGAAAAAGCAGTTGCCAGCCAACTCCATTCTCACCTTTCCCTCAATAATCTCTACGAGCCCCTTCAGTCTGGATTTCGCCCCGCCACAGCACAGAACCCGCACTCCTCAAAATCACCCATGACCTCCTCATGGCAGCTGATTCTGGTTCACTCTCCATCCTCATCCTCCTTGATCTGAGTGCGGCCTTCGACACCATCTCACCCCGTCCTCCTCCATCGGCATCACCCACACACCCCTCAGCTGGTTTCACTCATATCTCAAAGGCTGCACTCAGTTCATTCAGCTTCAGTCATTTAAATCAGACCTCTCCCCAGTCACCACAGGTGTCCCCCAGGGCTCAGTCCTGGGGCCCCTCCCCTTCATCATCTACCTCCTCCCCCTTGGCCATATTTTTCGCAAACTCAACATTCAATTCCACTGCTTCACGGACAACACTCAGCTCTACCTCTATTGTAAGCCCAATTCCACGCTCCCACCCCCTCCCACCCCCCTCCCACCCCCCTCCCAGCCCCCTCCCCCCCCCTCCCACCCCCCTCCCAGCCCCAGGTGATGACGTCATCTAGCGACTTCTAGCGACTTTTAGGACTGCCAATAGCAACTTCTCTTACTGGGGAGTTGGCAACACCGTCGCCAGGACCAGAACCGAGTCAGTCAGTCGCCCCAGTGCAACGCGCCCTGAGCAGCCAACAGGTGAGTTTGTGGTCATTGTTGATGAAAAATTAAATTATCTTTCGTGTCTACATGTAATTTTTGTCACTGCCGGAGCTAACCCGTGTAGCGGTGTCAGTTGTGTTAGCTGGTTGCTAGCGTTAGCCACGCTAGCTCGCACTCTCTCTTTCCTCCACTAACTTTTGAATTTATATCATAATTGTCCTCACTCATAGGCGATTGGCTTTGAGAGCACACTGTAACTGACCTCATGTTAAAAGTCATAATGTTTGTGTGTGTTTTTCAGGAGAGCTGCTGATGAATGAAACTCATCCAGACTGAAGCTGTCGTTACATCTCGACACACGGAGGAGAAAGCTGCGGATAACACAGAATCCAACAGAGAAAAAGGAGACGGGAGGTCGTGACGGCAGTTACTGCAGCTGCTGCACCTGAACCTCACACACCTGGTGTGTATCAAGCTCCACAACAGAACGACATGGTGGAGAATGAGCAGTGTGTCCGTTGTGAACGTATGAATGGTGACATTAAGTCCATGTGCTGAGATGAACCGCTTGTTTTGTTTATCTTGATTATATGTGACCAACTTCTGTTTTTCTGTAAATAAAACTGATGGCTAACAGTCTTCCTCTGCTTCATTCTAATGTTTATCCCTAACATTTCATAATGTCCAGGACAGGTAAATCTCCTCAGCTGTTACTGCTCATATGGTGACAAAACCCAGCCTTCTACTTTAATAAGTTAATAAGACTCTGTGAAAATAAATATTGTAGCTCAGTAGCTATTTATGAAACTTCATTTTAATGGGAAATCCTCTGTGGGACTGAACCATTTACCCATGCTGCAATAATGTCACCATTTCTGGTTTCAAAGTCTTTTCTTTTTATTACCAACCTTCTTGTGCAGCAGCGACACTGTTAAAGTTACAGTTACAGTTCAAATAAGATGCAAAAGTCTTTGTGCAAACAAATATCACTGCAACTATATAAAGTACGATTAGATTGTGCATAAACAAGTAACACTGCAAACAAACTTGAGGAAAACATTGTGCACCTTGCAGTCCACCGGGTCCACACAACTAAGTCACAGAACTTAGCAGCCTCACAAAGATGTGAGTCTGTCTGGCTGTAGTGTTTCTGTGTCTGGCTGTAGTGTTTCTGTGTCTGGCTGTAGTGTTTCTGTGTCTGGCTGTAGTGTTTCTGTGTCTGGCTGTAGTGTTTCTGTGTCTGGCTGTAGTGTTTCTGTGTCTGGCTGTAGTGTTACTGTGTCTGGCTGTAGTGTTTCTGTGTCTGGCTGTAGTGTTACTGTGTCTGGCTGTAGTGTTTCTGTGTCTGGCTGTAGTGTTTCTGTGTCTGGCTGTAGTGTTTCTGTCTGGCTGTAGTGTTTCTGTGTCTGGCTGTAGTGTTTCTGTGTCTGGCTGTAGTGTTTCTGTGTCTGGCTGTAGTGTTTCTGTGTCTGGCTGTAGTGTTACTGTGTCTGGCTGTAGTGTTTCTGTGTCTGGCTGTAGTGTTTCTGTGTCTGGCTGTAGTGTTTCTGTGTCTGGCTGTAGTGTTTCTGTGTCTGGCTGTAGTGTTTCTGTGTCTGGCTGTAGTGTTTCTGTGTCTGGCTGTAGTGTTTCTGTGTCTGGCTGTAGTGTTTCTGTGTCTGGCTGTAGTGTTACTGTCTTCTTCAAGACAAAATGCCGTCACTGAATCCAGACAAAAGTTGGTGCCCTGACAGCCTGTAGCGCCGTGCTGCTGCGACGCTTTGATGGACATTTCACTTCATTTGCAGAATTGTTTCTCCAACCCGCAGAAATGTTTTTTGTACTCGGAAAAAATAATTAATCTTGAAAGATATTTTAACGTAAGTGCAGTTATATATATTTTTAATTTGTGGAATGTTTTTTTGATGAACAAACCTAAGTGCATTAGTTGTGAATGACATTTTGCTTTTGCAAAACACACTGAGTTTGTTTGTGAATCATTGGCTGTGAATGAAACACATTTTTTGTGTTGGTGAGGTTTTGGCATTAATTTCACTCCTTTTCCCTAAACTTTGAATTATACCATTGAGCATTTCTGCTGCGTTCCTTGACACACTGGTTTGATACAGATGTCCCTCCCTTCCCCCTGGAAGACACTAGCATTCCTCTATTCTAGAGCGCTTAACTCTCTTAAGGTTCCTTGGGGGGCTGAGTTGAGGACTCGCCCTTTAACACCACTGATGAAAAATAAATCCCCCAAAGAAAACAGTCTCCTGTTTATATGATAATCTCATGTCCCACACCCCCGTAGTATCACCCAGATGCAGTTCAGGGGAGGCAGACACACAGCTCGGACCACAGGCCATTGATCTGGGTGTAATATGATGACTGTTAAAATGTGTTTATTGTCTTTCTGAATTCTTCTCCAAACCTACTTGTGGAGAAGCAGAAAAGTATTTTCTGTTCTTCATCTTCGGGCGAGACAGAAATAAGACCCTTGACTCATTTTTGACTTGTGCATTTCACAAGAACTCTTTTATTCCACTGAGAGTGTACACAAACCTGGAAACTGCTGATGTGCTTCCTGCACTCACACTGGAAGTTTAGTGAGTGAAGACCTCTTCAGACTGGAGGGGTGGGGGGGCAGTGGGCCTCCGCCGTCCAGGTCTGAGCTCTGCTATGTCAGCAATGTGCCAAAGACAAAGAGGCACATGGAAAGAAAGGTAAATATGAGTCAAAATGGAAAAAAAAAACACTACTACTCATTTCACAGTTTTATTGCTGCTTCTTTTCTGTTGTCGTCTGAATCAAGTTTGTACATTTTTAGCAGTTTTATTTTGAGCTGAGGAGTCACATTCCTGTCCTGACTTATTTTTGGGAGCAAAACAGCAAGTGGTTTCAATTTAAGCTGACTTTATTACCAGAGAAGAATGTGTTCAGCCTGTAGCTTACAGCCCCCTCCAGGCTGGTGGCATGCAGACCCCGTCCTGCCGTCCTCACGAAAGACGATTCGTTTCACCAGAGAAGAAGGCAGTCATCAGAGAAGTGAGGGAGACAGCAGGTCATGCAAAGCAGAATGAGGAAAAGTAGAGCCAATGGAAATAAACAGATAGTCTGTGACTGGCCTGTGGACGGATGGACCACTGACGGGGGGTGGGGGGGGGGGGGGGGGGGGGGGGGGGGGGTACAGGTCAGCTGCAGTTCAGACACAGAGCAGTCACTCATGACTCTCACATTTAAAGTTTTATCTAACACAGCTGGAAAAAACTGAAGCCCTGTTTACAGCATGATGTCAAGTGAAGACGTCCATGAAGACGGCTTCCAGAGCGCGGGGTTTCGCAAACACCCCCATCTGAAGCTGGACACAGAAAACACAACTTGTGAACATGTTGTTCTGCACATGTGGGGACGGTCAGTACCTGAGGCTTCAGAGTGTCTGTGCTGCTCACCCTTCACATTTCTACAGCTCTTCTCAAACAGTGACCATTCCCTCACACTTACTGCCACCATCGTCTGCATATGAGTGTGTTGGTTCCTGCATGCATGCGAACACATAACAGACCACATCAGCAGTCAGTGTCCTGCTTGTAACGCTTATAACATACTGTAAATTGTTTCATGTTGTGGCCAGATGAATCCCTCAGCATCAGTCACTCTCCAGCTCTGATCTGAGGCAGCGTGAAACGCGTCGGATCCCATTCCACACAAAGACAGCCCAGATCAGACTGACTGACCCTGCCAGTCTTCCTCAGGATTAAAGTCTGATAAAGGATTAAATTCACTGTCTGAGAAGAACCTGGCGTCAGTCCTGCACCCCTCAGCCAGGCTCTCCGTCCTCCAGGGTTAAAGTGGGTGCAGCAGTGCCTCATTCTCACATCAAGTTCATTGTTTTACTCCCGATGGTGTAAGAAGTGGCGCTGGCCTCTTTCCGGCCCTGTTTTGAGCGCCAGCAGCAGCTTTGTGGAGCTGCTCTCACTGAGTCCTGCAGCAGCTGTTCTTTCTCATGTGATCAGTGTTTAGCGTAGTGACTGGTGATTCTGCAGACAGTCCCGTACAGTGAGAGAGGCAGCTTCAGCCTTCACAGCTAATTTCCAGCTGCAGTCACGGGCCAGTCGACAATAGGCAACCTACTTTCTGGTTTTGGCTGCATCACTTGAATACCGTGACTTTGGAGGTGTCTGTCTCCATTTCCAGCCAGCAGCCTCGCGCAGACCAGGCCCAGGTGTTCTCCATGTGTGTTCCAGCTAATGGCAGTCTTGTGGCTCCACACAGGGCCAACACCAACCTCCCTGCTTCCTTTTTTTGGAAAAAACATTTGAAAGTTGAAAAGAAAAATGTCCATTTTTCTTTGTTTGGCTGTGATTCAGTGCGATCTGACCCTCAGACTCGGCTGTTGAGCGGATTGTTGCTTCAACTGTGCTTACACTGGCCTGAATCCAGCATGTCTCTATGCTTTTCTTGTTTACGCTCTCAGACTCATTTTTCAAGAGGGACAGCGAGTTCTCTGCATATTGCTTCAGGAAGTCATCACACAAGGTTTTTCCATTTTCCTCAGCTCTGGGGTTTCTAAATGAGTGTGGGGCACTGAAGCATGCGGTCGGACCGAGCAGGTCTGCTTCTGATTGCTGCTCAGTGTGGTTGGTGAGTGTTTGTCCAGCACGTGACCTCTGACCCTGACATTCTGTGGTGGCGAGGCATGAACAGGAGGTCATTTTGGATTCGTGCTGATGTCTCCAAGACTCAGAGGGTCAGATGGAGACCATGTTTTGTGATGCAGCTTACAGCTAAAAGGTAAAGTCATTGGCCACCGTCCTATAGCACATTCCATCTCCTTCTTCTTTCTTGGTTTCAGGAAGTTCTGAAGCCTCCTTCAGAATTTGGTCCATCATAACTTCTCAGCGTTCTGAAGGTTTGTGTTGTGACCATCCATGAAGCGAACTCCCAGACCAGCTCTATGGGATTGTTTGACCAAACAGGCAGAAGAAGGAATCCAACTCTTTTAATTGGTGTGGACTAAACCAGAAGTCCCGCCCTATAGCAGCCGGCTAGCAGCTAGCGGCTAACCACAAACAACCGCGATATATGATTTTCTGACCATTTATCATGAGCATCTGCTCTTCCTCACCACTCCGACCAGATCGCTGTTCCCCACGTCACGACCTGTCTCGACAGCTGCCAGAAAGTCCGCTCAGAGACTCCTGCTTTCAGAAGGACCAGAGTTCACCTGGAATATCCAGATCGGAGTTCAGGGGAGCTTTCACTAATGCATTCCCAGAAACTTCTGAACTGACCTCAGCTTCGGATAACACAGGACTTTCAGTGTGTGAAAGTGCCTTCAGAGTGGGAGACTTTCTGCAGAACCAGACACAGAGGAGACTTCCTGTAGAACCAGAACCAGACTCAGAAGAGACTTCCTGTAGAACCAGAACCAGACACAGAGGAGACTTCCTGTAGAACCAGAACCAGACCCAGAGGAGACTTCCTGTAGAACCAGAACCAGACTCAGAGGAGACTTCCTGTAGAACCAGAACCAGACTCAGAGGAGACTTCCTGTAGAACCAGAACCAGACACAGAGGAGACTTCCTGTAGAACCAGAACCAGACTCAGAGGAGACTTCCTGTAGAACCAGAACCAGACACAGAGGAGACTTCCTGTAGAACCAGAACCAGACTCAGAGGAGACTTCCTGTAGAACCAGAACCAGACCCAGAGGAGACTTCCTGTAGAACCAGAACCAGACTCAGAGGAGACTTCCTGTAGAACCAGAACCAGACACAGAGGAGACTTCCTGTAGAACCAGAACCAGACTCAGAGGAGACTTCCTGTAGAACCAGAACCAGACCCAGAGGAGACTTCCTGTAGAACCAGAACCAGACTCAGAGGAGACTTCCTGTAGAACCAGAACCAGACTCAGAGGAGACTTCCTGTAGAACCAGAACCAGACACAGAGGAGACTTCCTGTAGAACCAGAACCAGACTCAGAGGAGACTTCCTGTAGAACCAGAACCAGACACAGAGGAGACTTCCTGTAGAACCAGAACCAGACCCAGAGGAGACTTCCTGTAGAACCAGAACCAGACACAGAGGAGACTTCCTGTAGAACCAGAACCAGACTCAGAGGAGACTTCCTGTAGAACCAGAACCAGACACAGAGGAGACTTCCTGTAGAACCAGAACCAGACTCAGAAGAGACTTCCTGTAGAACCAGAACCAGACACAGAGGAGAATTAAATGTCTGCTGGTCTGCTTTGAGTTTTACTGTGAAAAACAATGACTTCTGTCCGTGCGTCTCTTGACTCGTTCAGGGTTATTTTTATGCATGGTAAGCCCTCAAAGTAACATAAAACAAACATTGATGAAGAGCTTCTATTTAAAGTTAGTATACAGCAAAGAATGAGACCGCTGAAGACTCCCAACATGCCTCCGAAAAGAAATCTGCACTGAAAGAGAGTTCCGGAACTCCTACTTTAGTTATGGCATCAGCAGGCTCTCCCATGCTCCCACTCTGCAGGGTGTGATATGTGGTGCTGGCGGTCTAACCAGGACACCCTCACACTGCTTCACCACACTGAGAAGAGGACAGGCCCCCACTTCATCAGGTGTGTCTGCACTGAGAGCCTCCGGTCGTGTGGCTACCTGCATTGTTAACGCTCCGACGTCCTGAAGAGCCAATTCTAACCTTGGGGAGAGGCTGCCATGAAGAATTTGAGCTTCTGCCTTGTTCTAGATGAATTTGTCAATAGCAGAGGACGCTGAGGAGCTTGTAGTCTGGACGTAAAGAACACGCTTCGGGTTTCTCTTTCAGACCTAGATGGAAACATGCTCAGGGCTTCACTGAGTCTGAGTTATGTAATATCAAGTACAACAGAATAAGAATAGAAATGAAATGCAGTAATTGTATGCATGATATGTGTTTTAGATGGACTGTATACAATGCACTGTGTTTTGTTCTATGTGACCTCCCCTCATCAGGTTGGGGGCTAAAGCTGGAGATCATATCTTATCATCTGCCTGCTCATGTGGATCAGTTGGGTTTGCTCTGTAAAAGTGTCTGGAAATGAATTGGATTGAATCGTTCAGTCCACCAATATCTTCAGTATGATCACTTTTAAATGCTCAACTTTGTTTCAACAAGACAATGTTGAAAACAATGTACGTTCTGACAATGTTTTCACTGGTGCTGATTACATTTCTTAATCGTGATTAATCGCATAATTTTTCTTTGATAATTCTGATTAATCGCATTATACAATAATGAATTCAAAAGTACTCTGTAATGATCATCCTGCCCCCGCCGGGGACAGCCTTTTTTTTTTTTTTTTTTTTTTGCAAGAATTTTGCAACAAGCATAATTTTCCAATAATATTTGTACAATTCATCAAATATGATTTATAATAACTTAAAATACCAGGTCTTTACCAAGAGTAGACCAAAAGAGCAGAGTAGATGAAAAATGGAAGTTTCTTATGGGGCTCACTTCCTCAAACTTCATTCTATCTCCGACCCTCAGAGAGAGAAGACAGGATAAATTCCGTCACGCCGAGCTGAGCCTCATACTGACCTTTATTACAGTTTTTCACAATTGCTAAAACACTAAACCCCACTGCCTGAACCAAACTCTCAGGGGCCTAAACTCATTTTTCGAATCAAACACTCTTTTGGCAAAAACTTAAACACTGTTCAGGTGCTGTCCTCAATTTTCAAAACCGATCTGCTCTTTTTTGCAAAACCTCAGACACATTCTCAGTCACTAAACACATTTCACAACATTTTTGCAAAATTGTAATCACTGGCAGCAAAATGTGAACACAACTCCAACACAGCTGTCATCTTTTACACACAACAGCTCAAAACTGAACACACATATTTCTAATGATGTGATCAGACCAAGTGTGCACAGAGACAAGATGCTGGAGACTGAACCTCCAGGACCGTGACCATGCAGTAGTGTGCTTTGGTTTTGTCTGTTTTGTATTTATTTTTTGTTATGACGGTCAATTTAGAAATCACTTTGACTTAGATGGGGGGTTTTTTTCTAAATGCATTTCAAATACGTAAAATAAAAATTTTCTGTGCACTACACACTCTGAAAACTGCTGGTTACTGTAAAAATAACCCACATTGGGTGGAATTGCTGACCCAGCGCTGGGCCCAAAAGGGACCGAGCCAAAGCGGGGTTATTTCTACCCAGCAGCCGTTTGGGTTGAAGAGTTGACCCTGATGCTGGGTCAGGATTGATCAGCCGGTCTGGGAAGGTTACTTTACAGTAAACATGTAAACCCTCAGAATTCAGAAACACATACCCTCTGCCATGCAAGGCTGTCAAACCCTCCACTGGAAGCCAGCTGGGGTTCAGTGCAGTTCATTGACATGTAGAGGAAAAGATTTGAACTAACAACCTCACAACTGTGAGACAACCACTCTACCAACTGAGCCACAGCCACACATCAGTATAGGGAGAGGGATGTCATATGTCTTTTCCTTCTTAGCCATTGCAATCATCTTCTGTGAGAACACAGGACTCCAGTTTTCTGTTGCGTTTGTTGCCAGAAGTCTCCAGATGCAAGAAGGAGAAGGAGCTGCAGGACTGTTCAAAATGGTGATTTTGTTAAAATCATCAACTCACTCTGCTGGGTCGACACAATTCATCTAATTTGGGGTAAAAGTGACCCAATCTGCACAAAATCTAGGGCTACCCAGGAAATGTGTTAATGGGAAAAGAACCCAGCAGGTTTAAAAAGTGAGGACTGCTGCTGTGTCCTCAGTTATTTCATGTAGTGTCTAATGAACGATCTGAGGTGAAGATGTTTTTACCTGCTGTGTGTGAGATCTGAACGCATAGTGTGGTTTTGATCACAAGAGAACTGGTTTTGAGGCGATAATTCGATTTTGACAGAAATGTCTGAGTTTTTTGTGAATGTAGTGTGGATTTTTGGATTTGTGTTTAAGGTTTTGAGAAAATGGATGGAGGTTTCAAGAAATGTGTTTTAGCAATTGTGAAAAACTGTAAGCCAGATTGTGTGTTGAATTTAAATTTACTTTATCTTGTGTGTTCTCAGTGCCTGAAGAAGGCTCAGCGGACTGAAACATTGCGCCGGGAAAACACACGATTTAAAGGGGCTGTATCCTGCTTTTTTAGCTAGTCCAAACCCTAGAAATGGCATTAACATGGTAATAGTTTATTTTTGGCGCTAAGGAAAAGTCATTTTGTGTGAAATAAAAGATTTTCTGGGGCTAATTCTGAAACCCGGAAGAGAAAACTCTCTGTTTCACTGAAACCCCGCCTCTCCCCCTGTGGACTTTGACTGGCAGCTACTTCAACCAATCAGAGCTTCAAAACAAATACTCTAGCTAGCTTTAGCTCTTTAGCTCTAGCTTCTCTACACACAAAAACGTCTTTTCCTGTGAGAAACTCACCAAGCGCAGACCCTTCAGACCCTCCAGACCCTTCAGACCCTCCAGACCCTCCAGACCCTTCAGACCCTCCAGACCCTCCAGACCCTTCAGACCCTCCAGACCCTCCAGACCCTTCAGACCCTCCAGACCCTTCAGACCCTCCAGACCCTCCAGACCCTCCAGACCCTCCAGACCCTCCAGACCCTTCAGACCCTCCAGACCCTTCAGACCCTCCAGACCCTCCAGACCCTTCAGACCCTCCAGACCCTCCAGACCCTTCAGACCCTCCAGACCCTTCAGACCCTCCAGACCCTCCAGACCCTTCAGACCCTTCAGACCCTTCAGACCCTCCAGACCCTTCAGACCCTCCAGACCCTCCAGACCCTCCAGACCCTTCAGACCCTCCAGACCCTCCAGACCCTTCAGACCCTTCAGACCCTTCAGACTCTTGCTCTTGCTTGACTGTTGCTTTCAGACGATGGTCAAAGTTTATCCTCGAAATCGGAGTTGCAAAATCAGCAACGCTGATTGCCGAGGGCCTGTGGGGGGGGGCTCAGGGGAGCCATCTTCTCCTCACTTCACTTCAATATGGGAAACAGAGCGTTTTCACGGTGGGAGGGGCTGCCTCTCTGAGCAGCATAAACACTGGGAAAGCTTAAACACGCAGGCACGAAGGAAAAAAACGCTTTGGGGTGTTTTCGGTGAGAACATAACTATATCACAAGGTTAAAACATACAAAAAGTGAATTTTGCATGATACAGCCCCTTTAAGTTTCATTTTGTCATATTTGTGCTGCTTATTTCAATTTGTGCCTCATACCAGCCTTTTCCTCCTGATTTTTCTGATCCTTCAGTCGAGTTCAATATGGCAAATGAGGAACGGAGCGTGTTTCACCGCTAAAGGCGCATGTGTGTGTTTTTTGACGCTCAGCTGGAGCGGTGTGGGACTGGGGCAGGACAGGTTCACCCCCCCAACAGCGTTATTCAGCCAGGCTGGCCAGGCAGACATCCACACTGAAATATATCAAAGTGAATTTCATAGCTTGCATGTTAGACCCAGCTCCCAGACCCAACTCTGAAAAGCAGAGATTAAAGGGGACTGACGCCGGGGACGAGCGTCGTGGGCGTCGACGCTCGAAACGCTGGAAAAGCGACGCTCATGACGCTCCTGATGCGCCGCCCCGCCGCCCGCCGCTCCACGACGCTCGTCCACCATCGACTTTGCATAGAAAAGCGACGCTCACGACGCCCGCGACGCTTTCGGTGTGAACGTAGCATAAGAGCATTAAATGAAGATCTTATGAAACAAAACTGGGATGCCGTCTATGTTGATGATGTTAATGAAGCCTACAACGCTTTTATTAATACAGTTATTGATTTGTATAACAAAAATTCTGCATTAATAACAAACAGAAAGAACAGAGATGATAAACAGTCCAAAAAGGTTCATTGGTCTTCCAAGTTATAATCCAAAACAAAGGTTCTTTTCCAAAGACCAGGGAGGTATTTTGTTATTTACCTGATGGTTTCGGCAGCTGTCAGCTGTCTTCTTCAGAGAGTCACGTGATGTCACATCACGTGACTCTCTGAAGAGGCCTGCCGAAAAGAACCTTTGTTTTAGAAATGATAAACCATGGATCACAAAGGGAATAAAAATGCTTGCAAAAAGAAAAATTACTTATACAGACGTTTTTTGAAAGAACAAACAAAAGAAGCTGAAAACAAGTATAAGAAATATAAAAACAAACTAGTATGGATAATTAGAAAGAGGAGGAAAGATTACTACAGTGGACAACTGAATGAAAATAGAAAATAAAGTCAACTTGGGGAGTATTAAACAAGGTAATAGAATAGAATAGAATAGACTTTATTGTCATTGCACGGGGGGGGGGGGGGGGGGGGGGGGGTACAACGAAATTACATGGGAGCTCATATAAAGCTACACTTCACCTCGATTAAAAAGTCAAGGACAAGAAAACTTAGGAGAAACATCAGGGACAAAACAGAAAACAACACAGGCATTAGGTAACAACAGAAAAAATACAAGGGCAAGTATAATTTGCATAAGGGCATCCACAAGATGCAAGAGTAATAAATAACAGAGTAACAGAGTGGTGATCATGCTACATGAGGCACAAACTCTTAAAGACACAATAAACACAAAAGAAAAAAAAATTCTACCCAAAGTACTTTGTGAAGGAAAATATTGAAATATATGATGAAAAAGAAATTACAAATGAATTTTGTGAATACTTTGCTAATGTGGGACCAAATCTCACAGCAAATATTTCAAAAAATTCTAATATAGATGAAAATTTAATAAATAATCACATAAACAGTATTTATCTTGAAAAGGTGGAAAAGGAGGAAATCTTCAAAATTGTACAAAACTTTGGAAATAAGAGGTGGACTGATGGTGAGGGGTTGGATATGATCATTGTGAAAAGTATAATCGAATTTGTCATTGAGTCATTCACTCACATTTGTAATCTATCATTAACCACGGGAGTTTTCCCTGATAGAATGAAATTGGCCAAAGTCATACCCTTGTATAAAAGTGGCGATAAACAACTTGGACTATCGTCCAATCTCGTTACTTCCACAGTTTTCAAAAATATTGGAGAAGGTATTTTCAACAAGACTTGACAATTTCTTACAGAAACAAAATATTTTGGACAATAGTCAATCTGGTTTTCGGGCTAATCGTTCCACAGCACTGGAAATAACGGAATTCACAGAAAAAATTGCAACAGAGATCGATAACAATTATTATTTTTTAAATATTTTCATTGATTTACAAAAAGCTTTTGACGTCATCGATCATTCAAAATTCCTAAAAAACAAATGAGTATGTATGGCATCCGAGGAGTAGCTCACCATTGGCTCTCAAGTTATTTGGAAAACAGAAACCATAAAAATGACACTAAATCTGAACTATGGCAAATTAAATGTGGTGTGCCCCAAGGTTCGATACTTGGGCCAAAGTTATTCATTTGTACATGAATGATTTTGCTAAAGTGTCCAACCTTGGGAAAATTCTATTCGCAGACGATACCACATTATTTCATTCAAGTAAAAGCATACAAGAAGTCACAAATGTAGTGAATGAAGAATTGAAAGTAATAAAACACTGGTTTGATCTAAACGGATTCATCCTAAATGCCAAAAAAACAAATTTTATGTTGTTTAATAATAAAAAGGAAAAAGTGAAAGTAAAACTCGAAATAGATGGAGTTGAAATTCATCGTGTAACAGAAACAAAATTCTTAGGAGTGATGATTGATGACGATCTAAAGTGGAAATCTCACATTAATTACACCAAAGGGAAAGTTGGGAAAGCCATTTCTGTGTTACATAGAGTCAAGTTTTTTCTGAACAGTTGTGCTTTGTTAACATTGCATAACACTATGATTTTACCTCATCTCATGTACTGTGTTGAAGTGTGGGGTACGGCATGCAAAACTTATTTACAGACAATTGTCCTACTACAAAAAAGGGCTATAAGGATAATAACAAATAGTCATTATCGAGAGCCGTCTAACCCATTATTTATTAAAGTGAAAGTTTTGAAATTTCCTGATATTGTTGATTTAAGCATCCTAAAAATAATGTATAAGGCAAAGTGGAATCTATTGCCTGTAAACCTTCAGAATATATTCAAAATAAGAACCAGTATATATAATCTTAAAGGAATAGACGTGTTCAAAAAACCCAGATTCAGAACCAAAATCAAAGAAAGAAACATCGTGGTAAAAGGAGTGAACTTATGGAATGCTCTGAAACAGGAAATCAAAGAGTGTAAAACAATTATGACATTTAAGAAACATATAAAAAATTCCACACTGGAAAAATATGAAAATGAAAACTAAGTTGTTGCGGGTGAAAAAATGTTTTGATTCAATGAATATGAGTTTTTGAGTATTGTTAATTTGTATTAGTTCAAATACTGTATGTAAAGGGGCAGATATAATAAGATTGTTCTTCTTTCTGCTCCTTTTCTTTCGTTTGTTTGGTGTCTAGACTGATGACATTGATGTATTTTCATCTTTTTTGTTTTTTGTCTGTGTGTTGTTTTAAACAAAAGAAACAAATAAACTAAACTAAACTAAACTAAATATAGCCGAAATGAGCGATTTTGCAGAAATGATGTTCTGCGCTGAAGCTCCCTTGCCGTGGCCCCCGCTAAATCGGTTGGATCTAAATAACTTCTGAAGGACTCCGAGCTGCACCATATTTGTCTGAGTGAGTATATGAGCGTGACACACCTAGAAATAAGGTCCAGGTGTCAAAAAACCGGAGTTGCCCTTTAACGGCCACATTTTTTTTCTTGTGCGGTAAGACTCTGGTGGTAACGCAGCACGTTACTGCCGTCAGCAGCCCAGCAATAGTTTACACAGAAGGTCATGGCTTCAGGCTCTGGCAAGCCCCTTCTGTGTGAAGCTTGCATGTTCTCCTTGTGAGTGTATGAGTTCAACTGTATGAGTTAACGCGTTATACTAACGGCACAATGTTACAGTTTTATCTGCGTAAGAAGATCTCAATCAGAGACAATTACATTTTTCAGCTTGGAAGAGATTAGAATGAAATTCAACAAACACTGCTGAGATAGAACTGCTATTTGAGTTTTATTTTAGAGTATTTTAACAGAAAACTTCTTTCCAAACACTGTAGAAATTAGGGATGAGCGAGTGCACCACTATCTGTATCTGTATCTGTTTACCCATCCAAATTATCTGTATCCGTATCTGTACTCGGAGGGGGCGTGGCCTAAACCGGAAGTGGGCGTGGTTTAACCGGAAATGGGGTGGGGCAGAAATTGGCGCACTATTTTAAGTCTGAAATTGATATGGATTGCTCAGAAGTTGCTATATTTGTTCTTTATTTGAAAACTATTTACAGAACTGTTTCAATTATACAATGTACAAGTTGTTTTTTATTTTAGTCAGAACATGAACATTTTTAAAGTTATATAAATGATTATTTATTCACACAACAGCCTCAGAATGAAGATTTGATTTTTTTTTTTTTGTCACAATAGTAAAAGAACTATTTACAGAACAAGTATTTTTATTGAGGCAGAACATGAATATTTTTAAGTGTATGAATGAATTGACATAACAGCTTCTCTATAATTGTTGTCCGGACTCCAGCTGGAGTCCAAGGAAAGAAAGAAGTCCTCCTGGGTTGGGACTGCCTCCCCCCACGGTCCCCACCAGAACCTCCCCGGTGTCCCGGGAAGCCTCTGATCCCCCCTGCTGAGCTTCCTGGTCCTGTCCGGCTGCAGCGCCGATCGTAGTGGACCTCGGTCCAGTTATCATCTCTGTCCCACAGATCACAGCCTCCCGCTGGAGCACAAGCCCAGATTAATATGAAGAATAAGAGAAAAAAGGAAAAACAAAACTGCGAGGATAAACGAAAGTTAAAACCCCCTGAAAAAAAAAACCCCGAGCGTGCACAGTCGCGCGACATTTCGACTTTTAAAGGTTTTCCTCAGGCACAATGCAGCTACAACGAAATAAAAAACCTAATTTTTAATTTACCAGCACTGATTGGCTTCTCTGACAAGGATCCTGTCGTCTCAGTCCAGCATGGAGCAGAATGAAGGACCAGTGAGGATCTCCCATCAGCACGAGGACCAATAATGACGGACAATGCTCGGGTTATACTCGGATTTGAAAAAAATGCATTATCCATAACGAGTACTCGTTTAAAACGAGTATTCGGCTCACCCCTCGTAGAAATGGCTTGTTTCGACCCCTTCCATCTGGCTGCTGATGGACCATTAAATGCTGAAGGCTCCACTAAACATCACACTCTGTCAGAGGAGCTGAGCTCCTGTTTTCTGGGAAACTGCTGACAAGAACTTAAAAACCAACTATTTGAAATCCAATCCTGCTTCACAGAGTATTCCCAAGGCAGAAACCCAGTTTTGTTTATGAAGGGGCATTTGGAGTCTTTTTTTCCTGGATTACAGTATAGGTCCCATTTGTCACCACCTGTCTTTTCCTAACTAGGAGCAGATGGCAGCAGCATTCCATCTCACTGTGTCAGTCAGTAAAACCTCTGTGTTAGTGTGCCATCACAGTGAGACTCAGTATCTATCAGAACTGTCCACCAAACACTCTGGAGAGTCCATGATTCTTCTGAACTTGTACAGTTCTTTTATGGACATAATGCTGCTCATTGTCTTTGAGTATGTCTCTTTGTTACTTCAGTGGAAGCTAAATGCTGCACAGTGGTGTGACTGTGTGACCCAAACGGAACTTTTACCCCTTTCCCACTGGCCAAAAAACCTGTTTAAACCCGTTTTAAGTATCGGCTCCTCATGGCAGTGGGAAAGGGTTTTACTGGGTCGAAATCCCGGGTAATTTACTGGGTCAGTTTGTAGCATCTTTTAGTGGGAGGGACACATCCAGGAACTTACATGATGACGTCGACGCAGCGCGGCTACGTTAGCGCGCTAGTTGTTGTTTCTGGACACAGCGTGAGATTTCCTTCAAGACAGCAAGACCAGAGAGCTTGCCCTGAGCCGTGGGACCCGAAGGGCTTTCCTTCGTCCTACTTCCAGGTAGACCAGTGTTTTCATTTATCTCCACTATTAGCAGTGAGCAAGGAGCTCATTCTCTCCATTCATTCATTCATATTCACATTCCTCTGCATTGGGTATTTACATGTGTTTTATATAGAAATGTGGTAGCTCAGTTGGTAGAGCGGGTCGTCTTATAACCGGAAGGTTGGCGGTTCGATCCCCGCTCCCGCAGGCGTAAAACTGGCGTTGTGTCCTTGGGCAAGACACTTCACCCACCTTGCCTAGTATGAAAGTTGTGAGAGTGAATGGTTGGTGGTAGTCGGAGGGGCCGATGGCGCAGATTGGCAGCCTCGCTTCCGTCAGTCTGCCCCAGGACAGCTGTGACTACAGCAGCAGCTTACCACCACCCAGTATGGGGTGAAAGGGTGATGTGATATTGCAGTGTGAAGTGCTTTGGGCTCTGTCATGCAGGGTAAAAAGCGCTATACAAGTGTAGTCCATTTACCATATTTAGATTTTCACTGTCTAAATACTGACATTTGCTGTCTGGTTAGTTAGTCAATAAAATAATAATAGTAAAAAAATTTTATTTAGTGCTTTTTGAAGATATTCCAGTCATTTTACAAGGAAATTCAAAACAGAAACAAGAAATGAATAACTTACTTTATATCCTGAAACCACCTTTTGGTCTGGATCAGCCAGTCAGTCAAACTGGCCTTCCTGTCACTGGGAGCGCCTCTCTCTTCTGGGGACTGTAACTTCTCAGGAATGAAACACAAAGCGCTTTTTGCTCAAACATCCACGCAGTGGAAGCAGCGTCAGTGGGAATGGGATGGAACCCCAGCTTCTCAACCACAACAACCAATGTATGGTTTATTTTGACATCCAGTGGTGAGAGCATAGTTACTGCCTGGTGGTTGAGGTCCAGATTCTGACTGCCTCTGGTCATCTCTGTGCAAGGCTGATTGATCTGTCATGAGAGCGACTGAACCGAATCCGTCTTTCAGTGGAGGTCTTGGTAACCAGCACCTGAGTTTATGGTCTTTGTGCACGAGGCCCAAATGAACACCTGCTGTGTGTTTTGCTGGATTTTGTTCATCCTGTCATTGGCACAGCTGTGTTGAAGTAGTCGTTCAACGGTGTGTTCATGTCAGGCTGGCAAACCTTCCATCTCTATCACTTTGGATCAATGCTGTATTTGTGCGATTGCTATGTGCACGATGCGGTGCACACATATTGTTGGTGTTCCAGTGGAAAGTGAAGTATGGATCCCTGAACTCCCCAGCACTGCCACTGAAAGATACAACTCACCTGCCCAAAGAGCTCTCTGGCGCCACCACTGGCTCCATCACGCACTGACAGCTGAGACAGGATTTTCAAAGCCGGCTCCACCGACAGCTTGGTGAGCCGGAGCCGTCTAGCCAATCAGAGGGTGATGGGAGCTTTATTTCCAGGGCGTAGTCAGACTGGGACTGAGTGATCAGCTCCTCTCAGAGCTCCACACACTGTTCATGACCTGTACCACTCCCCTTCTGAGAGGACTGGGCTGGAGCACTCCTAACTCACCACAGGAACAGTCACTGCCACTCGCACTGCCAGTACTTTCTGTTCCACAGTGACGAAGAATCTTTGGATTTTGCAGAGGACACAAAAGCTCACTTGATCTTGATCTTCAGTATGAGTACAGACCGTGAAAGCGACACCTCACCATCCTTCTGACTGTTTGGGTTTTAAGCAGGAGATGCCAGAAAAGTTCCCACAGGGAGAACTGGCTGGGGGCCCAGCGTTCATAGCGACGTTGCTTTTTGATCCTTGGATGTGGGCTCTTTCTATCATTGTGAAGCAGAATTCACCAAGTGGTGGACTGTTCTCCCATAAACAGGGAGGGTGAGCTGGTCTAGACCGTGGTGAGACAGGTTAGTTTGGCCCTGCTGATGATGTGTTGGTGCAATAGTAATCCTGTATGGCTTCAACTTTCTCCAGGAATGTAGTGAGCTTGGCTCCTTGCTGCAGGTAGAGTGACACAAACAGATAAATGCAGTACAGTTAGCTTAGCATGCCAGATAACAGAGTTCCTCTTAGTCCTTCAGCAACCTGCAGCTCACACTTCTTCACACACAAAAGCTGTGACCTTGGATGTACAGAAGCCTGATGCTACATACCTCAGCAAATCTTAAAAGATATTTGGCTGCCTGTGTGGGGCTGATCTTGGCTGCAGGGGCAGGAGGTGCACCAGGAGAGCTGGCATATCACTGTCCTGGCAAAAAATGATCAAGTCTTTCTTTATATAGCTGCTACTTAGTTTAATGGGCCTGTGGTAAATTCTTTAATTTCTTAGTAAACCTGAAGCTGCAGTCAATATTAAAATGACTATTAAGATAAATGCATCCATTTCATTTTTTTAAATTTTGATATTTTGATTTAAGCATTTTTCAATGAAATCATGAACATAAATCTATATGGAACAAATGCAAATAAATTAAAGAAAACAATCAACATTGAAGAAATGTCTTACGCTTTAAGATACATTGTGCCTCGAACTTCATGAACAACAGGTGGTCTCTGAAGAGAGCTGCATCTTAATCAAAAGTCCACAGAAAAAAACTGTGGAGATATAAATTTGTTAACCAAATGCTTGAGTAAGTCTGCAGGTGAGTCCTCTGTGTTTATAGTCTGGTAATTAATTGTTAATCATATGAAATAAAGTCAATAATGTCTGACCCATCAAACGGAGAGCGCTGTGTCTGCGCGGTTAGGAGCATGATGCTAGCATGATGCTATCAGCATTAACAGTGTTGACCAGCAGATCTGTCCCGTGTCTCTGTCCACTGATTTATTCATAAAGAAACTCAAGGCGTCCAGCATACTGAGCGTTCCCTGAGTCTGCGGCCAAAATCCACACCTTGACCTGAGCAGATGCAGTCTTTACCAACAAATATAAAGCTTTAGTGAACGGGAAAGGCTAATGTGGAAATGTCACATGACAGGACGGAGTAACAGCGGCTCTGCCCTGAAAACAGCCCAGGTGCCAGAGAGGAGACTGACTTTAAAATGGAACGTTAACAGAAAGTACATCGTTTTACTCACTGAACAATGTCGACGTAAAACCATGCAGGCTTCCCGTACCTCTTCATCCTGTCTGACCGCTGGAGCAGCTGGGGGCGGGGCCATTGGTGAACACCTGAAGAGGCAGGAGGAGCTGGGGGCGGGGCCGTTGGTGAACACCTGAAGAGGCAGGAGGAGCTGGGGGCGGGGCCGTTGGGGAGCACCTGAAGAGGCAGGAGGAGCTGGGGGCGGGGCCATTGGTGAACACCTGAAGAGGCAGGAGGAGCTGGGGGCGGGGCCGTTGGTGAACACCTGAAGAGGCAGGAGGAGCTGGGGGCGGGGCCGTTGGGGAGCACCTGAAGAGGCAGGAGGAGCTGGGGGCGGGGCCATTGGTGAACACCTGAAGAGGCAGGAGGAGCTGGGGGCGGGGCCGTTGGGGAGCACCTGAAGAGGCAGGAGGAGCTGGGGGCGGGGCCGTTGGGGAGCACCTGAAGAGGCAGGAGGAGCTGGGGGCGGGGCCGTTGGGGAGCACCTGAAGAGGCAGGAGGAGCTGGGGGCGGGGCCGTTGGGGGGCACCTGAAGAGGCAGGAGGAGCTGGGGGCGGGGCCGTTGGGGAGCACCTGAAGAGGCAGGAGGAGCTGGGGGCGGGGCCGTTGGTGAACACCTGAAGAGGCAGGTGTTGCTGGATGGTTCAGAGCTGATGTTACCACAGTGATACTGATAGGTTTGATTTGAAGTCTCTTTCCTTTGATTTTCTGTTTTGACACCAACTCTTTGTACACTGGGAGGCAAGTGTACGGCATCTGACATTACTCAGAGTAGAATTAAAGGATACGTTCTGTTTCAACAGTTTTCACGTTGTTTCCAGAATGTTCCTTGAAATTGTTTTTAGTTTAATGAAATGTGATAAAAATAGTTCTTCAAATGAAGGCCTTTCTATGAGTCTACTTATTTTTCTGAAATTTAAAGCTAAGCTATTGATTTAAATGTGCTCTATTCCTTTCTTTTACAATCCACACAGTGTAAAATTGAATGTCTTATGTGTGTTTGAGTTGACGAGTTACTGCTAAATAAAGAAACGGTGGCTGAACACAATCCACAATCTAAATCTGGTGTGCCAAATTATTATGCTGCAGTGTTGGGCGAGTTACTTCAAAATTGTAATGTGTCATATTTTACTAGGTACTCCATAAAAATTTAATTAATGTGTATTCCATACTACTGTCTGAAACATGTAACTGAATTGTCCCACCTTTGCATATCTGATTAAAGTATAGGTTTATTTATTTACTTTAAGTAAAAGGTGAACAAAAAAGTATGTGATAGTCATAAGTACTATCACTGATCCAGGTAATATAAAATGTTATCAATCATCCTGAAAATCAGAAAAAAAGTCGCAGTGCCTGACATTCAAACCAATTTAAAAAGAACAGTTAAAAGCAGCTAAAGTAGCGAGAGGACTCGATGTTTTTGCAGCGCAAAGACGATCAACCGGAAGTTGCTCTCAAAAATGGCGCCGCCCAGCAGCACTTCGTGAATAAGGTGAATAGCACGAACTGCCGTGAGACTGGGCTGTGCAGCCAGCTCCTCTGTCTGGTTGACGATCGAGCAGACATTCCCCTTAATCGCAGAGGGGATTTAAGTCCTCCGCTTCTTTCGTCCACCTCTGCAGCCTCTCCTTTTCCTCTGGATCTCCACGGGGACGACGGGTTTGTCCTCGTAGACCTCAGGGCCTCGCTGACCAAGGTATTTCTCACCGGTGGGCCCCTCGGAGCTGCCTCTGAATCCGGAGGAGTCCCTCAACATGGATCCAAAACTTGAAAATAAAAGTGCAAAAACAAATAAAAATTCAGTGAAAAAGGGCTTCCCACATGCGTGGTTGCACAATGAGCCATCCACTTTGGGACTAAATAAAGAAGCATGCCTACATACAAAGAGAAGCAGGTGTAGTGGGAAAGCTATGTGGAGAGCCTCTGCAGCCACCCGCCGGTCACCCAGCGCCATCTTGAGCGGCATCTTGAACGCCATCTTGAAATACCTCCATCCCCCCGAACAGAAAAAGCATTATACTGTGGTGTCTGCTGGGAGAGGGTGTTTCCCCACATTAGAAGGGGCGGGCTTTAGTCACCTGAGGAGGTGTGGTTCACTGTGGGTGGGGTTAGAAGGGCAGGAATGATCTGTCAGTGTGTTGCTTCCTGGAATGGCTGCTGCCACCCGTGTGCTGCCAATAAACGCACCCAGCTCCACTCTCTCGTCCGTCTTCTCCTTGTGCGACCGCCACATTGGTGACCCTGACTCTGGACATGTCGGTGGAGTCAAGCAACGGTGTAGGAGCGCAGGGCGCTGCCGCTGTTTATGCCGCGGCGATCAAGCTGCCAGACTTTTGGCGGAAGGATCCGGAGCCGTGGTTCCAGCACGTCGAGGCGCAGTTTCGGCTGAGAGGCATCATGGCGGACGAGACACGGTATTACTATGTGGCAGCTCTGGATTCAGCGACCACCCGCCGTGTCATGGGTTTCCTGCGCGACCCGCCGGCGCAGGACAGGTACGCAGCCATGAAGGCGCAGCTCCTCCGGCTCTTTCAGTTGTCGGACATGGAGCGTGCAGAGCAGCTGCTGTCCCTTCACGGCCTGGGAGATAGCACGCCCACAGAGCTGATGGAGAACATGCTGGCGCTGCTGGGATCCGGGGATGCCTCCTTCCTCTTCACACAGCTGTTCATGCACCAGCTGCCGTCTCCGGTCCGCACGGCCTTGGCTACCTCATCGCTGTTGCGGACTACGGACTACCGGGGTCTGGCGGAGGAGGCCGACAGGATCTGGCTCGCGTCACGACTGCTTGGAGTCCATGCTACCTGCCCGCCGGAGCCGCGACGCCAGCCGGAGGGGGACATACATGCTGCAGTCGCTGCAGCCAGGAAGCAGCGTAAGGACGACGGTGCTCTGTGTTTTTTTCACCACCGTTTCGGGTCCCGGGCGAAGCGCTGCACACCGCCGTGTACATTCCCGTGCAGGGAAACGGCTGCCTCAGCGCTCGGTGGCAGCTGTGAGCACTGAGGATACCAACAAGCTGCTGTTTATTAAAGACACTGTGTCTGGGAGGCGTTTTCTAGTGGACACTGGCGCACAGCGGAGCATTCTACCGGCTTCCAGCTCTGATAGAGCCAGCGGTGAACACGGTCCGCAGCTGGATGCCGCGAACGGGACTGCTATCCGCACATTCGGCACCAGGTATGTGACCGTGTGTTTTGACGGTCGGCAGTTCGGCTGGGACTTTGTGATGGCTGATGTAGCTGTTCCGATCCTCGGGGCTAATTTCCTATGTGCACATGGATTATTAGTGGACATTACAAACCGCCGCTTGGTGGACACGCTCTCCTTCTCCTCCTATTCATGCACTTTGGGGAGCGGGGGGATTGCTGTCTCTGACTAATTGTCTGCCCACCGGGGATGTGTACCAGCAGCTCCTGGTCGAGTTCCCAGATCTCACGGTCCCCACCTTCCTCCCTTGTCAAACACGGAGTGGAACATCACATCCCCACGGTCGTGCCGCCGGTTTATGCGCGTTCTCGCTGGCTGAATGCAGCTAAACTGGGGATTGCCAAAGAGGAGTTTGCCACTATGGAGCGTCTGGGAATTGTGCAGCGCTCGGACAGCCCGTGGGCCTCACCCCTACACATGGTCCCAAAATCAGATGGCAGCTGGAGGCCGTGTGGTGATTTTCATCGACTGAATAACATCACCAAGCATGATCGGTACCCTATTCCACACATCCAGGATTTCTCGGTCCACCTGGCGGGGAAAGTTATCTTTTCCAAGGTGGATTTGGTGAAAGGCTACCACCAGGTCCCGGTCCACCCCCAAGACGTACCAAAGACTGTGGTGATCACTCCGTTTGGGCTGTTTGAGTTCCTGCGGATGCCATTTGGACTCAAGGGTGCAGCGCAGACTTTCCAGCGGCCGATGGACTCTGTGTTACGGGGGTTGCCGTTCCTGTTTGTGTACCTGGATGACATCCTGGTGACCAGCGCCTCGGCCGAGGAGCACCTGTTACACTTGCGACAGCTCTTCGGGAGGCTTATGGAGCATGGACTGATCATTAATCCGGCCAAATGCTGGTTCGGACTCTCAGAGGTCGAGTTCCTGGGTCATCATGTCTCCTCACGTGGGGTGGTTCCATTACCCGCTAAAGTGGAAGCAATTGCACTTTTTCCGTGTCCTCGCACCATCAAGTCCCTGCAGGAGTTCCTTGGCATGCTGAACTTCTACAACCGCTTCATCGTACACGCGGCTCACCTGATGCGCCCCCTGTATGAGGCTCTGAGGGGCGCGAACTCCAAGGACGACGTGGACTGGACACCCGAGAGAATCCTGGCATTTGAGAGGGTCAAGGCTCCAACGCTGCCATGCTGGCTCACTGGGTTCTTAAGATCTAGGCTGTGAGCCCAAGCACGTATGAACAGAACTGAGATGGTGTAAATGTGTAATATTTTATATGTAAATATGGGTGTTTCTAACTTTTATTGTGACATTGTAAATGATATGTGTATGTAAACAGAACATGGATTTGATTGTGTGTCTGGGTTGTGATGAGATTGTGTGGACAAATGTTGCATGTGTGAGTGCTAGGTAACTGAGAGAGTGAATTTTAAGTGCTTGTATTGATGTATTGTAAGTAAATTTTATACTTGTAACCAGGTACTGCAGATGGAAACTAGCTGTGTAGCTATAATCTGGTGCAGAACATCTCTGTCTTGAACTTAATGTCTCTGTACATTGTCCCTTCAAATAAAGACTAAACTAAACTAAACTAATCCCTCCCTAACAGCACCGGTGGCGCGAGGCCTCGGATTATGTAGTGGGGGCGGTCTGTGAGCAGTGGGTGGATGGTGCCTGGCAGCCTCTCGCGTTTTTCAGCAAGCAGCTGCGAGACAGCGAGAGGAAACATAGCGCAGTTGACCAGGAGCTGTTGGCTCTTTTCCTCGCCACACGCCATTTTCGGTTCCTGCTGGAGGGACGGTGGTTCACCGCTTTTGTGGACCACAAGCCCCTCACTTTTGCCATGGCTAAGACCACAGAGCCATGGTCTGCCAGGCAGCAGCGCCACCTCTCGGCCATCTCGGAGTTCACCATGGACATTCGCCATGTTGCTGGTAAGAGCAACGCTGTCGCTGACTGTCTCTCCCGGGCGCATGTGAACTCGGTGTAGCTGGGGGTAGATTATGCTGCGATGGCCGCTGACCAGCCAGCTGATGCGGAGGTCCAGGCGTGTAGGACGGCCGCGACAGGGTTGCAGCTGCAGGACGTGGCGTTTCAGGGCTGCATCGTGTTGCTCCTCTGCGATGTCTCCACAGGTCAGCCCCGCCCTATGGTACCTGCCAGCTGGCGTCGCCAGGTGTTTGACCCCATCCACGCACTGTCACATCCTGGAGTAAGGGCGTCAGTGAAGCTGGTGGGGGCGAAGTTTGTCTGGCCAGGCCTCAGGAAGGATGTCAGAAGCTGGGCAGCTTCCTGCGTGGCATGTCAGCGGTCCAAAGTTCACCGCCACACCAGGGCCCCGCTGGAGCCGTTCTCTGTGCCGGAGAGGAGATTCGACTACGTCCACCTGGACTTGGTGGGTCCGCTGCCCCCCTCCCACGGTTTTACTCACCTCCTGACTATGGTGGACTGGACCACAAGGGGTTGGAGGTGGTTCCATTGGCTTCCACGATGGCGGTGGAGGTGGCACGGGCCTTCGTTTCCACCTGGGTGGCCTGTTTTGGCACGCCGCTGGATGTTGCGTCTGACAGAGGCCCCCAGTTCACCTCCGAGCTCTGGACTGCGGTAGCGAGGAGCCTCGGGGTGAAGCTCCACCGCACCACGGCATTCAACCCCCAGGCTAATGGGCTGTGCGAGCGCTTCCACTGCTCTATGAAGGCTGCCCTCTGTGCCACCCTCACAGACTGCAACTGGTTGGACCGCCTGCCGTGGGTCATGCTGGGCCTGCGTTCAGCCCCGAAGGGCTGAGCTGGTCCTGGGTCAGCCACTGCGGGTCCACGGTGAATTCCTCCCGGATCCTTCAGCGCCCTGGTTGTTGGCGGCCCCCCAGCAGCCCGGTTATGTAGAGCCAGGTCGGGGTTTGGCCCCGGTTCCTGCTCACCACTGCCTCCCCCGCTCCTATGTTCCCAGGACTTTGATGGCGGCTAGGTAGGTGTTTGTTCGCCATGACGCCCACCGGGCCCTGCTGCAGCCTCCTTATGATGGCCCGTTCTGCGTTCTGGAGGCGGAGCCCAAGGCGTTTGTGTTGGACGTGGGCGGGAGGCCAGTCCGGGTTTCGGTGGATCGCCTGTTCTGCCGGAGGAGCCAGTGGAGGTGGCGCAGCCCCCGAGATGGGGATGTCCCCCCAAGTCGACTGCTGCCATGGGAGCTCTGGCCCTGTTACCCCGCCGTCAGGTCCTGCTCCTGCCGCTGTGGAGGTGCGCAGTCAGTATGGCCGTGTGATTAGGCCTCCCTCAAGAGACTTAGGGCGAATCCCAATTCTCTGCTTAATCTTAATCTTACTCCTCATTCCTCAAAATGTGCGCTCCCGTGAAGTTAAGTGCTGTCCCATTCCTAAACAAGTAGAGGAAAGGAGCGAGACTAAGGAGCGTTATCTCCCTTAATTTTGAGATTCTACCAGACCTACCTTGGAGGTAAGAATAACCCAGAATGCTTGTTAAATAGTTCATTTTGCTGTTATTTTATTAATAAAAAATTGTGTATATTACTTTGGGAGTAACTGTATTAACTTTCTATCACAGATAATATTTACAAAGGCTATTCGAAAGAAATCAAGAAAATTCATTTGAATGCATTTATTAACAAGGTCACACAGCAAAATGTTAAACATTTCTAATGCAGGGTGCATTACTTACAGTTATAAAGGGCGTTGTTATTGATCATTGACCAAAATTATTACTGCTGCCAGCCCCCCCCCACCCCACCCCCCCCCCCCCCCCCCCCCAACCACCACCACCACCACCACCACCACCGCGCTAAATTCTGCTGCGCCTTGACAACGGAGAGGAAAAAAAAAAAAAAAAAAACAGCGTTCCACGCATGTGCGCTCTCTCTCTCCTTCGGACGGTCCAAAGAAGCGTCGCTAGCTGCTAGCCCCCTCCCGACGGTCCAAAAACTCCCCGCCGCGCGCGCTCCCCCCTGGCCAAACTTTTTTCCTGCAGGAAACGCTGCACTTCTGGCTTTCTTCTACCCTCTTGCGCAGTGCTGCCCCCTGTGGTCCAAGGTCGTAACTGTCTTTAAGGGTTGTCCCATTTCCAAGTGACTTTACATTCCTTAACACTTGTTTTTAGGAAGCACTTAATATGAGATTGAGGATCAAGGTTGAGGAGTGAGGATTAAGCAGAGAATTGGGATTGGGCCTTAGACTGATGTTTTTGTGGGAGTTGTTTGTTTCATTTTCCTTTGGGGTGCTTGGTCCCTTCTGAATGTTCGGGGGCGGGGGGGGGGGAGGGGGGGGGGCTGTGTGGTGTCTGCTGGGAGAGGGTGTTTCCTCACATTAGAAGGGCCGGGGTTTAGTCACCTGATTAGGTGTGGTTCACTGTGGTGGGGATAAAAGGGCAGGAATGATCTGTCAGTGCGTTGCTTCCTGGAATGGCTGCTGCCACCCGTGTGCTGCCAATAAACGCACCCAGCTCCACTCTCTCGTCCGTCTCCTCCTTGTGCGACCGCCACAATACTTTATAAAGCTCCTCTTGATGAATCTGGATTGGACCAATGCAAGGGAAGCCTGGGAGCTGGACGGACCATGAGGGAAGTGGACAAACAAACCGCGGAGACACAAGACAGAAAGGAGGACAGCACTGTGGTGCTAACACGGTGCACAGAGCCTCCTCTCAGACAGGAAGTCTGAAGCTGTGGAAACTTCCCCTGGCAGGAGTGAAGCTGGAGGGGAGGCGGACGGCAGGTACATGGAGGAAAAGAAGTGTTGAATTTTACCATTTTTGACCGAGTCAGACTCCAAATGAAGCTCAGCTGTATACAGACACCACACTGAACTTTCCCCTGTCTGCACAACACTCCACATTCTGCAGTCTTGCTCTCTTGGTGATGGAGTCTTATGAAAGTGACATTTAACACTTCTTTTAAGTGTGATTCCAGTACAGATCACTGAGAGACATGGACTGTTGTCCGTATGGCTGCAGACCAACCCAGAGCACATGGCCTCAGAACCATGTCCCGGCCAGGGGCCACACACCACGAGCTGCCAACACCTGCTCGCCCCGTGGGGGGGGGCGTCACCATGACATGATATATGTGGACGATCTGACTGTGGAGGAACCAGCCTATAGAACCCCCATCTTGGGACGGTGCTCGGGGAGGCAGTAGTGCATGTACATGTATGGAGGTCACAGGTACTCCATCTTAAAGCAGAACCAGTCTCTGAATTTCAGATTCAAACATTTGATGTTATAAAAACCATCACAGGATGCTGGGATGTCGACCACCCAAACACAAACTCTACTTCCTGTTTTCAGAGGAATGGTGTCAGACTTTTGTCCTACCTAAAGATGTTCTAATGAGGAGAACATGAAAAGCAGATCCTGTGAATTCAGTGCAGAGAACTGGTAGTGAAATAAACCCAGACAGGAGCGACTGAACCCCTCCGCTCTGCGTCCAGATTCGTTCCTCAGGACAGAGTGTTAGCTCCCTTTGCATTATTCCACATGTTGTAACAGCTGATTGCTGGTGAAAACACTAACTTGACCGTATTTTGGTTGAAATGAATTTTTATTTCTTGTGTAAAGTGCCTCTGCTCTGGAGAAAAATCCAGACTAGACTGCAGTGACTGATCATTTTTATAACTGATCAGTCACTGCAGCCTAACGACTGTTTCTTTTTTTTGTTGTTTTTAATGAATGATTAATGATCACTATTGGATGTATTTCATGAGGAGTCGGACACTTCTTCACATCTCTGGACAGATTCCTCATATTTCTAGTTTCCCACAACAGAGGACAGGAAGTGGCAGGTCGAGAGGAAGGTGGAGGCTCTGCAGCACCTTCAGGTGGAGGGAGGTGTGGTGGCTCAACATGCAGTTATACACACTAGAACAGCCGACATACAGATGTCAGTGTGTGTAATGAAGTGTGTGTGTGTCTGAAGGTGTGTGGTGTGTGTGGGACCAGGCTCGGTGATTGTTTAACCTTACCCCCCACCCCCCAGAGAGGTGTTGAAGAGCGACGTGGCGAGGGGGAGGAGCCACCTCCAGCAGTCTGTCCCTGAGGCTGCTCCTCTGCCTGCAGGTGGCGCTGTGCAGTGGAGGGTCTTCAGAGCATGTGAGGAAGACGGCCTCCATGTCTGTGTTCTGAACTCTTTGAGGCGGCCGGACCTCTTGTTTACACAGATGTGCCGTTCCGTAGTGGAGGACGCCGCCACACAGCAGAGCAAAGCCTCCAGGAATGTTTGTTGGTAGAAGTCAGGTGGAGAAGCCGGTCTCGCTGTGCAATTTTTCCCCGCGGTGGAAAATGTTGACCTACCCATTAGGGGTGTAGTGCGGAATGAAAACACAACAAGGTCAAATTAAAAGATGCATGAAATGAAAAAGCTTCGAGAAGATTTGACCCTCTGGCTCTACCATAGCGGCTCTATAGAGACTGATCAGTTTGACCCTCTGGCTCTACCAGAGCAGCTCTATAGAGACTGATCAGTTTGACCCTCTGGCTCTACCATAGCGGCTCTATAGAGACTGATCAGTTTGATCCTCTGGCTCTACTAGAGCAGCTCTATAGAGACTGATCAGTTTGATCCTCTGGCTCTACTAGAGCAGCTCTATAGAGACTGATCAGTTTGATCCTCTGGCTCTACTAGAGCAGCTCTATAGAGACTGATCAGTTTGATCCTCTGGCTCTACTAGAGCAGCTCTATAGAGACTGATCAGTTTGATCCTCTGGCTCTACCATAGCGGCTCTATAGAGACTGATCAGTTTGATCCTCTGGCTCTACCATAGCGGCTCTATAGAGACTGATCAGTTTGACCCTCTGGCTCTACCATAGCGGCTCTATAGAGACTGATCAGTTTGATCCTCTGGCTCTACCGGAGCAGCTCTATAAACACACATCAGTCCAGTAAGGACACATCAGTCCAGTAAGGACACATCACTTTCCAGGGGTGGAAAGTAACGAATTACTTTACTTGCGTTCCTGTAATTGAGTAGCTTTTTTGTGTACTTATACTTTTTCAAGTACTTTTTAAAAAGTGTAATTTTACTTTTACTTAAGTACAGTTTCTTTTAAGTAATGTACTCCGGTACATTTTACATCACAAATGTTACTGAGTAAAAAAGAAACTGAAAAAAGGCTGAAACAGAGAAGAGAAAACCGTTCTGGTACTGAATCGGGAGGGAGAGTTGATCGGTGCAGCAGAGACAGACATGGCGAACATGGAGACAGGCGAAGGCGTGGTGGTGGACGACCGTGGAGAGGTCCAGGACACAGATACAACAAACACAGTGCACCCCTGGCTCCTGTGCGCAGGCATGTTGAGGTAAGTCGTGTTTCTCGTTTTCTTTCCATCAAGCTAACTAATGCTGTTATTCGGCTGGCTAACCAAGTTCGCTTTGCCAACCTGACGTGATCAGTGTTCCAGGTCCCACAGCAAACATCCTACAGCTGCTTCCCCCCGTGGTCTGGACAGTCCAGGCAGGATTCGGCAGCTTTTTAACTCTTTTATCGCCTCCTGATAAATGCAAATGTGTAAGCTAGTTATTTAGCGTCTGTCTTAACCTAGTAATCCTACAGCTGAGAAAGCAGAGTCATTCATGATGCCATCTTTTCATAAACGGACACTTTCTTCCCTCCGTTTTCCAAAATAACTGCTCACACTCCAGCAGACAGTGTGGATGGAGGCACTGATTCTGAAGCCAGTCTCCATTTTTCTCTGCTGACATGCAAACGCCAAACCACAGGGTTTTTCTTTTCAAGCCTCCACTTTTAATGTCAGAGTGGGAGCCCTAAATCTTTTCCATTAGCATCCTCAAAACAGATTAACAAATCACAATTGTTTGTTTTATCTGTTCTTTCATTAGATCGTTATTTGAACCAAACCAAGACACACTGTGTGAATACATCCATCATTTAAGATCACAGTTTCTCTTGTTTATTATGTACCTCATACTTCATATGTTTTTGTGACCAAATTTTGCATTCTGATGCACAAATGCATTAGCTGTAGAAACATATCTATGAGTATAATAAATAAAATGCTGAGTATTTAATAAAGGTAGTGATTTACATAGTAATGAAAATATTAGTATATGTATGTTTTCAGAGGAGACATCCATCAGAGCTGAAGGCCTTTGGTGACGGTGTGGCAACACGGAACCAACACTGGGGCCTCCAGGAATGCTGCCGAACAACCTGAACTGGACGGCAGGACGGCATGACGGCAGGACGGCGGACGTGGACCGCAGGCAGCAGTGGACACACTTGTCATGAGCTTCATGTGTGTTGGGCTCATCCAGCTTCAGTGGCAGAGCGAGTATCTCTTCAGACAGTTCATGTATGTAACTGAATTTGCTTCACTACCTGTAAATAAAACAGTTTAATTGATATGTGTACGCATGTCCTCGTTTCCTTTTTGCACAACACAGTAGAGGCAGAAAACACCTGTTGTTAAAAAGTAACTTTTTACTTTTACTCAAGTACATTTTAAATCATTTACTTTTACTCGAGTAGATTTTTTGACAGGTAACTTTACTTGTACTTAAGTAAAATCACATCAGAGTAACAGTACTTGTACTTGAGTATAATATTTTTGTACTCTTTCCACCTCTGTCACTTTCCTGCCTCCACCTCCTCCACCTACTTTTTCTCTCTCTATTAAATGTCCCGTGTCTTCTCTGCCATGACGGATCATAAAGTCCATTGATCTGCAGGAAGAATATTCAGGAGCTACTTTGCGTGGGCATATATGGTAGAAAGTGGGCGTGTCCAGGGCGGGACATGAGGACAATCCACCTGAGCAGCTTTCCAAGGCAACTGTGATTTCTAAAGGTAAATGGCGTTCATGTGAGTGTGCGCCAGTTTTATCAATCTGACTCTTTTTTGCCAGAGGCCGTTTTTGGCTTTTGGGCGTTGGTTCACAGTTAGAATGTATCCTACGCCATGTTTTATGAAGGAGGCCCCAGAATCAGTGAGGCGGGCAGGAAGTCCAGAACGAGTGAGACAGAACACAAAGAACACGACATGTGGGCATCGGGGTGCAGACAGACAGAGGAGGACCAGGTCCTCAGGCGAGTGGAGGACACCAGGCCTGTGCTGATTGAAAGACAGGGAGACCGGGAGCAGGGACGGACATGGACAACTGGAGGACCTGGAAAGAGGGAGACACGGCGGGGTGGGGGATCGCAGAGGATCCTGACAAATGGGGAGTGGGTTCGCCATGTTCATCCATAAAAATATGACCGTCAGACTGAATTCAGCAGAACAGGATGAGAGTGGCTGATCAGACTGGGATTACCTGAGTTCATATGAACCGGATCTGAGTTCTTCAGACCGGCGGCAGCTGAGGGGCGCTGCCTCCTCCACTGACACCATCTGAGGCAGCCTGACCTCTGAGTGATGATGATGTGACGTGTGGCCACTCTGAAAGACCGGTCTGGGGTCTGGCATCTCACCGCTCTAATTTTCTCCCAGCATGCAACACTAACATCAGCGTTCCAACTAATGAAAAATAGGTGTGCCGTGGCGCATCGTCAATAAATAAGTCTTCACTGACACTGTAGCAGCTGTGATCAGTGCTGCCCTCTGCTGGTAGCTTTTCAGGTCTGCTTTCTAAAACTGTGGATTTTCACAGAATCAGGAGTCTTTAGTAATGTGACGTTGTTTTGGCTCACAGGCCTCGTGTTTGGTACTCATACCTGTTGGACATGAGACACGTCTTCTAGTCTGTGTTGCCCTGTACCATGTCTTTGAAAACTTGCTTTAGGCTTGTAATTTAGAGTGTGCAGATATTCTTCAGTATCTAACATGTCGTGTGTTCTATCTGTCGTCCTTGGTTTTCAAAAGCTGCAAGCTTTTTCCTGTGTTGTGTTGTAAGAGATCCTGGTGAGCCGGAGCTGAATGACACTGACGAGCTGCTGCTTCAGGAGGGACGGCCAGCGTTCTGACTCGCTTCTGTTTGGGTTCCTGTCGTATGGAGAACACATGTGAGCTGCAGTAGGCCATCTCCCCGCGTCATGGGACCAAATGTTTTGTCTTCATAGTTGGCAGAAGAAAAGCACGGCATGTCCTCTCTCAGTTCTGGAGAGACAAACATCCAGTGAGATCTCACTTCTGATGGAAAAGACTTGGTCCATTTTGAATCATTCTCTTCTTCAGCTGCAGAATATGAGAATAAGAACTGTTTTCCAAAGTTCAACAACTGCTGAAGAATCAAGGAGGCTTCATGTCTGCACTGATTTGTGACACAGATCTTATTTTATGTTGCAGGAATTCAGGAGGGAACTGAGTGCACCAAGTGTAAAAATGACTGGGCTTTGAGAGCAGCCATCGCTCTGCTCTACGTGCTCTGTGCACTGTTGACCATCGCCGTGGCCGTGCTCGGGTTCAAAGGTGAGTCAGCAGTGACCCTGAATACCTGTTCTGTGTTCAGTGGTGTGAACAACAGCACTCCATCAGAATACAAAGAAAAATCCATCAAAAAATCAAAATGTGAACCGGGATCTCAGCTCACACACTGAGCACACAAGCACTTCAGCCCACGCCCATGCAACACCCCACGCCATGCCCTACGCCATGCCCCACCCCACGCCCCATGCCACACCCCACGCCCCATGCCACACCCCACGCCCCATGCCACACCCCACGCCCCACCCCACGCCCCATGCCCCACCCCACGCCCCATGCCCCACCCCACGCCCCATGCCACACCCCACGCCCCATGCCCCACCCCACGCCCCACCCCACGCCCCATGCCACACCCCACGCCCCACCCCATGCCCCACCCGACGCCCCATGCCACACCCCACGCCCCATGCCCCACCCCACGCCCCACCCCACGCCCCATGCCACACCCCACGCCCCACCCCATGCCCCACCCGACGCCCCATGCCACACCCCACGCCCCATGCCACACCCCACGCCCCACCCCATGCCCCACCCGACGCCCCATGCCACACCCCACGCCCCATGCCCCACCCCACGCCCCATGCCACACCCCATGCCCCACCCGACGCCCCATGCCACACCCCACGCCCCATGCCCCACCCCACGCCCCACCCCACGCCCCACGCCCCACCCCATGCCCCACGCTCCACCCCATGCCCCACCCCACGCCCAACACCACACCACACGCCACGCCCCATGCCATGCGCAACACCACGCCACGCCCAACGCCATGCCACACACCACGCCACATTCCACGTCACGCCCTGTGCCACACCCCACCCCACCCCACACCACACCTCGCCCCACACCACACCCCACGCCATGCCCCACGCCATGCCCCACGCCATGCCACACACCACGCCACGCCACACACCCCACACCGCGCCCCACACCCCACGCCACACACCAGGCTCCACACCATGCCCCACACCACGCCCCACGCCACACCATAACGCCATGCCCCACACCTCACCCCACGCCACGCCCCACATCTTTCCCCATGCCACACCGCACACCTTGCCCCACACCTTGCCCCACGCCACACCCCACGCCATCTATGCCCCACCCCACGCCCCACACCACGCCCCACGCCACATTACAACGCCACGCCCCACACCACGCCCCACCACAACGCCACGTCCCACACCATGTCCCACGCCACACTACAACGCCACGCCCCACCCCACGCCACGCCACACCACGCCCCACACCATGCTCTACTACAACGCCACGCCCCATGCCACAACACCACGCCCCACACCACAACACCACGTCCCACGCCATGCCACACCCCACACCACGACGTCACGCCCCACACCTCGCCCCATGCCACACCACATGCCACGGCCCACACCACGACACACACCACACCCCACGCCACGCCCTGTGCCACACCCCACACCACCCCACACCACACCCCACGCCACGTCCCATGCCACGCCCAACACCACACCACATGCCCAACACCATGCCACGCCCCACCCCACACCACGCCCCACACCTCGCCCCACAGCACACCCCACGCCACGCCCCACCCCATGCCCTATGCCACGCCCAACATCACGCCACACACCACGCCCCATGCCATGCCCCATGCCACACGCCACCCCACGCCACGCCAAACACCTCGCCCCACGCCACGCCCCACCCCACACCCCATGCCATGCCCAACACCACGCCACACGCCACGCCCCATGCCATGCCCAACACCACGCCACACGCCACGCCCCATGCCACGCCCCACCCCACACCCCACGCCATGCCCAACACCACGCCACACGCCACGCCCCATGCCATGCCCAACACCACGCCACACGCCACGCCCCATGCCACAGCACACCCCATGCCACACCCCACACCACGCCCCACACACCACGCCACGCCCCACAGCACACCCCACGCCCCACACCACACCCCATGCCACGCCCAACATCACGCCACACGCCACGCCCCATGCCACAGCACACCCCACACCACACCACACACCACGCCCCACACCATGCCACACATCACGCCACAAGCCACGTCACACGCTACGCCCTGTGCCACACCCCACACCACCCCATGCCGCACCTCGCCCCACGCCACGCCCCACGCCACGCCACACACCCCACACCACGCCCCACACCACGCCCCACACCCCACGCCACACACCACGCCCCACACCACGCCCCACGTGACACCACAACGCCACGCCCCATGCCACGCCCATGCCCCACGCCACGGCTACGCCACACCTGACATTTCTCAACCAAACAGATCACTCGGCCATCGTAAGGACTTAAAAAACCAATAATAATAGTCGGCATGACTATAAAAACCATGGCGTTGCATTAGCCAGGAGACACGCAACATGCAGTGCCGTTTCAGAGACACACTCTGTAAAAGCAGCATGTTTAGCTAGCTAGCTTAGCTTAGTTACTGGCATCAGTCAGCTGTTAGCTTCACTGTTAGCTACCGGCGTGATATTTAGTTTTGACCCAACATCACTGGGCGAGACGCGACCTCAGGCTGTGGGCCTGAGAAAGGGACAGGGTGTCAGAGACGAACAGTCCAGTTATTTCAGTGAACTGTGAGACAACAGGACAGTGAAGGACGGCTCTCGCTCTGCTGGTGGTGCGTTCATGTCCCAAAATAAAAATCACACTCATTTCATATCAGGAGTCTCACTAAATATTCACTAAATCTGCACATTCGGAGCTTCAGTTTGTTCGCCTTAAAAGAGAAACAATCTTTGTAAAATTTAATTGGTACCAAGCTGTTGACAGTATGGAAACGGAGAATATGCTTTGAGAGATTTTATCTGTTTATAATTTGCTCTCTGCATTTGACATGGAAAGACAGTTTTTACAGTTTGTGTAAAAAGTTGGTGATTAGAGACAGCAGCCACATGCTATTGTGAACTTTTTCATAATTCAATGCTGCTCCCGGTGGCGTGCTGTCGGACTGAACTCGCCTTCATTTGTTTCCGGCGGCTGTGTGAAGGACGGATAGCGACGAGGTCATGAATCTAATGGTGGCTAAACAATGTTATATCATGATGTGACGCATGCTGTAAAGCAGTCCGCACATGTGGAGTTTGTTAGTGTGCAGGGTTCCTACCACCCTCCTCACAGTTGCTTAGTCCAAATGAAAACAACTGTTACACACTTAGACAAAGGCAACAAGAAGTCTTCAGTGTGTGGTGGCATGAGGATCTATTTTTATTCTGCAAAGCACAGAAACACAGCATCACGCAGACAGCTCGCTAACACAGCTTCCAATGCTATTCGTGCTGGTCCTCAACTACACAGGACCCCAAGGTAGCTGCCCGCTTCTGTGCCGCACATTACACATAGCTATGCTGACTATTGTCTGTTTAATGTGTTACTGTTTTCTGTATCATCTGTAGTTAGTCCCGTGTTTACAGTGCCTGCATTATCCTTAGCTGTAATCAACTTCTGAAAATAAACATCATCAACAAGACAGTTTAAACAACATATAGTGTAACTGTTATTAAATTAAATAAACTGAAAAATGTAATTAAATGCATGAACTCAAACAGTTTTTTTGGGGGGGGCTCCCATTATCTGTTCATGTGTCCCACACTCTCCCCTCCTAAACAAATGTCGTCCCGACATTCTGCATGTCCCAGAGTATTTGTGGTCTTCAACCGGTGAGTAGTGGTTGCAGCTCTCAGGAGTCAGTGTCTCTCTCTCAGGATACCGTTCTGCATCAAGTCAGTTTATCACCATCACATGTATCTCCCAATTCCATGCAATGGGGGCACAGCAGATCCCATCGTGCACTATGGATATCTGTGGTTATTCTCCGCTACACAGTGGGAAATATGTATCCTCACTGATAGGTAATCACCTCTGAACTGCATTACTACTTCGCAGCGACCAACATCTTATTTTTTCTGATTGTACATGAGAAATACACATCAAATCGCTTAATTAACACTACTGGCATACATCTAAAACACAATAAAATGAACTATCATCACTCAATCGCTCAATAAACCTGTTAAACTCGCTTTCACTTTATCACTACAAACTAAACCTGAAACTGGCAGTTCTTAGCCTTGTCTGAACTACATTACTGTCTAGTCACAACACTGGGCTGTCCCAGTGACTCATATGTGAATATTCTAGCAGGGTGTCTGCTTCTCAAAGGATACTTTCTTTCTCTGGAAGACGAAGGTTCTGCTGCAACCTGGTCCTCTGCTCTGCTCGACCCTGCTGCTTCCCACGGTTCGGCTCTGCTGGGCTCAGCTGTCTCTGGATCACTCCACTCTGTCTCCAGTTGAACTGGCTCTGTGTCCATCACTGCCTCTGGCTCAGCCCTTGGATCGAACAAGCTCTCCTCCATGTCCAGCGGTTGCACCTCCTCATCTAGCATCTCTTGAGGCCCGGCCCGCGGCACGAAGTCCTCCACTTCAGCTCTCAACTGACTGTTGTGCTGACCTCTTCTCCACGCACATGGAGCGTTCATGGCCCTCCAGCTGTCCTCTTCCTCAGAGCTGTCTTGTGAGTCTGTCTGCTGTCGTTCTCGTTCTTGGCGTTGGCCTCTGTATGTGTTTTTTGGGTGTCTTTTTGCTGGTTTTGTCATCCCCTTGTGGATCGGCTCCAGAGGCAGGAAATCACAGGGGAGCAGCAGATTTCTGTGGAGGATTGGGGTCCGGCCTGCGCCTCTCTCTGGCCTCACCTCATATACTGGACTGTCAGGATGCTTTCTCTCAGTCACAACGTAAACCTCGTTCTCCCAGAACAACCTCAGTTTTCCAGGGCCTCCTTTCTCAGCGAAGTTGCGAATGAGAACTCTGCATCCTGGCTGTAATTCTGCCCCTTGGCTCTTTCGGTCATAGTGCTCTTGGGCCTTGCTCCTCTCTCCTGCTGCTGTTTTTGAAGCCAGACGGTAGGCCTCCTCCATTCGTCTTTTCCACTTTGCAGCATATTCACTGTGCGATTCACTTTGCTCCTGGGGCTGAAAGCCGAACATGATGTCCACCGGGAGCCTCAGATTGCGGCCAAAAAGCAGGTAGTATGGCGCATAACCAGTGGCTTCACTCCGCGTACAATTATACGCATGCACAACCTTTGATAGGGAACTCTTCCAGTCGGCTTTCGCCTCTTCAGTCAGGTTCCGCAGCATGGAGAGCAATGTCCTGTTGAATCGCTCCACCTGACCGTTCCCTTGTGGGTGGTACGGGGTGGTACGCGAGCCTTGAATTCCACAGTATGTCTCCATGCTGGCAAACAGCTTGTTCTGGAACTCTCTGCCCTGGTCATGATGCAATCTGGTGGGAAAACCGAATTTCAGCACAAAATCCCCGAAAACCTTTTCCGCTGCCGTCTTCGCTGATTTGTTGTTACAGGCATAGGCTTGGGCAAAGCGGGTATAGTGGTCCATGACCACGAGGATGTATTCATAACTGCCTTTGCATCCTTCCAGGTGCAAATAGTCGATTGCCACCAGCTCAAAAGGGTAAGTTGTCACTATATTCTGCAGTGGCGCTCTGGTCGGCTTCTGTGGTCGTTTGCGTTTTAGGCAGCTGCACACCTTTGTGATGTAGTGTTCGACCTCTCGCTGCATGTGGGGCCAATAGAAGCGGTCACGAATCAAATGCAATGTCCGTTCCACTCCAAGGTGGCCCATCTCCTCATGCAGTTCACGATAGATCAGAGAGTGGAATTTCTTGGGGAGGACCAGTTGTGACCGAGTAGCTGTTCTCCTAAACAGGATACCATCTTCGTCAATAAACAGACGACCCTTTTCCCTCAGTAGTGCTGCAAAGTCATCCGTTTGTTCCTTACACTTCACACTGGGCCACCGTTCGGTAATGACACATTCTCTTATGTTACCGATGACCAAATCTTCCTCTTGGGCCCTTTCTAGGTCCTCACGGGAGATCTCAGCGACTGAAGTAGGTACTTGGTCACTTTCTGCAGTGCAAGCCGTGGCAATGGTCAATGGACACAACCATGGTTGGTGTTCTTGGCTTTGCAGAGACAGGGCTTGGGTCATACTGGTGATGACTTCAGGCTGCACCTCCTGTGAACACTCCTGCATGTATTGGTCCATATCCAATGGCATGCGTGACAGTCCATCGGCGTCGCCGTTGTGTTTCCCTGGCCGATAATATATGGAGAAGTTGAAGTCAGCGAGTTCTGCTACCCACCGGTGTGTCGTGGCATTCAACTTTGCCGTTGTCAAGACGTAAGTCAACGGATTGTTGTCAGTGTATACGACGAAGGTCGGTGCGTAGTATAAATATTCTCGAAACCGCTCACAGATCGCCCACTTCATGGCCAAGAACTCGAGCTTTCCTGAATGGAGGTGATAATTTTTCTCCGGCTCAGTCAGAGTTCGAGACCCATATGCAATGACAACAAGTTTCCCCTTCTGTCTCTGATATAAAACAGCACCCAGTCCATCTTGTGAGGCGTCAGTGTGCAGTATGAATGGGTCTTCAAACTGAGGATAGCCAAGAACAGGTGGGTGTAGGAGGAACTCTATCAGCTGACACAGGACCTCTTGGTGTTCTGTAGTCCAGATGATGGGCTTGCTGGAGGGCAGCTGATCAGACTTCTTCCATCCAACTGTTTTACTTTTTCCTTTCCCCTTATGTTTTTCCTCTTTTGTTTTCTCGACCGCTAGTAAGCTATATAATGGTTTAGCGATGCGGGAGAAATTGGGGACGTACTGATGGTAGTAGGACAGAAATCCCAGTACCTTTCTTAGGTCTCCCACTGTTGCTGGCTTCCGCTCTTTCAGGGCCTGCACAGGTGCTAGTTCGGCTGGGTCCATTGTATATCCGTTTTTTGTGACAATCTTTCCCAAAAACTTCACACGATCTTTGAACACACTGCACTTCCGTGGCGTCAGCTTGACACCATGTTCCTGGTAGCGGCGTAGAACTGCACGCAGATCTTGCAGATGGTCTTCGAACGTGCGGCTGTGTACGAGGTTGTCGTCGAGGTATGGCTGGCACGTCTCATCTCGGAGCCCAACTAGACATTCCTCCATGCTACTTTGGAATTCGGCCGGAGCCGAAGACAACCCAAAAGGGATCCTCACCCATTCATATAATCCCCAGGGTGTAATGAAAGCGGTGAGGGGCTGGCTACTTTCATCCAGGCAACCCTGGTGGTAGGCCTTCCCTTGATCAAGCACCGAAAACCATGTGCTCCCCGTTAAATTGTTGAGCATGTCTTGCACTCGTGGGATTGGATGACGGTCAGGAATTGACTTCCTGTTCAGCTCACGATAGTCACAGCAGAGGCGAAGGCTGCCGTCCTTTTTGCGCACGCAGACGATGGGTGAGGAGTAGGGGGATCTTGATTTCTTTATCCAACCCTTATTCAATAAATCTTCCAGGTATTCCTTAACCTCTTTGTGCAGCGGCTTGGGCAATGATGTGTAGGTGCGTTTGACAGGAGTCGTGTCGCTGAGTCTGATTTTGAGCTTGAGTGATGGAATACTGCCCACATCATCTTCGTTCCTCGCGAATGCTCCACATTCATCTCTCAACAACTGCTTTACCTTTAACTGTTTTTCTGGTGACAGGTGGTCGATCGGCACTGGAGGGTCCCACTCTCCTCCATCTTGTTGTGATGCAGCTTCTTTGCCCCCCTGAACGTCTGCTCTGGTCTTTGTCTTTTCTTCCATCAACCCAACCACCGGACTTCCAGCCTCACTTGGTCTTGTACTAACTGGTCTCACATCTGCAGGATAGTTTGCTTTGATTCCCTGCACATGCCCCAGCAGTGTACGTGGGTTCAGCGTGATGTTGTGGCCAGTGTGATTTGTGACCGGGATGTTGACTCGGGACCATGTTCCTCTTTGCAGGGTAATAATGGCACTGGGGATGTTCAATCCATTTGACCACCCTCGATTGTCCTCAGGTTCGAACAGGGCGTCCTCCACAGCCAGGAGGGGACTCGTTCGAACACAGCATTTGATCACCTCTGTTCTTCCAGCTGGTATGGTTACATAGCGTCGTCCCACTTTAACCACTCCCTCTCTGTTGTCAGTGTTTCCGGTCTGTAATAGCTGTGTCAACACTTGTATTCTGTTACAGTCAATCGAGAGAGCTTCACTCAAGGCCTTTGTAATGACCTCTGTTGGATGCTGCGCCATACCAAGTCTGACCAACTCTCCAATGACATTAAAGCCAATGATCGGCTCTTCTGGCACCTCTGGGTCACGAGTGATCACAGGCACCAGTAGTTCGTGTTTTGCCGTATCCTCTGCTCTGAGCTGAAACTCCACTTCGACCCATCCTCTGAAAGGTATTGCCGTCTTGTTTACTGCCTTTCCAAGGAGCTTATTTGATTCCAGCAGTTCTTCAATGCTGTGTACTCTCGCCTTTGGCAAATGGGTCTTGCGCCATTTTTCACTTATCATTGTTACCTGTGATCCTGTGTCCCAGACAGCTTGTGTTGACACTCCATTGAACGTGCAGTCGACCACACACCGCTCACCAATGAGATCCACCAGCTTGGCACGCTGGCGAGCTGACAGGTTGCCTACACGTGGGGCATCAACCAGTTCCTCTGTGGGCCCACTTAGCTGTGGTGCATCCATTTCCTCTGGTTGTTTGATACGGTCACACAACTTCTTATGGATATCCATTCTCAGCATTTCACGACTTGGAGAGGTGGAATGTGGTTGCATAATTGTGTTACCTGAGACGTTTGCTCCCTCAGGATTGGTGGTTGGCTTGCGTTGACCTCTGCAACCTCTTGAGACATGTCCCGATTGGCCACACTTAAAGCAGTGCTCACATTGATCACTTTTCCCGCTCTCTTGACAGTCTCTGCATCCTCTTCTCACACTCCACTTGGGTGTACGGGGGATTCCTGGTGAGTTATACATGCTTTTCCTCATTTCCTCAACTTCTTGTTTCAGCTGCCTGACCACTTCATACAGTTCAGTGTCTCTTTGGCTTGCTGCTGCTGTTGCTGTTCTGCTCCCCTTGTTGCCCTTTGTGCTACGTGTCTGATCCAGTGTCGTAGACAGAGCTCCAGTGGTGTCATCTTGCTTTATTCTGGCCTCAGTCTGTATCTCATGCACTTTTGGTGTTATTTTTGTGCTGGTGTTCTTTTTCAGCTTGTTCTGTCGTTCCCAGTCAGCACTGGCAGCTTCATTCATTCGGTCTATCAGGGTTTCATGGGTGATTGTTGAGTCGTCCAGAAAAGTCTTCAGTTGGAATTTGATGTCGTCACTGAGAAGACCTGTGCTCACTGATCTCAGGAATCTGCGCTGGATGAATTCCGGACTGTAGCGTTCATCAGACCCTGGCTCCTTGACAGCTAGCAACAGTCTCTCCTTCAACTCAATTGCTCTGAAGAGGAAATTCTGCGGAGATTCACGGCTGTCCTGCGTGATATTCACGAGCCGGTGATACAGGTCAGTAGAACTCTCTTCCTTGAAGTGTCCTTTGAGGATCGTTTTTAGTTGGGGAAGGGTGAGGTCACGTTTAATTTCAAGCATGTCCCTGATGCTAAGACCTGGACTAATAGCTTTGATGACCGCCTCCGTAATTTCCCCTTCACTGTGTCCCTTGTTCAGTCCCATGTCGATCTGATGCATCAAGTTTGTGAATGACAGCTTATCTCGTTGACCCCTTTCCCCAATTTGTCCATGAATCCTGAATTCTCTCTTAATTGTTACCTCAGGAGGTCTGCCGGGTGGTGGCTGTATCCCAACCTGCTGATCTGTTGACTGACTGGGTTTATTTTTTTCCACTTGTGCACTAAGACGCTTGATTTGCTCATTCATTGCTTGCGCAGATGCCTGTAAATTCAGTTGTAACTCTGCATACTGTCTGCGAAGGGTTGCAAGTTCATCAGCTGCTGAGTCTGCACCTGATGCACTCTCTGGCTCCAAGCCCCGATCTTGCTCCAACCCCTCCGTGAATTGTATCAGTTCCACCAGATGTTGAGCTGCACTGTCTTCGGTCTCAATCACATTGTCAAGATGGTTGTTGATAAGGTGAAGCAAAGCGTGTCTCTTGGCATTCGGTTTGGGTGACACTTTAATTATCTGGCACACTTGCATTAATTGCTGTCCATTCAAGTTGAGAAGCTTCTCGCCCAACTGATCCTGCAATTCTGCCTGCGCCATCCTCTCCAAGTATCCCTCCTTAGTCCACGTCAATACACGCCCGCTTCTCCTGGGCTAGCTCGCCAAATTATGTTACACACTTAGACAAAGGCAACAAGAAGTCTTCAGTGTGTGGTGGCATGAGGATCCATTTTTATTCTGCAAAGCACAGAAACACAGCATCACGCAGACAGCTCGCTAACACAGCTTCCAATGCTATTCGTGCTGGTCCTCAACTACACAGGACCCCAAGGTAGCTGCCCGCTTCTGTGCCGCACATTACACATAGCTATGCTGACTATTGTCTGTTTAATGTGTTACTGTTTTCTGTATCATCTGTAGTTAGTCCCGTGTTTACAGTGCCTGCATTATCCTTAGCTGTAATCAACTTCTGAAAATAAACATCATCAACAAGACAGTTTAAACAACATATAGTGTAACTGTTATTAAATTAAATAAACTGAAAAATGTAATTAAATGCATGAACTCAAACAGTTTTTTTGGGGGGGGCTCCCATTATCTGTTCATGTGTCCCACACAATACTGACGCCCTCAGGCCGTGACAGAGGGTCATTCAACTAGCTGTAAGTCGATGTATCATCACAAAAGATATTAAAATGTTTTATTAAGGTTGAAAAGTTCCTTAGTGTCGCTTTAAAGCACAAAGCATTTATCCATGCATGGATGCCTTATCTACTAACACATCTATGAGTTCAGCTCTGATCTGGATAAGGCCTTCTGAGTGCTGCTGACAGCTTTTTCAGCTTTGGGGTGTGTGGTGCGATGAAGTGATGTGATGTGGATAGTTTGGCTCTAATGTCTTCCAGATGAGCCCTGACTGAACAACCCACACCACATTTTACGGCTTGGTGAAAGTTTGTTGTCTCGTGAACCGCAGGTTGACGCGAGCGGGAGCCGGCTCAGCCTGCCCTGCTGCTGGTCTCTCACAGCCTTTATGGTCCCATCAGCCCCGGGTTGAAGTGCTGTGAGCAGATCCTGCTGTCCCTGCTCTGGTGGCTCACCGTCTCACTTCAGATCTCTCTTTTCCAGTGGTCCAGAGAATGGACAATGTCACCGAGGGCATGCAGAACTATGGAGGCAAGATCAACGCTGTGGAGACAGATTTGAGGAAACTAGGTCTGTATGTTCAGCCACACAGCGACCGCCTGAAACACCGTTCAACCAGAGGGGCTAACAGCAAGGATGGCTGATGAGGGGGGAGCCAAAAGCTTTACTCAGTTCTGCTCAATATCACTATACATGCATGAAAAAGCAGTTTTCTACCATCGACTCTTCCTGCCACAGAGAAGACTGGTAAAATCAACAAGCATCACCTAAAGACACCACAGAAACTCCAGTTCCATCATCACAATGAATGGAAGCGTTTGGTTGCACACAGTTGTACACAAATTTAATGTTGGTTCAAATTCATCATTGATCGTCGCGGGGGGGGGGGGGGGGGGGGGGGGGGGGGGGGGTGTCTTTGATAACCAAGAGGCATCACATGGACTTCAGTTAGTGGAAGACCAACGCCTGATTCAATGAGTCAGGAGTGACTTTCTGTATCCTACCTTGACACCAACACCATCAAACATGGGCTCCACTGATTCCGCACACACATTTCTGCCACCATTCGTCCATTCTGTGATCTTTCTTTTGTTCAAAGCAGCACAAATATCAGCTGGTGGTCAGTCACATTCACACCCCCAGGACATATACAGCCACCAGATACCATGTTGAAATGGTTAGACTGACAGTACTGTGTCAGTCCTCTGTACTCCTCGTTAGTGCTCAGTGACCAGGCCAGTGATCTAGAGCTGTCTGAGAACTTCTGCTGAACACTCTCTACACTGAAATTTGCAATGTAGAGAGTGAAGAGGAAGGATCCAAGATGTTCCCCTGGAGGGGGGGGGGAACCCACACTGTAGGTCAGAACGTCAGACGCAGTCCCAGCTCCAGTCCAGAACCCACTTAGCCAGATGAAGGTCCAGCCCGGCCCTCTCCGGTTTGTTTTTCAGGAGCACCAGCTGGATGGTGTTAAACACGATTGTCGCCACGCTGACGGGTTTCTCAGATAAGCTAGAGCAGCATGTAGCAGGAGATGACCACATCCTCCACACCAATGCCAGGAGATGAGCTACAGTGGGTCCATGGACCGGAGCTGTCCCAGGATCAGTCAGAACCACTGACCCCAAGCTGCTGAGACCTCTGGCATGTGTTGTTTTTGCCACTGGTTCCACACAGCAGGTCTTCCAGAGATGTGGTACTGCTCTCGATTGATTCAGGCTCAGGTTGGAGACATGCTCCATAACTCCACACAGTTTATCTGCACAGGGCTCAGGGAGTCTGGAGCCGATGGTCCGGTCCAGGAGTCTGGAGCTGATGCTGTCGGGTCCAGCTGATGTCTTTGCCTTGATCTTGGAGAGGTGTGGGCTGGGGGGCTTTGTGCTTCTGGGTACCTGAGACCAGATGGACCGGTTCTCCTGTCCGCAGACGAACACATATTCCCATGTGGCAGGAAACCGAAGAATACTCACTGCACCACTGTGGCTCTCTAAATTGACGTGTTGATCAGCATTTTCATGCCGAGGCTTCAGGAAACCTGACACTGTGACTGCACCCAGTCACATTACTGTCATTTCAACTCAGTTTTCTTTGTATTTGACCTCTTCAGATAACCAGACAGGAGAAAAATCTGTTCATGCCTCAAGTGAAATCAAAATGTTCAAGACAGACCTGGAGGCACTGCGGAACCAGCTGAATGACGTTGTCCTGAGAACAACCAGCAACAGTGACGTACTTGAAGAACTCCGGGTCTCAGGAGACGACATGCAGAACGGCCACGTGTCCTTGCAGAGTTTTCTGGAAAGCAACACTGCCTGCCTTCAAGGGGTCAACCGGACTCTGGCGTCTTACAGTGGAATGATCGATGACCTCCAGACCGACACCGCTCGGTTGCAGTCAGAGATCCAGGGCCAGGCCACAGAGCAGAGCCAGACCCAGGTCAGGGTGGACACCCTGAACATCACGCAGACCCAGCAGCGAGGTCTGCTCAGTGCTCTGCATCAGACTGTGGAGGATGTGGGTCAGGCGGTTCAGAGGCTGAAGAACGACTATCAGGTTCTGCAGCAAACCGCCCGTCAGATGCGAACCGACACCGAGTGGCTGAAAGAGAAGGTCCAGAACCTCCAGGTGTTGGCAGCTAACAACTCTGCCCTGGCAAAGACCAACGGGGACGCTCTGGATGACCTGGGAGTCCAGCTCAGTACTCTGGCCAGCCAGATCCAGAACGCCTCAGCCGTCAGCGAGGGTCACGACCAGAGCTTACGAGAGCTGATGGACCGGCAGAGAGACCACGATAACGCCACCTCTCTCCGGTTCGACGAGATGGAAGCCCGCCTGGACAGCCAGGAGAGCGACCTGGACCAGGTGACGGGAAACGTGAGCGTTGCCGCTCAGATCCTGGGCGTCATCAGCTCGGACCTGAACGGCCTGCGGTCCTGCGCCGAGACGGTCCTGCGCCACTCGGACCTGCTGCTGGTTCTGAACGCCACGGTGCTGGAGGCCCGGGAGGACGGCGGCCGGCTGAGCGCCCAGCAGGACCGGCTGGAGGCCCGGCTGGACCAGGAGGTCGGCAGCCTGGCGGCCATGATGGAGGAGCTGAAGCTGGTGGACAGCAGGCACTCCCAGCTCATCACCAACTTCACCATCCTGCGAGGTAAGACCGCCCGGCTCGCTTCACTCTGTCCCCGGCCGTCCTCTCACTCCTGTCCTCTGTCCTCTGGCTCACTCTGTCCCCGGCCGTCCTCTCACCCACTGTCACTATGGCCCAGGTCCACCAGGTCCCAAAGGCCCCAAAGGAGACAAGGGTCCACAGGGACCAGTGGGCCAGTCTGGACCTAAAGGAGATAAAGGAGAGAAAGGCTTACTGGGACTGGTGGGACCCAAGGGAGAGAGAGGTGCTGCTGGACCTCCGGGTGTCGCTGGGCCAAAAGGCACAGCTGGACCCCGAGGCCTTCCAGGAGCTAAAGGATCCAGAGGGCCTGGAGGTCGATCTGGAACCCCTGGAGAGAAGGGAGAGCCCGGCGCGCCGGGGCTTCCAGGTCTCGATGGACAGCCAGGGACGCCAGGACCAACAGGACCTCAGGGCCCCAGGGGAGCGCTGGGCCCTGTAGGGTCAGAGGGGCCTCGGGGGCCTGTGGGCCCCATTGGGCCCCCTGGTCCTCCAGGTCTGCCAGGGCTGCCGGCACCGGTCCCTCCAGTCGTTCTGAGGCCCCGTCAGCCCACCCAGCCCACCACGGTGTCTGAGGAGCCCAGACCGCCGGATGCCACCAAGGAGCCGCAGGGCCCGGGGTCCCGGCAGGTCCAGACCCCCGCCGGTCCCACCCCGGACCCCGGTGAGGCTCCTGTCCACCACGCCGCCTGCTGCCGTCCAGCACTCCTCCTGTAATGAGCTGAACTCTTCCAGGCTGCCTCGGCGACTTCAGGAAGTCTGGAAGCAGCTGCTACTTCTTCTCCTCCGGCGCTCAGAGACTCAACTTCGACGAGGCCCTCCAGTTCTGCTCCAACAGGTCGGCTCATCTGCTCATCATCAATGACGACGAGGAGCAGGTACGTTCCAGTCAACACTGTAATGTCTGACCTGTTTTTTAGAAAATGCACAAGCTGGTTTTGTCATGTCTGTTCTTCTATCATTAGCAATTCATCAGAAAAGCGATCGCGGGTAAAGGCTACTTCTGGCTGGGACTCACGGACAGGGAGGAAGAAAACGTCTGGAAGTGGGTGGATGGGACTTTACCCATCTTTAAGTGAGTGGAGCATTTCCCAGTGTATCTTGATGTTTGACGTGACGCTGTCCTCTCCAGGTCTGAGTCGTTCTCCTCCTGATTATCACCAGGAAGTGGAAGCCGGGGCAGCCTGATAACTGGACCCACGGTCATGAGGATGGCGAGGACTGCGCCGGCCTCATCCACGACGCCAACTGGAATGACTTCTACTGCACTGACCGCATCGGCTTCATCTGCGAACGATCATCTGAACGTCAGTACCTTCACTACATTCAGACACCGACTCCAGCAGTGTGTCAGACCTGTCCAGTGCAGTGTGTGACTCCTGATCATTTCATATCAAGCCAGGCATCGTTCTCCAGGGCTATTTTGCAAATATTCATCATGGGAAAGCAACATTCACAACATGCATTTTGATAAAGACAAACCGACAAACTGCAATGATGTTTACTTCACATTCATATGTTCACTTTATTATTTCAACGCTACATTACAGACCGGTGAACCAGGACATACAGTAAGTCAGAAGCACAAAAATCAAGAAAAAAGATTAGAAAACACAAACTATGTCAACTGAAACAGTGCTGGAGCAAACTTCACACACTCAAGGGTGATTAAAAAAAGACAATAAGCTGGAATCATTTGGTTAAATGAGAGAACAGTCATTGTCTTTAAAAAGGGCAAATCACAAAGACAAAAACATCAAATATGACAAAAAGATACAACAATGAATCTGTTAATGTGAGGCGAAGAGTTATTACAAACCTGATTCCATTCAATTCAATTCAACTTTATGTATAAAGCACCGAATACAACACATGTCCAGGCTGCTTTCACAGAGAAGAGAGCAAGAAGAGTCTCTGGAAAGAAAAAAATACCTTGGAAAAGGAAGAACCCTGCAGAACCAGGCTCAGAGGAGGAGAACCCTGCAGAACCAGGCTCAGAGGAGGAGAACCCTGCAGAACCAGGCTCAGAGGAGGAGGACCCTGCAGAACCAGGCTCAGAGGAGGAGAACCCTGCAGAACCAGGCTCAGAGGAGGAGAACCCTGCAGAACCAGGCTCAGAGGAGGAGGACCCTGCAGAACCAGGCTCAGAGGAGGAAAACCCTGCAGAACCAGGCTCAGAGGAGGAGAACCCTGCAGAACCAGGCTCAGAGGAGGAGAACCCTGCACAACCAGGCTCAGAGGAGGAGAACCCTGCAGAACCAGGCTCAGAGGAGGCTTCCTGCTGTTCCGGTTGGGGTGAGGGGACAGAGATACGGACTGATTCTCTGAATCAGCTCAGTGTTGCTCCAGTCGATGGGGAGTGGGAGAGAGAGAGAGGGAGGGGGGGGAGAGAGAGAGAGGGAGAGAGAGAGAGAGAGAGAGAGAGAGAGAGAGAGAGAGAGAGGAGAGAGAGAGAGAGAGAGAGAGAGAGACTTGACTTTACCACATCATTTATTAAGATCTATTTAGACATGTTCAACAATACAAAAGACCACAAGTCACGGCGCCTAAAAAACCCTAAAAGCCACAAAAACAGGTGACTAAACGTTCATGTTGAAGCGTCCTTCCTCCATCACTCCCAAGACCCCTCTCACAGTCCACATCTTCTCAGAGTCCTCCAGCGCCCCCACCAGGGAGCTATAAACATGCTCCACTCGGAGCCGTGCTCCCACCAGGCTTTCAGGAGGAGTTCTGGGTCTGTGCATCCTGTCCCACGAGTCTGGTTCCGCCTCCACAGCCAGAGGCTCAGCTCCGTTTGGCCCAGAAGAAAGTTTATGAGGGCTGCTTCATGTTTTTGGGCAGCAGTAGACTCTGGGTCGAAAACAAACAGCTCTCTGGTGAGAACCAGGCGCAAACCTCCAACCCAGCGTCCCAGCAGTCTGAACATTGGAACGAGTCGTGGGCAGGACGGCCACAGGTGTTCCAGTGTCTCTTCCTCAGGGCAGAAGGGACAGTTGGTGTCTGTCCCAGGGTCAAAATGGGCCACATGTCTGTTTGTAGCCCTGCCCCATGCCCCGCCCTCCACTGGAGAGCCACACAGCGTTTCTTAATTCGGGGGCGATACAGGGACTTCCAGCTGCCTCTGGGGGACGACCCCGGCGCCAACACACCCGACCACCTGGACCAGGGAGACCTTCAGGCGTGGTTCTGTTCCTCACCTTCATGGCGACAATATAGAAGGCTTTTTTCGAGACAGTACTGAACTCTGGCAGGACAGGTGTAGAGAAGGACAGGAGTCCGCCAGCTGCCTCCCCATCGCCACCAGCAGGCCGGATGTTCAGCGAGGGAAAGCCCGGAGGAGCTGGTCCAGCAGAGCTCAGACCCAGCAGCTCTCTGAACCTCGACGGAAGCCCCTGCTTCACTTCCTCCAGAAGTCTCTCCAGGACCCGCTGAGATCTGATGCCAGTCTCTTGGCTAAGCTGCTCCATGCTCTTCCAGCATCTGCCAGACCTCAAATCAGCCAGTTTGGTCAAGTTCGACTCCAAGAAAGTCGCCTCACTGCTGCAGAGCCCAACAGGCTGCTCCTGACCAGTGGGTTGTGAAACAGTGGCTCCTCTGCGCCCCGTCCATATAGCTGGTCTCTGGACACAGTCAGGACCGACCTCCACCCCTCAGTACTGACAGGTAGAAGGCAGAGGTCCCAGTTATGTCCATGCTCTGAAGGTCTAATAAGAACAGGTGTTTATCAAAACAGAGCCTTCCGACTCCACGCAGCAGTACCGAGGCGGTCCTCTCCCACAGCGGATTCTGACCGTACAGGAAGCGTCTCACTGTTTGTAGATGAAGGGCTGCCACCCAACTAGCGATGTCCACCAGACCTTGGCCCCCTTCTTCGGTAGGGAGTTACAGCACTTCCACCCTCAGGCAGTGGAATCCCCCCAGAAGAAATTCACCAGCTGTCTCTGAATGTCCAGCAGCTCCGTGGTGGAGGGTGGAGCAGTGGAGCAGTGCCACAAGGTGGAGGCAGCCAGGTTGTTGATCACCAGAGCCCTCCCCCTGTAAGACAGCTGGGGCTGGACCCATGTCCACCGAGACAATCGGGCGCTCACTTTTTCCCCGAGACCGTCCCAGTTCTTGCCCTGGAAGATCTCGCTCCCCAGGTACACCCCAAGGCACTTCCTTCCCTCAGTACGCCACTGTAGTCTAGCTGGGAGTGCAGCGCTGTGTGCTGAGTCCACCGTTCAAGAAGCAGCCCTTCACATTCACGCCAGTGGACTTTGGCAGAGGAGGCGTGTTCATAATAATCCAGCTGTTGCTGCAGAGTTTGAACATCTGCGGGATCCGTGATGAACACTGTCATGTCATCAGCGTAGGCAGACAGATAGAAGATGTCATCCGCCAGTGTAAAACCTGTGAGACCTCTCCTCAGCTGGTGGAGTAGCGGTTCGATGGCCAAAATGTACAACATGCCAGACAGTGGGCAGCCCTGCTGAATGAATCCCCCTCTGGACTTCAATCGGACGACTTAGTCCTCCCCCCACTTTCAACAGTACTGCTGCTCTTGAGTACAGCAGACTAATGCAGGACACAAACCTCTTGGGAAAACCAAATGCTGCCAGAACGTTAAACAGATAGGAGTGATCCACCCGGTCGAAGGCCTTCTCCTGATCGATGGAGATCAACCCTCGGTCTAAGCTTTTAAGCCTTGCGATGTCAATGAGGTCTCTAAGCAGAAAGAGGTTGTCCATAATTGTACAACCCGGAATGCAGTACGACTGGGTGTGATGAATTACTGAATCTAAACAATATTTTAACCTGTTGGCTAAGACCTTCGCCATAATCTTATAATCTGAGCAAAGCAAGGACACCGGCCTCCAGTTCAGCAGTAGAGTTAAGTCCCCCTTTTTTGGCAAAAGGGTTAGAACGGCTCTTGTGCAGCTCAGAGGGAAGCTCTCCAACTCTAGGGAAGTTCTGAAAACCTGGTAAACATCCTCCCCAATTTGTGCCCAGAAGTACTTATAGAACTCAGGGGGCAGCCCGTCAATCCCCGGGGCCCGGCCAGTGTTAAGCTGCTGCACCGCCGCTGTCATTTCTTCAAAGTGAAAAGGGGCATCAAGAGCCTCTGCCTGCGATGCATCCAGTTGCGGTAGGCCATCAAACATCTGCCTCCGACGTGACTCATCGCAGTTGTCAGCACTAAACAGTTCTGTGTAGAAGCCTATTGCCTCGTCCCTCATAAGCTTGGGGTCTGATGTTACTTCCCCGTTCCCCTGCGTAAGGCGCATGAGCTCTGTACTGGTCCTGGGCTTTCTCTCTACGTTGAAGAAGTAACGCGTTGGTGCATCTATGTCAGTCAGAGAGGTCACTCTGCCCTTCACTTGTCATGGGTGCGGGGTGGAAGGACCCAGGCGCAGGCAGCCAGGCGGGGTACAAAAGTGTTTATTGTCCAAAATAAGGGAATCCAGAACTCAAGGAAAACCGGGAACTCAGGAACAAAAATGCAAATGGAGCGGAGGTGCAGGCAGGGACATGGAGGGACATGGAGGGACATGGAGGGACACAGACAGACCCACAAGGAGCTGACAGGACGCACCTGGAGCACGGGACTTAAATACAGGGCAGGGCAGGTGAGGCACATTAGGGAGTAACGAGGCGGGAGAACATGAGGGCAGGTGACTTGACAGGAGAACAAAAGCAGCAGGCAGGTGACCAGGCAGGAGAACATGAGGGCAGACAAACAGAACAGGACCCCAGCACCTCCACGAGGTCGCAGGGGCACAGGGCGTGACATCACTGGAGCCCCCTTGGCTCTTTCATTCATAAATGCTCTCAACGCGCCTCTCTTGCTTCGCCATGTGGTGGTGGCTCCTGTCCCACTGATTACCCCTTCTTCCAGGATAGACACCTCCCTTTCTAACTGCTCCAGCTGTTCCCTCCCTGAATGATGGGTGTGTACAGTGTACTGCTGAACAAACTCCTTAATTTGTGCTTTTCCCACCTCCCACCACTTCAGGACGTTCTCAAACTCCATCTTTTTAGACCTCCACTGCTCCCAGAACAGTCCAAAAGCCTGGCGAAAGGAAGCATCCTGCAATAGTTTTATGTTGAGGCACCAGTAAGGACAGCGTGCTGCACGAGGTGGCACTGCACAGTCTAACGTTACTAAGTGATGGTCTGAAAAAGCCACAGAATGGATTTTGGTGCCCTTAACGTGATTATTGCGAGTTTGGTTTATATATATTCTGTCCAAACGTGCTGCACTCACCCTCCCCCCACTGACACGAACCCACGTGTACTGACGTAGTGCGGGGTGACACTGCCTCCATGTGTCCACCAAATCATTCTGCTGAATAATATTAGCCAGTAATGAGGCTGGGGGTGGGTGGGGTTCCTCCGAGTTTCTGCCTTGTGGATGTGTTGTACAGTTCCAGTCACCGCCCAGCTGCACTACAGGTGCGGTTCCTCAAATATATATCCAAAATCTGAAACAGCTGTATACAGGTAGTTGGTATATTTGGTGCGTAGATGTTAATAAAAACAAAGCGTATGTCTCTAATTGTTCCATGCACTTCATGTAACCTGCCCTTTTCCACTTCGACATGAGTCGCATTATTTGAAGTGACTCGGCTGGAAAAGAGTCAGCAGCCTCATTATCTGCAGTACTGTGTGTCTCCTGTAGGTGTAACACATCTATGCACTTCAGCCTCATAAGGTCGGCCACGGCTGCTTGTTTGATGCAATCCCTACCCCCATTAATGTTTAATGTTCCTTAATGTTCCTATTCTTAGGCTATCCATGGAATATGGAGAAGGGAGGCAGAAGACAGTAAAAGAAACAAAGAAATAAAGAGGAAAATCTGAACTCTCCTTCGCCCCTCTGTCCTTTTTAACTTTACTTAAAGGTGCTGTAGGCAGGATTCCGCATCTCCGCCATCTTGCTTAGGCTTACCTAAGCAAGATGGCGATTTGACCCATCTAAGAAGACGATTTGAAACCCAACACAGCCAATCCTGTCCTGTTTTCTCTGACATCACGTCCTCACGCAAGTTAAGCCCCTCCCACAAGAAAGTGTGACGAACGCCCCTCGACCAATCAAGGTTAGAGCCTCATGGGCTCTTCTGATTGGTCAAAGATACCTGGAGCTGTCGAGATTCCTTTTCAGCTCAGAACAGAGACAGATGGAAACGCTGCGCCCTCGCGGTAGAGCAGTTATGCTACACTCCTAAAGGATTGTCAATGGATACTCTAACATTTAATCCAAAGAAAACACAGAAAAATTAGCACTGACTAGCAAAATCCTGCCTACAGCAGCTTTAACAACTTGGATAACCTGTACCTCTTCTTTTGGCTCAACTGTTCAATACCAGCCTGAGAGAGTGAGAGAGAGAGAGAGAGAGAGAGAGAGAGAGAGAGAGAGAGAGAGAGAGAGAGAGAGAGTTAGTGAGAGAGTGAGTTGATAGACGAGAAGAGAGACAGCACTCTCTAATGACACAGCAGTGAAGAAGGAGAGCAGAGGAGTTCAGGAGCTCCTCCAGCAGTCTAACCGACAGCAGCCTCTCTAGGAAATGTTCCAGAGTCCTGAAGCAGCTCTACCTGTAAGTTTTACTGAAGAGAAAGGTCTTAGAGCAGAGACTGAGTCAGCCTCCCTGACAAACTGGGATCTGGTTCCACCTGACAGGAGCCTGAGAGCTGAAAGCTCTGCCTCTCTAGGAGCCTCCAGCAGACCAGCACTCTGAGAACCCAGTCCCTCCTGGGGCGATATGGGACTAACCGCTCAATTCAGCTTTATTTATACTGGGTTGGGTGCAGCACAGTCATTTCAAGACATTTTTAGTGAAAATCCAACAATTTCACATGAGCATGCAAAGGCAACTGTAAAAGGAAAAACAGGAAGAAAGCTGCAGAACCAGACCCAGAGGAGACTTTCTGCAGAACCAGATCCAGAGGAGACTTTCAACAGAACCAGGCCCAGAGGAGACTTTCTGCAGAACCAGACCCAGAGGAGACTTTCTGCAGAACCAGACCCAGAGGAGACTTTCTGCAGAACCCTGGTTGTCAGAGGAGAGTTTTTGCTACTCTGGTTGATGTGAGGCAATGCAGGAGAGAACAGACAGATTGAGGGATTCAGATCAAATGCAATGCACCAATAGCATGAAAAGTACAAAAAAGATTCCTTCAGATGCTGTTTCATTAACTCAAGCTCAGATGAAAGAGGAAATTAATCTGTCATTGTATTAATCAGGACAGTCTTATATAACAACAACTGTGATCATAGTGTGGATTTGTATTAATTGAAAATATAATAATAATTAAAGCCGCGCGCGGCGATGAAAGTCATCGCGGTTAGTGCTTCACTCCCTGCTATTGCATCGAAGTCTCGCGCTAAATTGACATTAACACCACACACTGCGGCCTCCAAAACATTACCACCGACTTTATTTGCTGTCAGTCAGTCATGCACAAAATCACATGAATTTATGGAGTCATAATCTATTATGTCTGTCTGTGTGCTCCTGTAGGTGGCGCTGTAGCACCTATCACAGTCATTCATATGCAACCAGCATCATGCATTATATAAGTGATCAAAAAGTCAAGTCAGTCGGACAAAGTGTGTGGGTGTAGGGATGTTCATGTATGTTCTGTTGGGGTCTTTGCGCCCCTGATGGAGATGAACTGGAATTGGTCAAAGATATTCTAGACATTTTGATCAGTGTCCTCTGCCAGAATTTCGTACAGAGTTTGAAGTGTGTATGGTCAAGCGTCAGAGATTGAGGATGGGGGTAAGGGAGGGGGAGGGGGGTGGGGGGGGGGGGGGGGGGAAATGGGGGGGGGGGGGGGGGGGGGGGGGGGGGGCAAGAGGAGGAGGGGGGGCAGTTTCAGGCAGCCCAGAGTGGACTGGTGTGGCAGGAAAGAAGGCATTTTGAGGGCTTGTTATGGGGAGACTGAGTGACAGATCAAAAAAAGCTGGCTGATTATTGAAGGTCAGTGTGTGTAGATGCAGCCTGCTGAGTTTGGGCTCATTTGGTCCAAACACCGAGGAGTTCAGTTCATTTGAATAATTGGAAGCCAAACGACATTTCCACATAGACAATGACTGGGTTTTAGAGAAGGCTCTAGAGTCAAAACCATGGAAAGTACAGGAACGAGCTGATTGACTTTTCTGATCAGGAGGCCACAAAAGAATTTTCTGTCAAATATGAAAAAGATTGGTAAAAGTAATGTTTTAAATTGCAGTGTAATCTTTGCACACTCCCACAGGTGGCGCTGTAGCATCTATCACAGTCATTCATACATCAACATAATCAGCACCATGTTGTGTATAATTGATCAAAATTTCAAGACAGTCGGACAAAGTATGTGCTCGTAAGAAATGTTTATGTATTTTTCGGGGGGGTCTTGGCGCCCCCCGCTGGCCAACGGTTATAAATGCATCAAAATGGTAATATCATTTTCTGCTTGTCTTCAGGCATCGAATTTTACTGCACAGTTTGGTTACTGTGGAAGAATGTTAATGTTTCAGGTCTATGGTAGGGGGCGCTATAGAGTTGAGTTGTATCAAACTTTATAATGCATTACATGAGGACCGTTATGGCACAGAACTGACTGTAATCTGAGTGTTCTGGGACAATGCCTGAGCTCCTGAGGGGCTGTCCAAATAACAGGAAATGAAGGCGTTTTTCGACGGCGTGCCGTGAGGAGACCGAGTGACGTATCAAAAAAAGCTGGCTGATTATTGAAAGTCAATGTGTCCAGATGCAGTGTGCTGAGTTGGGGCTCATTTGGAAGAAAGGAAGTAAGAGTTCAGTTCATTTGATAAATGCAAAGTGAAACGGCGGTGAATTTTGTATCCAAGATGGCCGCCTTCCTGTTGGTCCCACAGATTTGAGCCCAGAGAGTTTTCTGTTTGTCCCCTCATGCTCTGTCACTGCTGTGAATTTTGTGTTCCTAGGTCAAAATATGCCCTCTCTGTGGGCCATAGGGGTCTGATTGTAGGTGGCGCTGTTGAGCCAGTGTTGATCTGTCACTGTGGAGACATACATTTTTGTGAATTTTTCGCCGGGCCGGTTGCGTCGATACCAAAAAAAACCCACATTCAGCTATGTTCAGGGGGTCAAAAATGCATTCTCGTGGGACAAAGAATAATAATAATACAGAAGAAACTAAGCAAGAACAATACACTTCGCCGTTACACTACGTGTTACGGCGATGGCTAATAATAATGTATTTAATTGTTAAACTTGATTAAAATGTTTTCCTGTTTGTTGATAGTAACTCAGGGCTTGTCCTTTGAAGGAGAAAACTCACTCATGAAGCAGTTCCACTCATCTTCATTTCTCACCCGCTCACAGGCTTCTTCACTCTTTGAACGGCAGTCTTTAGTCTTTTTAAGGTTGTTTTTACTAAGAGCTTTTATCATTGGAGCAGGCTACAAACAAAAAAAAAACAAGCAGCAGCTCCTGAATTTTATCTCAAGAGAAGCCAAGATGGCGATTGACATGAGCAGGAGGATGGAGGACAGAGGAGGACAGGACGTCAGAGAAGTGTGGCAGGTCAACCTTAAAGCTCGTGTCCGGAATTTTGAAAGGGAGAAGTTTTTTTTAATCCAATGTCTTGAGGTTCTGCCCTCCCTCTGCTTTCATGAGCGACCAAGCCACGCCCCTTTAATTGTGCACACTATTATCCGTCGGGTGAAAATGAGAGCCTCTGAGTCCTGCAGCATCCTCCATGTTGAGCTGTTTCCGGTGGATGTTCAGCAGACAGTGGATATATCTGCTGCAGAGCTAACTCTCCCCTGCTGGGCGAGCGACGTGCTCTCTGGCTGCTCCACACTTTGATTGACAACACGAGAATGTGGAAGCTCGAAGTCTATTGGCTGATGCTGACCGGCGCTTTTTCGGATAACATGGGGGTCTATGAGACGAAGGCGGGGCTCATAAATGAATGTTTATATTGCTTTATGCTGATATTATATTGTAGTATGAACCAGACTGACACATTGAAGCTCTGTTGAAAAATGATACATATGTTGGAAACGAATGGAAACTCCAGACACCAGCTTTAAGTCCAGACTCTGGCTTGAACACTGTTTTTTTTTAAACAAACAAAAAAAAGATCTTAATGCTTTAAAGAGGTGTTTTAAGAATATTATGTGCTGTATGGAAAATGATGAGCTTCTTTTTGCACCAGTGTGACCCTCACTGAAGCACCGTGACACTGACCATGGGTGTAAATAAAAGTGTTTCCTGTCTGCAGTCCTCCAGGTGTGTCTACTGTCCTGCCAGTGTCTCAGGAGTCTAAACCATGCTGTTGGTGTGTGTTGCAGTGGAGGCTCCAGTCTAGTAACATCAGAGGGGTGGAGCTGAGGAGGAGCTGCAGGGTCAAACCAAACATGACCGGAGGACTGGAGTTTGTCCCTGTTACTGCATCCACCCTCCCTCTGTCCTGGAAGAACAGAGCATGCACCATCAGCCAGGCAGAGCTGCTGCTGTGGCCGCTGCGCACGTGAGGATCCGTAAAAAATGGGTTTAAACAAGGTATCATCCAGTTTAACTTCACTGCATTCCAATATCAAATATCAGAGATGTCAGAGTTGTGTTGAGGATGGACTTTGTAGATGCAGAGGAAGAAGTGAGTGGAAGAGGAAGAGGAAGAGCTCAGGTCAGAGGAGACGACCCTGAGCTGCTGTGACCTGAACAACATCTACATGTTTTTGTCACGTAGCATTGTAAGAGCAGTGAGTGAAACATGAATATGATTTGTATAATCAGTAGTTGTTGATCTTTGTAAAGTGATGTGATGCTTGATGACTGAAAAGTAGCTTGTAATCTGATTATAAATCATCATGCTCTGATGGATTGGACCACAATAAAATGTGAATGAAACTGTGGAGTCCATGCTTTTTTAATGTCTAAGAAACATGCTTCCTCCTGATATTTGCTTTCCTCCATTATCACAAAGGTTCCAAAGATTTACTTATGGTTCTATGACATTATTTTCCAAAAAAGATAAGTTATTTCTTTCTGTTTCTATTAAAAATATTGTTGAATTACAAATACTAAAAGTTTAACAAGAAAAAATAAATGTATCAAAGCAGCGTGTGCAGTCTCGAGGCAGACAAATGTCTTCCTGGATTTTTGAAAAACAAAAACAGCAGCTCAGCTGCAACATGAACACTGGAAATAATACCAGCATTAGTCTGGATCTGTCTGTCTGTCTGTCTGCATGTGGACACTTCGTGTCTGCTGAGTAGCTACTGCTTCTTCTTTATTATTCTTTATTAGTCCAGAAAATAGTTTGTAACTTCAGCAAACATCCAGATTATAGAGCATCTTCCTCCCACTATTAAATATCCAGCAACCATCCAGATCATAGAGCATCTTCCCTCCACTGATACATCTTCAGCTAACATCCAGATTACAGAGCATCTTCGTCCCAGACGACTGAAGTGGGTGACTCAGACCAGCCCGCAGGCCTGACAGCTCAGCTCCACTGCAATAACACAGCAGGTGAGCATTTTTAACACAGCCACAGACATCAAAGACATTTATCCTCAGTCACTGTTACCGTTTTTGCTTTTTGTTCCTTAGTTACTACTCATGAAGATAAATTGTGATGCTGGTATTCCATGAGATACTCCAAAGGTGTCAAACCTTTTTTTTTTTTTTTAACAAAATAGGGGTTTGTTTCTTTAAAACAATCTGTAAACAGTAAAGTTGTTAAACTTTCAAAATGTTGATGAAACAGACCATGAAGTGGGTAGTTTTGCTACTCATACACAAACTGAATCTGCAAATATGCAAATAAGTAGACATTAGTCTTGTCTATCTATCTATCTCTCTCTGTCTGTCCCATAGATTGTAAATAAAGATCTGTCCAGCTGAAGCCCAATCGCCTGTTTTAAACTGCATTACCCACAGTGCATCGCGTGCTGCTGTCTGCTGCAGGAAGGAGTGACTGTGTTGAACACAAACCAGCTAGCTTCGCTGATATCGGTTAATATTTGTCTCTACTATGCGTCTGCAGTGCGCGAAATAAGGACGAGAGGGACCGAGAGCAGCGGGGAAGGAGAGTCCAGCGGCTGTCAGCGCGTCGCGATGCCTCTCTTCACGTCCAACCCGTTCGACCAGGATGTTGGTGAGTAATCAGGACGGCTGTAGCATGCTAGCGGGGCTAGCCGGGCTAGTGGGGCTAGCCGGGCTAGTGGGGCTAGCCGGGCTAGTGGGGCTAGCCGGGCTAGCTAGCGGGGCTAGCCGGGCTATGGGGCTAGCTAGCGGGGCTAGCGGGGCTCGCGGGGCTCGCTCCGCCCGTGTCCCCGGCTGAGGACAGCCTCTGTGGAGCCCTGGGCTGAGGACACACGCACCGTGGAGCATCTCGTGCCCCCCACATCCTGACGACAGGCGGCCGTGTGTGCTGCACCGCTGTTGTGTGTCCTGTCTTTGTTGAGCTCCGTAGCGCAGCCTCGCTAGCCAGCAGCTTCACAGCCTGCCATCAGCAGCAAACAGCCCGGGGCAGCCTCAGTGATGACCAGCAGCTGCTGCTGTGTCCGCGCAGAGCAACGACTGAAACACGCTGAAACAGCCAAACAAGCGAGATATGGGAAAGAACGGTGCAGTGGGTCTCGAGGTGGTTCATGGTCTGCGGTTGAGATCTTGGGATATTCAGAAACTGTGAATCAGTGAATGCTTCTTTCAGGCTAGTTGTGTCTTTGGCAAACAGCCTGGTGCGGAGTCCGCCTTTGTTTTATTGCACCTCTAGCGCCCTCCGGAGGGCAACAGGTCAAACACATGGAAGTCAGCCTGATGCTTGGTGCTCTGCTGAGAGAGGGGAGAGGGCAGCAACCGGCTTCTATGGGCTCTGGGTGGAGGGGTCAAAGGTCAACGGGCTCTGGATGGATTGGTTTTATATAGCGCTTTTCTGGACACTCGAAGACACTTTACATTGCATTATTCATTCACTCCATACTGGGTGGTGGTAAGCTACTGCTGTAGCCACAGCCACCAACCATTCACTCTCACAACTTTCATACTTGGGCAAGGTGGGTAAAGTGTCTTGCCCAAGGACACAACGACAGTTTTACGCCTGCAGGAGCTGGGATCGAACCACCAACCTTCTGGTTATAAGACGACCCACTCTACCATCTGAGCTACTGTCGCCCCAAGCTCTGGATGGAGCAGTAGAAGGTCAGCGGGCTCTGAATGGAGAGTAGAAGGTCAGCGGGCTCTGGATGGAGCAGTAGAAGGTCAGCGGGCTCTGGATGGAGAGTAGAAGGTCAGCGGGCTCTGGATGGAGCAGTAGAAGGTCAGCGGGCTCTGGATGGAGCAGTAGAAGGTCAGCGGGCTCTGGATGGAGCAGTAGAAGGTCAGCGGGCTCTGAATGGAGAGTAGAAGGTCAGCGGGCTCTGGATGGAGCAGTAGAAGGTCAGCGGGCTCTGGATGGAGCAGTAGAAGGTCAGCGGGCTCTGGATGGAGCAGTAGAAGGTCAGCGGGCTCTGGATGGAGCAGTAGAAGGTCAGCGGGCTCTGGATGGAGCAGTAGAAGGTCAGCGGGCTCTGAATGGAGAGTAGAAGGTCAGCGGGCTCTGGATGGAGCAGTAGAAGGTCAGCGGGCTCTGGATGGAGAGTAGAAGGTCAGCGGGCTCTGGATGGAGAGTAGAAGGTCAGCGGGCTCTGGATGGAGAGTAGAAGGTCAGCGGGCTCTGGATGGAGCAGTAGAAGGTCAGTGGGCTCTGGATGGAGCAGTAGAAGGTCAGCGGGCTCTGGATGGAGAGTAGAAGGTCAGCGGGCTCTGGATGGAGAGTAGAAGGTCAGCGGGCTCTGAATGGAGAGTAGAAGGTCAGCGGGCTCTGGATGGAGAGTAGAAGGTCAGCGGGCTCTGGATGGAGCAGTAGAAGGTCAGCGGGCTCTGAATGGAGAGTAGAAGGTCAGCGGGCTCTGGATGGAGAGTAGAAGGTCAGCGGGCTCTGGATGGAGCAGTAGAAGGTCAGTGGGCTCTGGATGGAGCAGTAGAAGGTCAGCGGGCTCTGGATGGAGAGTAGAAGGTCAGCGGGCTCTGGATGGAGAGTAGAAGGTCAGCGGGCTCTGAATGGAGAGTAGAAGGTCAGCGGGCTCTGGATGGAGAGTAGAAGGTCAGCGGGCTCTGGATGGAGCAGTAGAAGGTCAGCGGGCTCTGGATGGAGCAGTAGAAGGTCAGCGGGCTCTGAATGGAGAGTAGAAGGTCAGCGGGCTCTGAATGGAGAGTAGAAGGTCAGCGGGCTCTGGATGGAGCAGTAGAAGGTCAGTGGGCTCTGGATGGAGCAGTAGAAGGTAGTAGAAGGAAATTTACCGTATTATCTGCACAACAAGGCACACCTAAAAGCCTCTCATTTTCTGAAAGCCAAACAGTCTGCCTTATATTTCGGTGCGCCTTTTATGCAGAAAATACGGTAATAAAAACCACCCGGTTGTCAGTCCGTTGTCTTGACTACGGTTCCCATAATGCATTGCGACGTGATCACATGAGCAAACAACTTCTGCTTGTTTGTGGCGAAGCTAGCCAGTTCAAACAGAATGGCAAACATGAAGCTTCAAGCAGATTCTCCACCTCTGACCCGTCAGTCACCATCCAGTCTCCCAACCGGAGAGCACAGTGCGCGGCTGCACAGCCGTCCGACGCGATGAGCGGTCGGACGCCGGTAGCCCGCCCCCCCCCGGAGCCGCCAGCAGCGCCCCCCCGAAGCCCCCCAGATCCGCCGGCAGCCTGCCCCCCCCGAAGCCCCCCAGATCCGCCGGCAGCCCGCCCCCCCCAGAGCCGCCGGCAGCCTGCCTCCCCTGGAGCCGCCGGCAGCCCGCCCCACCTGGAGCCGCCGCAGCCCGCCCCACCTGGAGCCGCCAGCAGCCCCCCCCCCCCCCCCCCCCCCCCCAGAGCCGCTGCCAGCCCGCCCCTCCTGGAGCCGGCGCATCGATTAATGATAACATTCATTTGAACGTATTTTTTGCGTTACAGTAGCCTGTAAGTGTAGTTCAGCCAGGATTCTCCATTGTTTATTTTATTCTTTTTTTATTCCGACAGTACACGGACATACAGGGGACAAAATACAAGAAAATGAAGGACAGAGTTGTTATCAGCAGCAACAGATAGCTGAACATTGGAGTTTTGGGGAAGTTATGGATGAGATATGACTATTATTGTGAGTGTGTGTGTGTGTGTGTGTGTGTGTGTGTGTGTGTGCGCGCGTGATAAATATAATTACATGTATCAGATAGTAATAACAATAATAATAATAATAATAAAGTAATCACAAAATTACAAACTGAACAAAAACAAAAGGCCTGAGCATAATAAATGTAGAAGAAGTGTTTTCCACTCAGCACATCACATCTCTCTTCACTAGTCACTTCACTACGAAGTCACTCCTCTGGGCTGTGGAACAGTGTCCCACCCACAGCTACATTTGATGCCAAAATGTTCATTTTCACTGCAAATGAATATCGGTTCGACATATCGGTTATCGGTTTCCATAAGTACCAATAATCGGCATCGGCCCTAAAAAAGCCATATCGGTCGATCCTTAGTCTTTTGAGTACAGAAACTACTTGTGATACAGTTTAACTGTTACTAAGTGAATAAAATGAACAATGGTTCAGTTCTTGTCTCTTACTGAAAAACGCTGCATCGCATCATTGAACATGTGACCACGTCTTGCTGCTCACACTCTTTTTTTTCTAACAACTTAGAGAGCCTGCAGCCTTTCTTCCTCTGTGGTGTCTGTGTAAAATAAGGTTGAATATGCAAACAGCACACCTAGTGGCATGAAGTGCAAATGCAGTCATGGCGTCGTCTGTGTGCCGTGAAGGCAGGTACCGAAAAAAGTACCGTTCAGGAACCGGTACTGTTTGTGAGGTATCGAAAAAGTGCTTGTACCCAAAACATGTCTAACGATACCCAGCCCTAGTTATGGCCTTTTGAAGTGTCGGCTTTTTTACATGACAATGGCTGAACGCAACACGAGCTCCTCTGCCAGCATCAGTTCTGATGGTCATTTGCAGTCAGTCCATCACTGTCCCTCTGTCGTCTGTCAAACAGAAGTCTCTCAAAACAGTAGAAGTCATCCCATCATGAGGTGAGAGGCTCCACCATGCAGAACGGAGCTCCACCAGCTCCACCTCCCCTGATGAGTGGAGCTGGAGCTGGAGCAGCCAGTACTGCTGTCATGGCTCCGAGTGAGCACAGATAGCCTTGATGTGGTCTTCAGCGATTCACAGCAGTCCCCTGCCGTCCTCCGTTCACCTCTGGAGTTACTGTGGAGGACCTGTAGAGGAGCCACTTCCTGGATGTTTCTCCCAACTCAGATTAACCTGGAGCCATAAAACACGTTCAACCTTGAAGACGAGGCAGACAGCTTCCAGAGTTTCATATGTACAGCGGTTTTGAAACAGAAACTTGTACTGTTCAAGAAGTTTTAGCTCCTTGGGCATCAAACCACCAGTGCAACACCACAGGAGGTCTGTAATGGTGCGTTCACACCGGACGCGTTGCAAGCGTCACGGGCGTCGCTTTTACATTCGAAGTCTATGGTGGACGAGCTTCAACGCACCTAACGCGCGTCAGGCGCTTTTCGAGCGTCGCTTTCCGAGCGTTTCGAGTGTTGGCGACGCGCGTCACGCGTTGCAGGCGTCAACGCCTGAAGTTGGGAAAATTGAGCTTTGGAAGCGTCAACGCGCGCGTCATCCAATCACAGACGAGCACTCTGAGCGCTGACGCGGGCCAGAAGCTCGTCAAACTGGGCCCGGGAGAGGCGGAGGCTCGCCAGCGGGCCCGCCGCTGGGGTGGCGCGCCGCACCGGGGGGCCGACTCGGTGCGACGCCCGGAGCGGCCCGCTCCGTAGGACCGCTGGGTGACACCGCGCGTCTCGGTCCTGCTGCGGGTCGCCGGGGAGCCGGTCGGAGAGGCGGGGGCGGCCGACGGTGTGATCCGCGTCGCCCGCCGCCAAAGCCCGACCGGGCCTGGAGGCTGGGCCGCCGGGTCGGGGGAACAGCCCGCCAAGCGCTGGGCGCTGTGCCGGGCGGGGGGCCCCGTGGCGGGTCCAGGGTTCCTGTGTGCTCTGCTTCTCTCCTGCTCCTCTGCCTCCTCCTGCTGGAGCCGCTCACCGCGGCTGGCTCACATTTCGCCGAATTCGTCCGAACAAAATCATAAACAGCTGGTATTCAGACAAACAAACGACACACTCGGGCTCTAAACCACCACTTTGTCGCCTAATTTAAAAGAAAAAAATCGATAGTTATACATTTGAAGAGTTTAGAGCTAAAGTGATTTCTGCACCGATCCCGCCATTGTCAACATGAAGACAGGACACAAGCTCCTCCCACTCCCGCCAGTGAGCTGCCGCGCGTCGCGAGCGTTGCAAGCTTCGTGTGTAATTTGAACACGCGTCGAATTCCACACTTCACACGCGTCAACTTTGAGGCGTCAGTGACGCCCCTGATGCTTGCAACGCGTCCGGTGTGAACGCACCTTAAGAGCACCACTCGTCTGTTCAGGTGTTTCCTTGCGTTTTTCATCCTTCTGTGCTTGTAAGAGTCACCGCTCAGCGTTTTTGATTTTATGCTTTCATTGATATTGTAACTTCTGTGTTGTTTTATTTTGTGTTCTTTTCTGTTTGGAGATGTGCGATAAGGAGTTCCCTCTGGGATGAAGGAAGGCTTTCCATTCTTTTGTATTTGATTGTATGTCTGTGCTCCTGCTTCAGAGAAAGCCACCAGTGAGATGAACACGGCTGAGGACTGGGGTCTCATCCTGGACATCTGTGATAAGATTGGACAGTCCCGCACTGGGTGAGTCCCTCCAGAGCCCACATGAAGACCGGGGCGGACATGGAAGAGTCCCCACTCTGCTCTCACTGCTGCTTGTTTCAGGCCCAAAGAATGTCTTCGCTCCATCATGAGGAGAGTCAACCACAAAGATCCTCACGTAGCCATGCAGGCACTGACAGTAAGCGCGCGCACACACACACACACACACACACACACACACACACACACACACACACACACACACACACACACACACACACACACACACACACTCTCAGTGCCTGTGCGGGTGAGGCGACTGAGAAGTTGCTTTGAGTTCTCTGAATGAAATCTCCAACACTGGCACTGCTATGGAGCCATGTCTAAGTTTAAGCTCAAATATGTTTCTTCCTGCAGATTTGACCATTTAATATTTTTATAGACAGAAACAGTGAAGAAAGTATGAAGTAGCAGGTACTAATAGCTGCCACACAGCTGTGGCTAACTGCTAACGGCTGCCACTCCATGATCACAGCTGAGAGCAGCCTGTTTTCACTGAGACACCAATATGTGCTGCTCACTGACTGATATTTGAATAGGGTTTTCACATCAGCATTGATGATCTTGTTAATGATTGACCTTCGTCCGTGCACCCTGTGCCAACAGCTGCTGGGAGCCTGCGTCTCAAACTGTGGGAAGATTTTCCATTTGGAGGTTTGCTCCAGGGAGTTTGCCAGTGAAGTTAGTAACGTCTTGAACAAGGTTTGTGGCTTTGTTTTTGTACTTCTTCTTCTTATGTTAGTTATTAGTCTGAACCGTCAAACTGTCATTAAATGATGCAAACCTGTTTGTTATTTTTATATTAGTTTGGGACCCGAGCGATGTTTCTGAAGGACTCCTATTTCTCAGTTGAATGGGGCAAGTGAGAGATTTACGTAAACATCTGTCTCCTTCACCACATTTAGTTAGACTTTTGTGAAAAAGTTCAGTATTTTTTGCCACTAATCTCAGAGTGAAACCCAAATATTATATGGATTCACTACACATAATAAAGAATATTTCAAGCTATTATTTCTGGAAATTTGGATGGTTGTAACTCCAGGATTTGAATGCTAAACAGCTGAACCAGGGCCGGTCCATCCTACAGGCGAAACAATACCTTGCCTGGGGCTCCACGTACAGGGAGGGTAGGGTGCATCACATTGCAACGCAAAAATGAAATCTCAACATATCAATCTGATTGGGGTTGCATTTTGTTCGGACACACATAAAAATGATTTGTGTAAAGTTTGGGGGAAATTACTTGAGATTTAGAGGTGGAACACAGCATGTGAAAAATACCAAATGGGCGTTTTTGGTTGATTTCTTGCATAACATGTCAAGGCAAAAACGACAAGAAATCGATTTTTAGAACATTTATTTTGAATAGAACATAGAAGTCACTCTCTGAAACAACCTGCACTGCATGTAATGATGTGCTTGCTTCTAGAAATATTCTTGATAAAGCATGTAGACACATGTATAAAAACATAAAAAATACCAAGGAACCAGAACTAGTGAAAGGATTTTACTCTTATCAACAGCGACAGTAGCTCAGATGGTAGAGCGGGTCCTCTCATAACCGGAAGGCTGGCGGTTCGATCCCCGCTCCCGCAGGCGTAAAACTGTCGTTGTGTCCTTGGGCAAGTATGAAGGTAGTGTGAGAGTGAATGGTTGGTGGTCGGAGGGGCAGATGGTGCAGAATGGCAGCCTGGCCTCCGTCAGTCTCCCAGGGCAGCTGTGGCTACAGCAGCAGCTTACCACCACCCAGTATGGTGTGTGAATGGGTGAATCTGATATTGCAGTGTAAAGCGCTTTGGGCTCTGTCATGCAGGGTAAAAAGCGCTGTATAAGTGCAGTCCATTTACATGCAGTTGTGTGCAGTGATACAGCAAGATCTGGCGATCACTTGGCAGCTTGGCGCCAGTAATGATGGCATCTGCACCGGTGATGCTGGCGCCCAGACCAAAACCAGGCCACCTCCAAGCCATCTTGTGAGAGCGGGATCCTGTGGTGTTTGATGGTGGCGTTGAGGGAATTGACTCAGCGACCCCCCCTTTTTTTTTATGCAGGTGCGGGAAAATAGAATAGTTCTCGCAAAACAGAGGGTAAAATGTGCGGGAATATTAGAATATACAGGTCTCCAGGCTTGAAATGTAACAATGTTGCAACAACGCGCACGCACACACACACACACACACACACACACACACACACACACACGCACACGCTCAGTCTTGTATTTCTATCCTCGTGGGGACCGTCCATTGACTCCCATTCATGTCTAGCCCCTAACCCTGACCCTTACCCTAACCCTAACCCACACCACAACAAAGCCTAACCCTAAAGAAATGTTTTTGCACTTTTACTTTTTTCAGTAACAACAACATGGTCAAGAAAACACTGTTTCTCCTACTTAGGACCGGAAAAAGGTCCCACAAGGCACGTCGTTCCACGTTTTGCTATCCTTGTGGGGACATTTGGCCCCGACAAGGATAGAAATACGAGAACACACACACACACACTAAACAGCAGGCCATGTGCCAGCAGAGTGAAGGGACACAGTTCCTGTTACCCCCTTATGCCATAAAATCAGACGCACCGTTCCACCTCTAAATCACCTCATATCATTTCAATATTTTGTATGTATTGTTTTTGCATGGATGGTAACACTTTTAGCACCCAATCAAACCAATATTCTGGAAATGTAGCCGTACATGGGGCGCCTCGACGGTCTGTGTGAGCACCGCTCTGTGCCGCTGTGATGGTCCGTGTGAGCACGCCCCCCCCCCCCCCCCCCCCCCCGACAACTGTTGGCACGAGGCGTTCGTGTCGGGCTCGCCTAGGGCGCCGGAGAGGCCCGGACCGGCCCTGAGCTGAACTGTTGTTCATGCCTGAGGACACACTGGACAGTCTGGACCTGGTTGATGAAGGACTCTTGGTCCAGTTTTCTCCAAGTTAAACCAACAACCTGCCTTTTAGATCCCATTTCCACCACTTTTAAATCATTTTTAGGATTCTTTGAGGAACTGTTTTAAATATGAACTGCTCTCTTCAGACGAGTGTCACCACTGCTGGGCCTGTCACCATAATCAATGAATCAGTTAATCGCACAATAATAAAAAACAAGTTGGTAAGTCTGCCGGCCTCCATAAGTCCCCGTGGTCGTGGTTTTGTTTTCCTCCCATCTCTCTACAACACAGGCTGAATGAGAAGAGGTTCGCTCTGTCTGGATGTTTGTGTTCACACCTGGGAGCATTAGTCCGGTAGCGGATTCAACAGAGTGAGCCCTCCTGTCACTCATCCTATCTTTGTCTCACTGTAAGGACCGCGGAGGCTGCTGCTGCTATGCTAGTTGATAGCTTGTAGCTTATAGCTCACACAGCGCTGCGAGTGACGCCGTGAGCAGCAACGGGAGCAGATATGGATGAAGGGACAGCAGAGAGGGTCCTAAAGAGAACGCCACAGAACCAGGGGGAACATTCAGGTCCTAAAGAGAACGCCACAGAACCAGGGGCAACATTCAGGTCCTAAAGAGAACGCCACAGAACCAGGGGGAACATTCAGGTCCTAAAGAGAACGCCACAGAACCAGGGGCAACATTCAGGTCCTAAAGAGAACGCCACAGAACCAGGGGCAACATTCAGGTCCTAAAGAGAACGCCACAGAACCAGGGGCAACATTCAGGTCCTAAAGAGAACGCCACAGAACCAGGGGCAACATTCAGGTCCTAAAGAGAACGCCACAGAACCAGGGGCAACATTCAGGTCCTAAAGAGAACGCCACAGAACCAGGGGCAACATTCAGGTCCTAAAGAGAACGCCACAGAACCAGGGGCAACATTCAGGTCCTAAAGAGAACGCCACAGAACCAGGGGCAACATTCAGGTCCTAAAGAGAACGCCACAGAACCAGGGGCAACATTCAGGTTCAAACTCAATGGACAAGGTGAGCCCATCAATACAGACCAGCCAGAATGTGGCCTTTGCTCCAAGGTCGTGGCGACGAAGGAGGGGAACCGACCAACATGCATGCTCACCCGAAACATCACGGCCCGGTCTAGTTTTCACAACTTGTTAAAAAAAAAAAAAAAAAAGTGGCGCTGGAGGAGCAGCGCAGCCTCCAGCCCCACAGGCAGCGCTCAGAGGCGTTAAGTTGCATTGAATATGGTCACAGCTGTTATTTACTCTGAAGAAATTAAAGTTTGTTGCTCTTGATATGTGTACTCACATTATTATTCCATTTGTTATCATTACATCATTACCTTCGGCAAGGAGGTTATGGAATCACGTTGGTTTGTTGGTCTGTTAGCAAGATCACAGAAAAAGTAAAGGACAAATTGCAATGAAACTTTGTAGAAAGGTGGGTCTTGGGCTAACTTAGAATCCATAAAATTGTGGTGATGATCCGGATCACTGTCTGGATCCAGGAATTTTTTAAAAGATTCTTTATCCTTGAGAGATAGGGAGTCTTTCACATGGTTGGGCATAACTCAACAATAAATGACAAGGGGGCTCAGCAAAACATTACAGTGCAAGTTCTTAAAGGACTCTAAGAGATATCAGCTGCTGATCCAGATCCGGAAGTATTCCGGATACCAGGATCCAGAACAGACAAAAATAGGGGGATTCTGGAGTGTCGGTCACTGTGAGGAAACACTGAGATATGAACATGCAGCAAACAGCTTTCTCCCAGACATTGTTTTGGGGAGAAATACAATGTTTTTTATTATATATGCAGGGGTGCACACAATATTTTTGTCTGGTTCTCAGGGGAGAACCTTGGGTTGTTGCTTGGTCCTCACATTTTTAAATACATTTTTTTTCCCACGCCTACCAACAGGAAGAACAAAATAGAGGGATGCGTGGATAGTGTTGCATAGCCTGCTTTAACTTCAACTGAAAATGAAGAGAAGCAGTGCAACAGAATGTCTGAAACCTTATAACTTTCACAAAATATAACGGTGTTCAAAGTTCTGAAAAATAAAAGTGCTCGTACAGTATCTGCATTTTATCACTTAAAGCTTGTGTCTGGAGTTTCCGTTCGTTTCCAATGTATGAATCATTTTTCAACAGAGCTTCAATGTGTCAGTCTGGTTCGATACTATAATATAATATCAGCATAAAGCAATATAAAAAATTATTTATGAGCCCCGCCTTCGTCTCATAGACCCCCATGTTATCCGAAAAAGCGCCGGTCAGCTTCAGCCAATAGACTTCGAGCTTCCGCCTTGTCCTGCTGTCAATCAAAGTGTGGAGCAGCCAGAGAGCACGGCCGCTCGCCCAGCAGAGGAGAGTTAGCTCTGCAGCAGATATATCCACCGTCTGCTGAACATCCACCGTAAACAGCTGAACATGGAGGATGCTGCAGGACTCAGAGGCTCTCATTTTCACTCGACAGATAATAGCGTGCACAGTTAAAGGGGCGTGGCTTGGTCGCTCATGAAAGCAGAGGGAGGGGGAACCTCGAGACGTTGGATTAAAAAAAACTCTCTCTTTCAAAACTCCAGACACGAGCTTTTAAACCAGCAGTTTTCAATGTCTGAGGTGCACCTCCCCTGGGGGGTGCCAGAGGGCTTCAGGGGAAGCACAGCCAGCTTTTTGTCCCTGTGCGGCTGCCGTACTCCATGCACGGGACTAAACAGGGCAGTCTGAAGTATTACGCACGTCATTTTACTCACAACAGCAGAACATTACACCTGAAAAGAAAGCTCTGAGTGAGCACACACACACACACACACACACACACACACACACACACACACCCGATCCGACAGTACGGGTGAAACACTGGTCTATCTGACACACAGATGTGCACTGGAGCTGGGAATTCTGGCTCTTTGAAGGGAGCCGTTCATTTGAAAGAGCCTGGCTCCCTGACGAGCGTCACGTGACTCTATTAGAGACATCAGCCTCATTAGTGGAGTCAATCCGTTGTTTTCTGACTACTGACACAGTTACTGTCAGTTGTTACCTGCTGCTTTAATGACACAGATTTAAGAGATGTTTTTCTGAAACACATTACATTGGCTTACCTTGCATGTTGTCCCCAGAAAAGAGCTTCAAAATGCTGCTACATGTCCTTTAACCTAGCATTTTATGGTGTGTGTGTGTGTGTGTGTGTGTGTGTGTGTGTGTGTGTGTGTGTGTGTGTTCTCGTATTTCTATCCTTGTTGGGGCCAAATGTCCCCACAAGGATAGCAAAACGTGGAACGACGTGCCTTGTGGGACCTTTTTCCGGTCCTAAGTAGGAGAAACAGTGTTTTCTTGACCATGTTGTTGTTACTGAAAAAAGTAAAAGTGCAAAAACATTTCTTTAGGGTTAGGCTTTGTTGTGGTGTGGGTTAGGGTTAGGGTAAGGGTCAGGGTTAGGGGCTAGACATGAATGGGAGTCAATGGAAGGTCCCCACAAGGATAGAAATACGAGACTGTGTGTGTGTGTGAGATTACCTCTGATAAAGCGGTCCATACGGTGTTTCAAATGAACTGGTTTCCTTGTTAACTGGTGACTGACTTCCTTTAGCACTTCCTGCTGCTGCTGCTAGTAGCAGTGGATGTTGAAATTAGACTCATTAAAGGTCAGACACGGCTTTTTGTCTGGTTTTCAACATCTATCAGCAACAAGGGACGTGAAAGAAACCCAGTCGCCAGTTAATAGGGAAACCAGTTCTTCCAAAACACCGGCTCCTCTCCGGGTTCTGGACACTTCTCCTCCGCTAGCTAGCTGCTGCATTCAGGTGACTGGAGCTGCTGCAGAAAACTGAAACTCGGTCGTTCACATGAAGGCAGCGGAGACAGCTGGACTCAGGAGACACTCAGGAGACACGTGAAGGAAGCGTGGACTATTTGCACAAAGGAACGGCTCTCAGCACTTCATTGAACGCCACAGCACTAACGTGCACCTTGCTCTCCCCAAATCTTGGTCCTCAAATGAGCATTACAATGTTTCATCAGGTACGCATTTTTTAATTTGGCAGCGTATGCGCACCAGCGCACCGCTTATGTGCACCCCTGTATACGAGGGGGTACCCAAAAATAACCGGAATTTAGTCATAAAATACTAATAACAATGAGTTTCGACTTCTGGCCGTCAGATGTGCTGCAGGTAAGCCTCGTGCACATCTGTGAGAAATCTGAGCTCCCAGAGTGACACTGACGCCTGTCAGGCGCTATTTATAGTAACAGAGTGCAGCGGCGGTCTGCGATTTTTTCCAAAATGGCGACATTGACTGTGAAGCCAGAGCAGCGCAAACATTAAATTCTGCTTTTTGCTGGAAAAACAGCAGCAGAAACACTCAGCTTGTTGCAGCAAGCCTACAAGGATGCTGCTCTGGGAAGACTCAGGTCCAGGAGTGGTCCGGGGGTCTGAGAAGGGCCAGATGTCGGCGCGTCAGGTCCGCTCAGCGTGAAAACAATGCTGAGCTGCTTCTCGGCTGTCCAGGGTCTCGTCCACAGCGAGTCTGTCCCTCCAGGTCAGACTGTAAACCAGGACTACTACAGGAAGTCCTCAGACGCTCCGTGAGGATGTGAGGAGGAAGCAGAGCGTCGTGGCGGAGTGGAGCCGGTTGATCCACCACCACAGAGCGCCAGCGGACACGGCGCTGCGCCTCACGCAGTTTCTGGAGAAGAATGAGATGAATCTCCTCTCCCATCCGCCTGATTCTCCAGATGTAGCCCCGAGTGACTTTTTCTTGTTCCCTAAGTTGAAGAAGCAGCTGAAGGGACAGCGGTTTGCAGATGTGGAGGAGGTGACAGACAAATCACAGCCGGCCCAGAATGGCACAATTACGCACGAGTCTGACGACGCATTGGTGAAGTGGGAGACACGGCTGGAGCGCTGCATTAATGCGGATGGAGATTATTTTGAAGGCGACGTTGGTGTTTTATTTTGAAATGTCAGAAATAAAAAGTTACAGTCAAATTCCGGGAACTTTTGAGTATCCCCTCGTATATGGTGTTCTTATTGTTGTTGGTGACTGATTTGAGCTGTGGCGGAGGTCTGCACTCTCGTGCCACATTCTACTTTAAAAATGGATTCTCCCTGCCGTCTGTAATGAATGGAGCAGGAGCTGGACCCGGGCTGGAGCAGACTCTATTGTCCAGTTAATTGTTGGTTAGTCCAGTTAATTGTTGATTCGTCTACTAATTGATAAAATAATCACCCGGTTAAAGGAATACTTCAACATTTTGGCAAATTGGCCCATTTAGCGCAATTCCTTAGTCATTTGGAACATCATACGTACTGTTTCTGTGAGGCGAGCTGTTGTTTGTTCAGAGGCGAATCGGGGAAGGTTTTCAGGACGGACACAATGGAAGTGGATGGTATTTTTGCTTCCCCTCGTCAAACTCATCAAATACACAATCCAACAACCCCAAAACACTTTGGTGGACACGTTATAATCCACACATTCACTACGCTGTGGAACACCAACAAATAATATTGTAACGTTACGACACTGAAGCAAATACTGGGAACTACTTTTTCTTTTCAAGTCACTACGCCCAGACGCCATGTTTAGTAAGTAGTTCCGTCTGAGCAGTCTTCGCATAAACAACTCAATCTGGTAATTTGCATTAATATTTCACAGCGTAGTGAATGTGTGGATTATAAAGTGTCCACCAAAGTGTTTTGGGGTTGTTGGATTGTGTATTTGATGAGTTTGACGAGGGGGAACAAAAATACCATCCACTTCCATTGTGTCCGTCCCGAAAACCTTCCCCGACTCACCTCTGAATAAACAACAGCTCGTCCACACAAAAAAGTAAGTATGCTGTTCGAAATGACTGAGGAATTGCGCTAAATGGGCCAATTTGCCAAAATGTTGAAGTATCCCTTTAATCGTTTACCCCCGGCCCTATCAAACATGGACAGGCTGTGACTAGCACAGAACTCAAGTAACAAAACACCCCTCGGGTTCAGCCCCCCCCCCCAGGATTCGGTGTGGTCCCATGTGGGCCTTAAAGCTCCCAGTAGAACACTAGAGTGAGTGGAGTAACAGTGAAATAAGGGTTATGAGTCCGTGCGTTTCTGAAACATATTGCATGATATCTGTCCTTTCACTTCAGCTGAGAAACTAGAGTTTTGAAAGTAATCTGTTGGTAAAATAACCAGGATTAAATCCAAATAAGGACAAGTGTCAGACAGTTTGACTGGTTTCCTCTGACCTGCTGGATGCTGTGTCTGGAGCTGAGACTGATCTATGGAGACAGCTGGAGAAAGATGAAACTTCCCAAATGAAACGTTGACTACTGTGTTCTTTTGAAACTTTGTAATGCAACATGAGACCTGATTTAGTTTATATGGTGAAAGGATGATATTCTTTGAGCTGCCATGTCTTCGTGTTGAAGCTGAACAGTGCTTTGTGTCGTCAGGTGAACTTTCTGGAAAGTGTTGAAACGTGGCAGTCCTCTGGTGTGAGTAAGGAGAGGTGGTGAGGTGGCTGGTTGTTTCCTGTTGTGTGCAGGGCCACCCTAAAGTGTGTGAGAAGCTGAAGGCTCTGATGGTGGAGTGGGCCGAGGACTTCCGGAACGACCCACAGCTCAGCCTCATCTCAGCCATGATCAAGAACCTGCGAGAGCAGGGCGTCACGTTTCCTGCCGTGGGCTCCCAGGTCAGTGCTCCGCTGACAGGATGAACCTCAGTCAAGTGTTGATCTGATGAGAACGTCTCCCTCTAGGCTGCAGAGCAGGCCAAAGCCAGCCCGGCCCTCGTGGCTAAAGATCCATCCACCTCCACCAACAAGAAAGAAGAAGAAGACCTGGCCAAAGGTAAACAGTGAGAGAAACCTGAGGGTCGGCATGACTCGCTGAGTAGAAATCCAGCTGCACATTACTACAGTCACTTTTGTGTCAGAGATGAATGAGAGTTTTAAAACGCTCCTAAAAAGCATTTGCACGACATAGAAAAGACTGTTTCAAGCTTTAAACTGGAATCATTTAGCAAACTCCAGAAATGATGGAAACAGTAATGTGACGGGAAGCGGTGGAATGAAACACTGAGGGTTTCTTCTCCATGTGCTTCTGACTGGTGCACGTGACTCCAGGCAGTCTCTGAGACACGAGCCACGTTTACATGAGCCCGTATGATCGGCTTGTAGGGTGAGCGGATTGTAAAGGCGTCATGTAAACACGAGGTGGTCTACACCGATCGACAATCCGCTCCGTGTCTCATATAAACGCCGCCTGACAGCGGAGCGGGAAAAAACAGGGCATTATTTGTTCCTCCATGTGTTCCTTCGTACGTAGTGACGTGATGACGTGCGCAGTAAACGGGAAGCAGCACAGTCAAAAACAAGCAGAAGAACGACGGTGGCTGAAAAACACTTTTTAATAAAAATCCAGAAAGAACAAACCCTGGAGAGGAGAGATGGAAGCAGATGGCACAACAGCGAGTTGTTTAAAGAGCTCCGTAACAGAATACGAGCGATCGCTCGATTGGTGTTATGGATTAACTGGTTCCCGTGTTAACGAATGACAGCTCACATGCTGGTAACAGCAGATGTTAAAGGAAGACTCACAAAAGACTCTAAACTTAGAAATTTACTGTAACTGTAGAAAACTGCCGTTCGCTTGAACCACTACAAGTTTCAGTCAGTATTTCAACATCTGCTGGTCACAAGTTAACACGGGCACCAGTTAATTTGAAACATCGGCATGCGGAGCAGAGCTAAACCGAGACGTGCTGCTCGGCGGCGGCGCTCCGGCCGGGGGAGCAGCCGCTCCTTCAGCAGGTATCATGGAGATGTTGGGACATTATCTGAGCAGATATCAGCAGATAAAAACTCTCTGCTGGGCGCTGAGGACTGCTGCTGCAGAGAGAAGACCTGGAAGATCCTCCAGAGACTTTGTGCGCATGTCACAAGACTCTATAATCCGCTTCACCAGGGTCCTGGTGGACGAGGAACCATCGTAGATCACTTCGTATGCCGTACATGAATACACTCCGTTTAATACAATAAAACACCCATGTAAGCTGGGCCATTCAGAATTATGTTCCTGAGCTTGGTGTTTGCTTAAGAAAAACCAAGGATTAATCCTCTAACGCATTCTGATTGAATGAAGTCTCTCCCCCCCCCCCCCCCCTCCCCCTCTCCAGCCATCGAGCTGTCCCTGAAGGAGCACCGGCAGCAGCCTCAGCCGGGCCTCTCTGGTCTCTATCCCAACACCTCCAGCCTGCTGTCGTCCCACAAAGCCGACGGCAGGAAGGTCCGAGCCATCTACGACTTTGAGGCTGCTGAGGACAATGAGCTGACGTTCAAATCCGGAGAAATCATCACCATCCTGGATGATAGGCGAGTTGGTACACACAAAGAACAGTTTGTTCTCCAGAACTTGATCTGATCCAACCACTTGTAACTTCTCTTAAGAAGCAAGCCCAAAGATCTGAGGCGCATGTGGCAAGGCAAGGCACGCGCACGTTTTCACTGTGCATTAATAATAGAGATAGGCCGACACCAATACCGATGATCGGTAGTCAAGGAGGCTAATAACAGACACTGACAGCCGATAATCATTTGTAGTAAAAATGAAAATACTGGTGTCAAAATTTTGAATAGTAAAGCCTCTGGGGCTTCTGTTTCTACTTCCCGTTAGCGTTTTGTAGGTTAAAGGAAAAGTTCGGTTTAAACAGCTTCCACGTTGTTTATATAATGAAGTAGAACAATATCCTCACCCAGAAGGCTTTTCTGATCCCAACAGTGCTTCAGGAGAAAGTTAGATCCAAAATGGAGCGGCGCACATTTGTATCGGTCTAGCAGACGGGGCATCGGTAACGCCGCTCCTAAAACGGCTTTAATCGTCCAAAAACTCATGAGTTTCACCAACATTTCTTCATGGTCCACTCAGCCTCTCCTCCACCACAGCCCGGGGTCCAGATACATGTTGTAGTGGTTTTGTTGACCTCTGAACTGAAAGCTTTGTTTACGGTTTAAGATTTAAGTTTTCCTGGTTTCTCAGACGTGCATCATCACCATGGCCGCTATATGTAGGATATGTTATGTCAGGTAGGGACAGCTGAATGTGGCCGTGTAGCAGTCTGGTCAGTGTTGAACCGTGCTCCAGAGCCAGACCAGAAACTGCTACGCTGCAAGTGATCAGCTGGGTATTCTGGTCCACTTCAGGCAGGGGTCTCGAACCTCCAGCCTCAGTGAACAGTCAACGCAGTGGTCAGCGTTTACCAGACCACACAGCAATGCTGAAAACCGCCATGACACACAGCCGTCCTTCCTGTGGCGTTCTGGTTGGACAGATCAAATCCAGGCTGCACTCTGACCGTTTGACTCCTCTTCAACACAGACTCCACGTCTCCTCCAGCACTGCGGGGATGCTAAATGTTAGCTTCAGAGCACTGCGGGGAGGCTCAATGGTAGCCTGTGGGACAGTAGTGGATGCTAAACGTTAGCCACTGGGACAGTAGTGGATGCTAAACGTTAGCCACTGGGACAGTAGTGGATGCTAAACGTTAGCCTGTGGGACAGTAGTGGATGCTAAACGTTAGCCACTGGGACAGTAGTGGATGCTAAACGTTAGCCTGTGGGACAGTAGTGGATGCTAAACGTTAGCCTGTGGGACAGTAGTGGATGCTAAACGTTAGCCTGTGGGACAGTAGTGGATGCTAAACATTAGCCACTGGGACAGTAGTGGATGCTAAACGTTAGCCACTGGGACAGTAGTGGATGCTAAACGTTAGCCACTGGGACAGTAGTGGATGCTAAACGTTAGCCTGTGGGACAGTAGTGGATGCTAAACGTTAGCCTGTGGGACAGTAGTGGATGCTAAACGTTAGCCTGTGGGACAGTAGTGGATGCTAAACATTAGCCACTGGGACAGTAGTGGATGCTAAACGTTAGCCTGTGGGACAGTAGTGGATGCTAAACGTTAGCCTGTGGGACAGTAGTGGATGCTAAACGTTAGCCACTGGGACAGTAGTGGATGCTAAACGTTAGCCTGTGGGACAGTAGTGGATGCTAAACGTTAGCCTGTGGGACAGTAGTGGATGCTAAACGTTAGCCTGTGGGACAGTAGTGGATGCTAAACGTTAGCCTGTGGGACAGTAGTGGATGCTAAACATTAGCCACTGGGACAGTAGTGGATGCTAAACGTTAGCCTGTGGGACAGTAGTGGAGCAGTGGACGGTCCTCCTGCTCCTCTCTTTGACTGGTTGTGTTTTTCTCTTGCAGTGACCCCAACTGGTGGAAAGGAGAGACCTACCAGGGAGTGGGACTGTTCCCCTCTAACTTCGTCACTGCTGACCTGACTGCAGAGCCTGAGATGAGTGAGTCCTCGCTGCGTCCTGAAGGACAGCGTCCTCCAGACTGCCAGCTCGTCCATTTGTAGGGTTCCTGCTCTGCAGTGTATTTAATCTCTCTCACAGACGGCAGTGACAGAAGTCAGCACAAGTCAGGATCCTTAATCAGAAACATGAAACAATGAGGCTTCTACGCTTGTGAGAATATTCGGAAAGTGTCTTCAAGTGATCTGATGCAGTTTGGAATTCCTTAATCCGTTTAACACATCTCCAAAACACACACAGTAAAAAAAGAAAACCATCTGTACAAACTAGAGGTGTCCCCGACTCACATAGTCGAATCTGATTAGTCCGATCCTGCTGATCGTCGACTGATAGTCGAATCTGTCATCTTTTTTTTTTTTTTTTTTTTTAATCATTTGAATATAGGCTACAGCAGAATGTTACAGTAATAACAATAAAGGAAAAAAAAACAGCGCAGGCAGGTAAAACAACACTTTTATTTTTTTCCTACACACTGAAACACAGACTGGAACAAAGTGCCGGTAACTGTAAACATCAAACAAATGAAGTACAGTTCAAGTGACCAGAACCAAACCCACTTCTAACAAACAGGCTGAAGCATGTCAGTTATTAATATCTATAAGCTCAGCAGATAAGCTCAAACTTTTTTGCTAAACAGTTTCTCACATTATCTGCTCAAATTAAATGAAATAGGCTAAATTGTGCTGTGTGTCGCAGCGCAACATCCATGCAAAAACAAACACTAAATTGAATAGAATAAGCCTTTCAGATGAATAAAAAACAATATATATAATTACCTACAAATATTACAATTAAATGGAATAAAAGTCAGCATTAAAATTGAGAAGTAAGTGACAAATTATCTGGCTACTGACCCGTTAAGGTGGAAAGGCATGTTAGTTGTTGTGGAGCGATATGAAAGGGGCTGCTGACACAACTTGCTTTTGACTTTTTTGGGATCATCTTTGACTTGTTCTGAAGTTTTTTTCTGACATTGTGAACCTTTTAAAGTTAAAGGTGCTGTAGGCAGGATTCCGCATCTCCGCGATTTGACCCATCTAAGATGGCGATTTGAAACCCAGCACAGCCAATCCTGTCCTGTTTTCTCTGACATCACGCCCTCACGCAAGTTAAGCCCCTCCCACAAGAACGTGTGACGGACGCCCCTTGACCAATCACGGTGAGAGCCTCATGAGCTCTTCTCATTGGTCGAAGATACCTGGAGCTGTCGAGATTCCTTTTCAGCTCAGAACAGAGACAGATGGAAACGCTGCGCCCTCGCGGTAGAGCAGTTATGCTACACTCCTAAAGGATTGTCAATGGATACTCTAACATTTAATCCAAAGAAAACACAGAAAAATTACAGTTGACTAGCAAAATCCTGCCTACAGCACCTTTAAACCAAATCACCAAGATGCTGCTCTGTGACGGAGCTCTGCTGTGCCACTCACCATGGTGGTTCATTCACAAACACTAAATAGATAGAATATTGAATTGAAGCAGCGAGCGGCGTCAAAAGGCCCTCGCCGGCTACTTACCTGACCCGCCCCGTTTTATTCTGGCGAGCATACATCCAATATTTACAAATATTGCCATTTGGAATTCGGTTTACAATGTCCAGTCAGACTTTATGTGTATTATGATTTGGATAACTTTTAATCAAATCAAACCAAATCAATCTTTATTTGTAGAGCACTTTTTCATATTTATAAAACAATGTAAAGTGCTGAACAGTAAAAACAGTCATAAAAACAAAAGAATAAAAACCGCACCATCGATCAGTATACGCCGCGCACACACGCACACACGCACACAAACACGCACTCCGGATTATTTGCACACAGCAGAGGAGACATGGCATGGCACTAAGCATCATGGGAAAACACTACCAGTGGGGCCGTTCACACCAGGAGAAGGCGAAGGTCATTAATACTGGGGCCCCAGCGCTCGACCCCCGACCCCGTCAGACCTAGGGGAACCCGCACACCGAAGTGTGGAGCCCCCCGGGCCAGCCAGGACCAGAGGACTCGAGCGCAGTGACCCCAGCACTGGACCAGGACCAACTCCCAGTGTGAAGGACCCCCCTCAGGAAACACGGGAGTTAAAACAGCTAAAGACATAAAAAGACATGATACAAAGTTAATAGTAAGATAACATTATAAAGTAAAAAAGTAAAATGAATTAGAAGTACATAATAAAAATACAACGAATAAATAGGATAAATAGATTAAAATAAAAATGATAATAAAAAAATAAAAATGATGGAGATAAGAACTATAAAAGGTTCGTTAAAAGCCAGATTAAAAAGGTGTGTCTTTAACCTCCCTTTAAAAATATCATCAGCCTCTGCAGTCCTGAGGTTCTCCGGCAGGCTGTTCCACAGGCGGGGCCGTAGTGGCTGAAGGCCGCCTCGCCATGCGTCTTGGTTCACACAATAAGCCGCTGCCAGAGGACCTCAGGGCCCGCGAGGGTCGATACGGTAAAAACCGTATCAGCCGGCAAAAACCGTTAATTGTCTACTTGTATAGATGGTGTACATCAAATTTCAGCTCATTGGCAGAGGTGCATGATCAAAACAAACATTTTGTATGACGTCATGGAAAATGGTCAAAATGGGAGATTTTTCACTTGGGCCCATTAGAATAACACGGGAAACTTCAGCCATCGCCACGGCAACACCGTTAAAATTGCAACATGGTGACCATTTGCTTTTTTGATGGGGACCACATGAAGGAGTCCTCACACAAATTTCCTTCTTTCCTTCTTTCTGACAAACTAATAATTTTACTCCCCATACAGATTTTCTTTTTATTCTGTAGGGGGCGCTGTAATGCTGATTGTCAAAATGTCACTGTCAATGTGTCCAGATAGGAAGGGTCAATAAGTGCTTAAAATTTGCTTGAGATTGGATTCATTATGTACGAATGGCAGCCATTTATCACACTCAAAAAATGGCAAAATTTGACATCAACTTTGCGGCGTTGCTACACGGAAACCGTGAACTGAAGATTTGTGAATTGGATAACTTTTAATTGCCTACTTGTGTATATGGTGTCCACCAAATTTCAACTCATTTGGAGAAGCGCGCGATCAAAATGAACATTTTGTACGACGTCCTGGAAAACGCTGACTCAGCATTTTTGAAAATTCAATCCCAGATAGCTGCTTTCCTGCTGTTCTGAGGGTGGGGTCATAATAATATTTTTTGTTTGTCCCGACAAGGCGCATGTATATACCTAATTTTGTGGCTGTACGACAAAGTTTATTGCGGACCCCCTCCCATTGACGCAATGCATTTTGATTTTTGCAGGTGGCGCTGTAGAGCCAATTTTTAAATCCCAATATTGAAACACATTTTTAAAAAAAAAAAAAAAATTCGCAGGACCTGAATTTTGTGCAAAATTTTGGTGAGTTTTCGAGCATGTTCAGGGGGTCAAATTCCAGTTTAAAGGTGCATTAAGGAGTTTTTCAACTTTAAAAAATACTTATTTTCCACCATAAATATGTTACATATTTTTAATGATGTGTACAATGTGCCCTGACATATTCATTACAAGTACCTCTAACAGCGCTAAATTGTCACTTGAAAGTCGCAGTGCCGGTCCGGCTCCAGAATCTTTTGGGGGAGAATTTGAAAGGAATGACGTAATGCACTCTCCGGCTGGCCTGATGGAGTTAGGTTTCGTTTTGTCCGCCATTACTCCGCCAGATCCTTAGTGAGCAACAGCTGAGCAGGATCTTCCAGAAAGTCAGAACAGACTGGCTTCTCGCACTGCCATAGCTCCACACAGACTCCACCAGGGAGAAGACACTTAAATCTTACTCGAGCGCTACTAAACGAGCGAGGAAGGAGTTCCCCTCTTCCGTGCACGCGAGCCACAGGGACGAGTGTTTCACTAAGCTGCATTACGCCCAAGGCCTGCAGGGGGCGCTGTTTCGCATAAAACGTGCAAACTCCTTAATGCACCTGTAAAGAGCAGAAGAAGAAAGAAAGAATATAATATTTTTTGCAAAAACAATATGCGATTTTTTTTTCTCGCCATTATTTCACCCACATATTATATAATTTCGGAAAGGTCTCGACAAGCCTGACGTGTCTGTGAGGTGTTAGAGTATGTGAATGTCGGTGTGTGTGTGTTCTGGACATGCTGGCCCTTCTCTGTGGTCGAGCGCTCGACTAGTCGTTGTCTGTGTTGCAGAAACAATAGGCCCTTCGCCCTTGGCTGGCCAGGGGCTCGGGCCTAATTAAAGTTAAGTAAATTTTTCTACAGTATATTTGATAGGCTAACATGTACCGTATCGGCCCGAATATAAGACAACTCTGATTATAAGACGACCCCTATTTTTCAAATATCATTTTGTGAAAATAAAAATATGTTGAAGATAATAAGGTTAGTCATAAGAGTACTTTTTATTGTACAATTATTAAAACTCAAAAACTCACAACAGAGATAACATTTCACCTGATTTAAGATAAAAAAAAAAAATCACTGCAGTATTAAACAAAAAAGATATTCTCTTTCTCAAAATAAGCAACAATAAGCAGCAATTAAGAACCTCAAAGGTTCAATAACTGCATTGATGATGTAAATAACTTTTTAACCATCAAATTCAAGTTCTATTCAACTTTATGAACATTAATAATTCAGCCCTCCGTGAATGTTGGGTTCAGTTTGGCCTGCAGAGAACAGTTCTTCAGAAAGAAAGCAGGAGATTTCAGCTGGTCTGAGCTTTTATTACTTTCTCCTGAAGGCTGTAAAACCAGGCGCCAACCTCCGCTCATAAATCATGAAGATAATGCAAAAAAGCTGTAATTCCAGAGAGATTCCAGCAGGGGGCGATGATGCTGGTTTCAAAAAGAGCCCGGGTCTCATTGGAACCCATTCAAAAATGCCGATTTTCAGAGTGAAAATAAACATAAAGCGCCCGGTTTCAAAACATATTTTGGTCTCTATCACTACTTTCTATAACTGTGTTGGCTTCACCAGACTCTGATTTTCACATAAATCATGTGTTGATTTTATTTCACGAGTTAAAGTTTTGCATAAATCGCCCTATCACAGCGCCTCCTCTGTCCACGTGATGCGGTCACGTGACGGGCTGGACCAATCACATTTACATCCGGTTTCAAATATTCAATGTGGAGACGTCCTGCTGGACTCGCTTGTGGTCTTCAGAATGGCGGTTGAGAACTCTATGGGTGACGTCACGAAAGGTCTGTCCATTTATTTACTGTCTATGTGTAAAACTGAAACAAACCAGACATACACAGAAGTGAACAAATACACAAGCTGTATCACAACATACATCACTGTCTGAAAACTAAACCAGTCAGTATTTAAAATCAGAGCCGCTAGCTCAATGCTAACTATTAATGAAAACGCCATTGACATGCTAACGGAATTAGCATCTGCGTTGAAACTTCAAAACAAACTGACAAACTCACAAGTATCAGTTCCACCTCCATCCTGAACATCAACTAAGTATACTCGAGTACTTACAGGCAGATATTTTCGACGCTGTTTGAAATGAAGCTCAGAAAAACCAGCAGCAGCCACACTGCTCAGTCTTCTTCTCTCACTGCTGCAGGCTGACACTCTGTCCAGCTCACTAGCTCCCCCTAACGGGGGGCGGAGCCACTGCATGGAGCAGAGGCAGGACAGCTCCCCGGGACTCTGGCTCCAGCTAGTCCTCCATTAGAGCACCACCCCGTTTTTGAGAATACCATTCCTGGAAAAACTGTCGTCTTATATTCGGGCCCATACGGTATATCAAATAGGCTTTATATCATGTTTATTTGGAAAAACCAAGCCCCCCCCCCCCCCCCCCCCCCCCCCCCCCCATACAGCTGTAATGGAATGGTCCTCGTTTAATACCCACAGTTTGCGATGCTTCGACTGTATGATTGGCCTTCGAATCAGGCCCCTTCCAACGAATCATCTCGTCATCGAATATCTGAAGACACCCCTCGTACAAACTCAAGTATCTCCATAGCAAATCTGCAATCAATCTATGGGCACACACTCCCTCACCCTCCCTCATCACACGCCTCATTGATCATTTCTGATCTGTTGTTTAACAGTTGCTGCCTTTTCAAACAAATACGGCACAAAAATAAGTTTAAAAAAAGCATAATCTCTGGAATGAAATATAAGCTACCTCGTGTATTAAAACATTCAGTCCCCCCGTGGCCCGTCCCCGCTGCCCCCCCACCCCGAGGCGAGCTCGGTCGGCCGCACACTGGTGACACGCGGGCAGCGTGGAGACCGTCGCAGTCCACCGGCAGCCGCACCCGCCGACCCGGGGGTCGGGAGAAGTGTTGGGGGGGCGATCGGGAAGGACAACCTGACGGAGGCCCGCTCCGCCGGAAGGCTGCCATCCCATCCCCGCAGGTCTGCACCTGCAGACGAAGGCGAGCGGGGAGGGGAGGCAGCGGGGGTTCCCCCTACGATGGACTGAGCAGCGACCCTGAGACAGGTGTCTGGTGCGCCCGCTAAACAGGCCGGGTGGAAACAAAGCGAGAGAGAGAGAGAGAGGCAAAGAGGCGTTCTGGCTGCATGCTGCGCCTCACGGGAGTCTGGACTGACGGCTGCTGTGGGCAGAAATAACCGGTGTTGCCAAACGTCTGCGGTTGTACAGCCGTGATGTTTCAAACCGCGGTGAAAGGAAAAACCGGTTAATAGCTGCGGCCCTGGTGTAGTGAACAGGACGTTTGAAACCTGTGCCTCTGTCCAGAGTACCAGAGCTCAGCCCTCCGCCTCTGGGCTGTGGTGCTCCGCTCCCCCGTCTCCAGGAGGACGTCATGTCCCTCCCCCTGTCTCTGACAGCGAGCTCCCCCTACTAGCTTGAAGCCACGTCCCCACGTCCCCACCTCTGGTCCCCCAGCTCACCACAGCTTCAGGAGGACTGTCCCCCAGGGTCCAGACTGAAGGCTGTGGGAGGACTGTCCCCCAGGGAGGACTGTCCCCCTGGGAGGACTGTCCCCCTGGGAGGACTGTCCCTCTGGGTCCAGACTGAAGGCTGTGGGAGGACTGTCCCCCAGGGAGGACTGTCCCTCAGGGTCCAGACTGAAGGCTGTGGCAGTGCAGTGTCCGCTGGCCGGACTGCGGCTGTTCAGCCCTGCTGGTGGCAGGCTGTGACCACAGCCGCTGGTCCACTGGTCAGGCTGTCTCCTCTCTGGTCAGGCTGTCTCCTCTCTGGTCAGGCTGTCTCCTCTCTGGTCAGGCTGTCTCCTCTCTGGTCAGGCTGTCTCCTCTCTGGTCAGGCTGTCTCCTCTCTGGTCAGGCTGTCTCCTCTCTGGTCAGGCTGTCCCCTCTCTGGTCAGGCTGTCTCCTCTCTGGTCAGGCTGTCCCCTCTCTGGTCAGGCTGTCCCCTCTCTGGTCAGGCTGTCTCCTCTCTGGTCAGGCTGTCTCCTCTCTGGTCAGGCTGTCTCCTCTCTGGTCAGGCTGTCTCCTCTCTGGTCAGGCTGTCTCCTCTCTGGTCAGGCTGTCTCCTCTCTGGTCAGGCTGTCCCCTCTCTGGTCAGGCTGTCTCCTCTCTGGTCAGGCTGTCTCCTCTCTGGTCAGGCTGTCTCCTCTCTGGTCAGGCTGTCCCCTCTCTGGTCAGGCTGTCTCCTCTCTGGTCAGGCTGTCCCTCTCTGGTCAGGCTGTCTCCTCTCTGGTCAGGCTGTCTCCTCTCTGGTCAGGCTGTCTCCTCTCTGGTCAGGCTGTCTCCTCTCTGGTCAGGCTGTCTCCTCTCTGGTCAGGCTGTCTCCTCTCTGGTCAGGCTGTCTCCTCTCTGGTCAGGCTGTCCCCTCTCTGGTCAGGCTGTCCCCTCTCTGGTCAGACTGTCTCCTCTCTGGTCAGGCTGTCCCCTCTCTGGTCAGGCTGTCCCCTCTCTGGTCAGGCTGTCCCCTCTCTGGTCAGGCTGTCTCCTCTCTGGTCAGACTGTCCCCTCTCTGGTCAGGCTGTCTCCTCTCTGGTCAGGCTGTCCCCTCTCTGGTCAGACTGTCCCCTCTCTGGTCAGGCTGTCCCCTCTCTGGTCAGGCTGTCCCCCCGCCAGCGGGGGCTTCTCTCTGGACCCTCCAGCCTGTGGATCTCCAGACAGAGCCGCGACTCTACGCTCTCAGCTGAATTAGTGGGCGGAGCCTCCATCGCAGTGGGCGGAGCAGGAGACCGTGGCGCCCAGCGGCACTCTGACGTAACCAGTCCAGTCTTTTTCATTCTGCATGCTCTGGTCGGGTTTTCATTGTCAGCGTGTAAATAAATGAGTTCATGCAGCATTGCTGTATTCGTTCATGTTCTACAGGCTTCTTCCAGTCACTCTTGCTGGCTCATGTGTAAACCTGCTCTGAAACACCTGTCTCGTCGTTGGCGCTGTACAAATGAAATTGAAATTGATTCCATTTTTCAACAGGTTGTAATTTTAATGAATCCCCTCACCCTGATCGTGTCAGAACAATTGGCTGACATGAAGGAACTGTTCGGCCTTCATGTGCCTACTGATTGGATGTGATGCACCGTGTTATGTGTGACTGACGCTGACCCCCTGACCCCCGCTGCCGCTCTGCTGCCTCAAACCCTCTGTGGTACCAAAGTGCTGGAGAGTGTCCAGCTGCCGGAGGTGTGTGTGGAGTGGACTGTAAGCATGGTGTGGGTGTATGGTTTGCATTTGGAGGTTGAATTAGGCTTTCTGGATTTTAAGAAGGACTTATGTGGATACCCAGCACCGCCAGGTAGCTAACGCTTTGTTCCTGTCCCCAGACCGGTGGTGTGTGTGTCCTGGTGCATTTGATGGACCGTTTGGCCTTGGATTGATTACTTAGGCTGCTCCCTCTGTTTTTTCAGTGAAGACAGAGAAGAAGACGGTCCAGTTCAGTGAGGACATTCAGGTGGAGACCATCGAGCCCGAGCAGGAGCCGGTGTATATCGACGAGGTACTGCGCCAGAACACACAGATGTGTGTGAGCAGCACAGCGTGGTTAACATGGCGAAGGTCACGGTGTTGTGAGATGATATGCCACAGTACCAAGCTTTCCCAGACTGTCTGAAACCTTTTCTCAAAACATTAAGCATGCTCAAGTGATGTAGTGAAACTATTGCACTATTAAGGAGAAATATTGACCTGACCCGTAATGCAATGATAAACCCGGGATATGACAATTTGTTATATTTTGTTTGGGCAACAACATTTCTACGTTTTGCGTTCAGCATCTTCTTACATTATTGACCAAGTATTACATTCAGAGTTTTCCTTAGATTGTTTTTTTTTTTTTTTTTTTTTGTTAAAATTTGGGCTGTTGTTACATTTGAGGTCGTTGTTACAAATAGATCTCTAACAAGCTTAAATAGATATGTGTATGATTAAATTTCTTAATCACGCTTAATTGCATAATTTTTCTGCGATTAATCGCATTATGCACAAAATACAATAATGAATTCAAAAGTACTCTGTAGTGACCCTCCTGCCCCAGCTGGGACAGGAGGGACTTTTTATTTTTATTTTTCAAGAAGCATAATTTTACAATAATGAATTTACAATTAATTGAATATGATTTATAATAACTTAAAATACCAGGTCTTTACCAAGATTGCCCCCCCCCCCCCCGACACCTCCAACACACACACATACACACACACACACACTCGCACGCCAACAAGAGCAGAGCAGATGAAAAACAGTTTAAGAGCGCACACTTCCTCAAACTTCATTCTATTTCCGACCCTCAGACAGGGAAGACAGGATGAATTCAGTGACGCTGAATTGCGCCTCATTAAGCCAGATTGTGTGTTGAAGGGAAATTTACTTTATCTTACGTGTTTTCAGCGCCTGAAGAAGCCCAGCGGGCCGAAACGTTGTGCCGGCGAAAGACACAATTTAAGTTTCACTTTCATTTTTGTCATATTTCTGCTACTTATTTCAGTTTGTGCCTTACACCAGCCTTTTCCTCCTGATTTCTCTGATAATTCGTCCGAGTTCAATATGGCAAATAATGGGGGGGAATGGACCGTGTGTCACAGTCGAAAGCGCCACAGTCGAAAGCGCTGTTTTGACGCTCAGCTGAAGCGCAGTGTGTGTGTGTGTGTGTGTGTGTGTGTGTGGGGGGGGGGGGGGGGGGGGGGGTTAACGCCTGATGAAAGTATTTGTCGGCTTTAAGGAAGCGTTGACGCACAGCCTGCCCCCACCTGGTCCTCCTGGCCAGGTGGGGGCAGGCTGGTCTTGGGGTTGTCTTGGTAGTTGTCTGTTTCCTCCTGTTTCTTCCGAGCTGGACAGGTTGTCTCTGAAGAGTGATGTACTTGAAAGTACCTTTTGTTCTTTAAGTGTTCCCTTCAGTCTAGAAAGGAGAGGAAACTCCACACAGCCTGGGCCGGCAGTAACTGTTCAGTCTTACAGTCTCTAAACTTTGATCTTGATCTCATTTCTTCAGCAGCTCAAATTTTGATCCTGTCTTTACTTTAAATGGACCATTAGTGTGAAAGTTCCATTGTTGTCCCGCTGTTTGGGAGATCCTCCACGGAGAGCTGCAGGAGTCACAAACCCGTTTCCTGCCTTTTTAATGTCCATTTGTAATATTGTTCTGAAACTTTCCAGGACAAAATGGACCAACTTCTGCAGATGATCCAAAGTGCAGATCCAACAGACAACCAGTCAGACAGCGTGGAGTTACTGCAGCTGGAGGGTGAGTCTGACGCTCGCTGAGCAGCTGAGCTCCACTGCAGTGATGTGGATGTCTTTTTCTCTTTATTCCTTCAGGTGCCTGCAATCAGATGGGACCCCTCATTGACCAGAAGCTGGAGGACATAGACAGGTCTTTGTGCCGCCGGGCGGGGTTGCTGGGCGGGGCCGCCGGGCGGGGTCGCTGGGCGGGGCCGCCGGGCGGGGTCGCTGGGCGGGGCTGTTGGGCGGGGCCGCCGGGCGGGGCCGCTGGGCGGGGCTGCCGGGCGGGGCCGCCGGGCGGGGTTCCTGGGCGGGGTCGCTGGGCGGGGCCGCCGGGCGGGGCCGCTGGGCGGGGCTGTTGGGCGGGGTCGCTGGGCGGGGCCGCTGGGCGGGGTCGCTGGGCGGGGCCGCCGGGCGGGGCCGCTGGGCGGGGCTGTTGGGCGGGGTCGCTGGGCGGGGCTGTTGGGCGGGGCCGCAGGGCGGGGTCGCTGGGCGGGGCTGTTGGGTGGGGCCGCCGGGCGGGGCCGCCGGGCGGGGTCGCTGGGCGGGGCCGCTGGGCGGGGCCGCTGGCTGGGGGCGCTGGCTCTCTGAGCAGCGTCTCATGGGACGCTGGAACATCATTTGAGCAGATGAAAGCACATTGCTAGGATGTGAGGACTGCCGGCTGCAGAGCTACACACACACACACACACATTGTCCATTTGGGAGGCGGTGCTTCGCCCCGAGCCCTGTGAGCAGCACTGAGTGGAAACCAGGTGAACGGGGGCAGTGGGGGTTTCCCTCAGACACCGCACAGTGCCGGACGGAACTCTCCGGCTCTGGCTGTGGAGCTTTCCAGACCAGAGGGTTGTGGAGGTGTTGAGCGCCTTGCTTCAGGACTGTGGAAGGCTGAAGGGACTGGGACTGCAGGCTGTCTTCAGAGCTGTTGTGGAGTGTGTGTTGACCGGGTCCTGTCTGTGTGAGCAGGAAGCACTCCGAGCTGTCTGAGCTCAACGTGAAGGTGATGGAAGCGCTGTCCCTCTACGCCAAGCTGATGAATGAAGACCCGGTGTATGCCATGTATGCCAAGCTGCAGAACCAGCAGTACTACCTGCAGCAGCCTGCCAGCCCAGCACCACAGGTACAGTCGGCCTGCTGCAGTGTTTCACACTGTCCAGTCAGTGTTTGGTTGTCCTTCTGTGAGCGGCAGTAGAGCTCTGGTCCTGCCTGGATGTCTTCTTATCTCCTCTTGCTTCCAGCTGTCTTGTGAATCCTTTGCTGAATGCTTGGAAGCAGAGCTTCAGGTAACCCAGCTGAGCTGGCCCCGCCCCGCCCCGCCCACACCTGGACCCTGAGCTCCTGCAGCTCCTGCAGCTCCTGCAGCTCCAGGCCGGACCTGGTCCCTGGCTGTGTGGCCAGAGGGGGTGGAAGGAAATGTGAAACTCACCAAACAGAAACTGAGGAACACCCGAATTAGAAAACCAGTTTGATGAAAATCTTTCGGACAGCTGAGATTGCAGTGTAATGGGTTAACTCCACAAGTAAACATTGAAGTAGGATATTAAATTTACCAATCTCACACTTACTTTTTATTTATTTATTTTCTTTGTATGGTTTCTTAAAGGTAAATATCAGTGTGATAAAAAATAATCTTTGTAGAACTTTTATACTTTTGATTCAGATGAAGGCCAAAAGCTGGTCTTCAGTCAAACATTTCACCATCTTCTACGTTCCCTTCTTTAACTGTGAAATGTTCCGTTTTGAGGTAACATCAGAATCTCTCCACAGTAGAAATGGAGGAATTAAATCTTCTTTAGTTTGCTCCTGATGTCTTTCGTGGTGGTCGTCTGATGAAGCCACACAGCGACTGCCTCCTGATGATATTTAGGATCATGTCCCATGTTAGTGGTGTTGTGAGACTTGTTCCCTCCCTGTGTGTGAAGGTGTGTGTGACGGTGTTTTCCTGCAGGGTTACTCCGGGCAGCCCGAGCCCCCCTCGTACCCCATGAGTGGAGCTGCGGTCCAGACCTACACGGTTCCTGTAGAGCAGCTTCCTGCTGGTCCTGCTGGTCCTGCTGGTCCTGTTCAGCCGCCTCCCAGGTGACCTGCACTTTCACTCACTGGCTGTCTGCTTTGTTTCTGTGTTTTGTTTTGTTTTTGTGATCAGTCACAGCTTTGTTGGTGACGGTTTTCCTCGGCAGCCTCTTCCTTCTGTCTGTACTGACATCATTTCCTGACCTGTTTGCAGTGACGTCCACATGTTCATCGGCCAGCCGCCAGTCTACACAGCAGCTGCAGGCAGCATGGCCCCATCAGACATTCAGTCCTACCAGAGCCCCGCCGGGGGCCCCGCCCCCTGCCCCGCCCCCTGCCCCGCCCCTGCAGGCATGAGCCAGACGCCACACTACAGCTCACCAACGGGCGCCAGTATAGCTCCACCCTCAGAGAGCCCACAGGCCCCCTACTCAGAGAAAGCCCTGCTATAGGACACACACACACACACACACACACACACACACACACACACACACACACACACACACACACACACACACCAGATTTAATCAAATGGTTCTGATTTGCTTCCTGTGTTTGTTCGCTATTGAACAGCAGTGGAAGAGGTGTTGCTACACTGCTACTGTCACCGTCCATCACGACCACCACCGGAAGATCAGCCTTCAGGTCGGATCATGCAGACACAGGCCTGACATAACTGATACACGTCAGTTTAAATGGGCATTACCTTTCTACTATGTGCTCCACTTTCCTCTGACTAGACGTTGTAGAGTAAGTGAAGCGTGACTTCGTCAAACCCAGATTTGTGGTAGAATCTGCCCTCAGCTCTGAACCTACACTTGCATACAGTGAAGGTTTGCAGAACATCTCAGCAGTCCCAGACAGGTAGGCTGGTCAGCAGACCCATCATTAGTGTCAGAGCAGGAAGGAACAAATTCACATCAATAATTAAAAAAAGCTATAGTCACATTAAGCTATATTCAAATACAACTTGAAATTTAGGGTGCAGCTTGTTGAAGTTCTCTCCAGTTCCTGGTCTGGACCTGGTAGTCTGCACTTGTTCGTCTGTGATCTGTTGATGTTTTTTTTTTTTTTTATTTGAGTCTGCATGCTGTCCCCTGAACAGTCGCTGTCTGATTAATTTACCAAGCTGGGATGTAGACGTGACACAGCAGATCCTGGGTCTGCTGCAAAAAGCCAAAGCTATGGTGAGGAATTACGTTTTCCCTCACAAAACAAATTCTTCAGCCCTCTTCCTGCTCTTCAGTACAGGATAGAACATCTGCAGAATGATAGAACTTCTGAAGTTGCTTGTTAGAGAAGACTCTGCTGAGGAAGTCCAAACGGCTCTTTGCTTTCCTGCAGATTGGCTGTCCAGTCCAGTCCAGTCCAGTCCAGTCCAGTCCAGTCCAGTCCAGTCTAGTTATGTCCAATCTGTCATCATAGTTCCCCTTGATGCTGGACTCGGTTTGTTGTCCACCACCATGTCTTCAGACTGGGTGGTGTTGAGGTGCAGGTGGTTGGTCTGAGTCGTGGATCCGGCTCCTGTTCTCCCCATACAGCCCACACCACAGTGTCATCTGGAAACTGCTGCAAAGTTCAGAATGAACAGAACTGGAAGAAGCTCTTTCCCCTGCTGCAGACCACAGGTCCAGACCTGCAGCAGACCTGCAGACCTACAGACCACAGGTCCAGACCTGCAGCAGACCTGCAGACCACAGGTCCAGACCTGCAGCAGACCTGCAGACCTGCAGACCACAGGTCCAGACCTGCAGCAGACCTGCAGCAGACCTGCAGACCACAGGTCCAGACCTGCAGCAGACCTGCAGCAGACCTGCAGACCTGCAGACCACAGGTCCAGACCTGCAGCAGACCTGCAGCAGACCTGCAGACCACAGGTCCAGACCTGCAGCAGACCTGCAGCAGACCTGCAGACCACAGGTCCAGACCTGCAGCAGACCTGCAGACCTGCAGACCACAGGTCCAGACCTGCAGCAGACCTGCAGACCTGCAGACCACAGGTCCAGACCTGCAGCAGACCTGCAGACCTGCAGACCACAGGTCCAGACCTGCAGCAGACCTGCAGCAGACCTGCAGCAGACCTGCAGACCACAGGTCCAGACCTGCAGCAGACCTGCAGACCACAGGTCCAGACCTGCAGCAGACCTGCAGACCACAGGTCCAGACCTGCAGCAGACCTGCAGACCACAGGTCCAGACCTGCAGCAGACCTGCAGACCACAGGTCCAGACCTGCAGCAGACCTGCAGACCTGCAGCAGACCTGCAGACCACAGTGTCAGGAGCAGGCGCTGGGGAATCTTCCCGGAACATGTCCAGAGGTGTCAGACCTGTTTAAAAGCAACACTGTTCATGTGAACCATGGTGATGAGAATGCTCCGAATATTTGAGAGATGTCTGAACAGAACGAGCCTCATCAGTCCTGTAATACCAGTGTGGACCACAGGGTGGCGCAGCGAGTGACTCCTCCACTAAGCCTGTTCTGAAGCTGCATGGGGTTTGATAAAACTACTGTCCCTCTTTTCTTTTTCTGGTATTTTAAAATTGGAGCTTTGGGCCATTTCATTTGACTGTTTACTATTTGATCAAGTGTGAAATGGACACACACATGGCTTAGTATGAACACACACCTTCTTCACACACTAACAGATACATGCACAGACAGACGTGATGTCCACTGACAGTCAACTCTGTATTTTACATTAAAAAAAACTACATTTAGTGATGCTGAAGGAATGACTCTACTACTACAGTGTTTAACAAGTGGACTTTATACGTATGGAAAACCGAAGCACCTGGTTTTTTTGAGGAGCTGAAACGAACAAGACAAGAGGAACGACGCCGTCTTCCCTTCCTGAAGTGAGTGAGTTGTTGCTGTTTCCGGCAGGAGCCGTGGCAGCACACCACACTACACCAGCTCCTCAGTGTTGAACAGTGACCATTCCTCTTCTTTTGCAGTGAATTTTAATTTATGGATTGAATGCTGTTGTAATATTTTGACCAGATGAGCAGTGGAAGTTGTACATATTCTCAGACTGGAGCCGAGGATGTGGTAATTCACCAGTTTTAGTTGTATATTTAAAGTGTTTGAACCGTGAACCGTTGTCTGTTTGATACATGCTTATTGTACTGTAGTCACATGGTAATGTCTCCCCGGTCCTCCCCCTCAGAGAGCGCTCAGTCCTCTTTTTAGCAGGAAGCCTGCGAAGGCCTCATCTGAATCACCTATTCCACTTTTCTCTACAGAGAACATCCAACCTGCTTCACACGCTGCTGAAAGTCTAGAGAATTAACACTTTATTAAATAAAAAATTCACACAAATCTCACCTGTTCCATGATCGTCCCTCTCCTGCCATGTGAAAGCTGAGTGGCAAGCGCACACACACACACACACACACACACACACACACGCACGCACACACGCAGAGTCAGATGAAGGAACTTTGTTCTGCACTGCCGTGAGGATTTTCCAGGTTTCCTATAAACTGGACGAACACTGGAGTGCCGGTGGAGGCGTGAGCGGTTTCTGAGGCTCCAGCATGTGGAGATCTCTGGGAGGGAACCGTTTCCTGTGGACCGACGCTGCAGTTTGAGCCTCGGCGTGTCTGGACTCATCCACTCCGTCAGCTCACAGGAGGGAAACTCCAGACGCAGCAGCAGTGTGTGGTGTCAGGATGAAGGACCTGGACGGCGGGACAGGAAGCCAGTGTATCAGCCTCTCATCGGGTCGTGTTCCCAGTGGGACTTTTAGTTCGTTTGTACAGGATGACATGCTGCCTGTTCTTAGGTTTCAGAAATAGACATGATTGCAACAGTTCTGTCTTAAACTTGTACCCTGCTGTTTGTATGTATTCTTTTAACCATACTTATGATGAATTGGTATTCACAATAAAACCACGCCAAATGTACAGAGGAATGTTTTGGTTTTTTTCTTATCAGTATATATTTGAAGATTTCCACAAATGAAAAAAATAAAAAAATAAAAGGGAGAGCAACTAAACAAAAGCACAACACCCCCCCCCCCCCCCCCCCCCCCCCCCCCCCCCCCCAAAAAAAAAAAAAACCACAAGGACTAAAATGCAGTGAGCAGAAAGCTAATCCAAAGCTAAATGGAAGCAGAGCAGTTTTTGGATTATCAGTCAACCAGAGGCAAAATTCTGCGGAGCAAAGAGGCGAAGAGGCAGAGCAATGCAGTGAGCTTCACAGGATGAGTCCTGAATGCACACAAACGAGGCGCTGTCAGCTACAGGAAGGCCTCACTCAGGAGAACCAACCCCCATCTCTTCTTCATCCAGCAGCCGCTGGAAGCAGCTGGCTCCATCTTCACTGCTCACAGCCCTGCTCTGCACCACCTCAGCCTCTGGAGGGCGCTCCGCTCCACTCCACATGCGCTCAGGAAGGGAGACTTTGCCAGACAGAAGCCAAGGGGGCATCTTTATGCCGTTGCACCGATTGGACTCCACCCCACCTGAGACTAGCCACGCCCCCACACAGCGATGTCAAGCAACCAACATATCAACCATGGAACTGATCAGCTGGTCTCTCAACATCACTTCAACAAAGAGCACAGGAGCGGGGTCCTTCCTGCCCGGACGGGACCCAGCATGCTGGGTGGTGGATCCACCACCAGGGCAAGTGTGTGTGTGTGGGTGGGGGAGGTCATATGCTGGGCACTCCTGTCCGTGGGGGACATACGTCGAAGATGTTTACATCTCTGGATTTCTGATGACAGATTGTAAGCGGGGTGGGAAGAATGAGCACCTCAGCAGAAGGGCAACAGCTCACTGCATCTTGACCTTCAGTCTGAGTCCAGACCGTGGAGGCGGGGCCTCACCATCCTTCTGACTTTTGGGTTTTAAGCAGGAGATGCCAGAAAAGTTCCCACAGGGAGAACTGGCTGGCGACCGAGCGTTCATAGCGACGTCGCTTTTTGATCCTTGGATGCGGGCTCCTTCTGTCATTGTGAAGCAGAATTCACCAAGCAGTGGACTGTTCAGAAGCCTCTTTCCCACTGGCAAAAAACCTGTTTAAACCCGCTAATAATCGGCTCCTCATGCAGTGTGAAAGGGTTTAATCGGCATTTACATCCGGGTCGTTCAACCCTGCACTCGGTGCAATCTATGTGAGGGCGCACTGAGAAAAAAAAAGAAAACTCAACAGTTTTCCAGACTCTCATTTCCATGTCAAGTTAAGTGGTGTGAGCGCTGGGGCGCCCTCTTTTGTCACGCCATGCAGCTTGTGTGTCCTGGGCTGTCCGAGGGGGGGTGTGCAGTGGCGCAGGGCGGGAGAGGGGGTTGAGGGGCAGACTGATGCCAACACACACTGCTTCAGAATTAATTGTATTTCATAATTAATACAGACCCACAGTAACTGACTGGGTTATGTGAAAAAAAAATGTAAAAAAAAAATCTACGTAAATTAATTTACGCCACGTGACTCCAGACTCGGGTTGATGTACGGGTGAGCCGTGACCGGAAGGTGATGGCGAAAGGTGATGTTTTGATCATGGATCCAAGTAAAAGACCAAAGAAGCATCAGGAGCCCAGTTTGAAAAAAGAAGAAAAGAAGAAGTGGAGAAATGGACAAAACATAAAGGTATGACTGATATGAATGACATTATAGGCAATTTATTAGCCTTTTGCTAACATGTAGCTGAGCCACAGGAGACCACTGTATGTGGTAGCCTATTTAGTTTTGCTGAACTACCAACTATTGTAACTGAGGCATCATGTCATGCAGCTGATTTACCCAGAGGCAGCCTGGTACAGTTTGTGTTTCATGAAGTGCAAATTCACACAGACATCCTGACTGTGGACTTTTCAATTCCTATACGCTGTATGCTAAGATCAATAACTAATAACATACATTGACATAGAATGTTGAAAGATACATGTGATGTGGCTTTTTAAATAATTTGCAGTGTGTCCTGCTTAGCTCATAGGATGTTGACAAATGTTAATAAAATGTGCATTATGGTCATTTTAATTGGGTCACTGATGCATGTGGGCTGTCAGTGGGATCTAACATACATATTGTGTCTTAATTGTAAATTCAGGGGCAGTTCTGAAATATTTTGGGGCTGGAGCCACTGACCGGGACGAGCACAGCAGCCGCAGGGAGCCATCTACCTCCTCAGCAGGGCTGGGAGGGTTACTTTTAAATTGTAATCCGGTACAATTACAAGTTACTTGTGAAAAAATGTAATCAGTAACTTACTCTAATTACTTCAATTAAAAAGTAACGTACCAGATTACTTTTAGTTAGTTTTAGATTACTTCACCAGCAAACATAAAAAATAAAGACAGATACAAAGTGTCATCCTCACAGTGTATTGACAACTCTAAACACCAATAAATGCTCTGAGTGTTCTGAACTCTGCTGAACTCTGTTCAGCCCCAGTTAATACCAACAACGTGACCTTTAACCTCTAAACCTACTGAGAATCTGACTTTCTTTCTTTCTGACTCAGGATCAGCTCCATCAGTCCAGACTGTGTTCCTCTAGTAGTTCTACAGTCCAGCAGCAGCAGGAGCCGCACTGACAGTGTTAACACACATTTCTACTGTATCCTCAGTCTGCTGTGTGGCTGTACTGCTGCAGGAGGAGCAGGGTGTCTTCAGGTCGGACATGCAGAGTATTTTTTCAAGAGTTCAGAGTTGATTCATTCCTCAGTGACAGAAGGAAACATGCAGTCTCCAGTAAATTCTCCATCCAGGCTGAAGAGATTACTGCCTCCATCAGATTCTTCTGAGTTCAGCCTGGTGAGGCTGGTTAGCAGGTTACTGACTGGTTACTGACTGGTTAGCAGGTTACTGACTGGTTACTGACAGGTTAGCAGGTTACTGACAGGTTACTGACAGGTTAGCAGGTTACTGACTGGTTACTGACAGGTTAGCAGGTTACTGACAGGTTAGCAGGTTACTGACAGGTTAGCAGGTTACTGACAGGTTACTGACTGGTTAGCAGGTTACTGACTGGTTAGCAGGTTACTGACAGGTTAGCAGGTTACTGACTGGTTACTGACAGGTTAGCAGGTTACTGACAGGTTAGCAGGTTCCTGACAGGTTAGCAGGTTACTGACAGGTTAGCAGGCTAAAAACACTTTAGCTTCACTGTGAGTCCAGGTGTGTTTCATACTGTAGATGTGTCTTCAGGTTTGATGAGTTCCTGGATGTTGAGAGCTTTTTCTCAGCTGGAGGCAGAGTTTACAGTACAGAGAAGTTCTGGTCTCATCAATACTAAATGTCTAGGTTTCCAGCCAAAGAAAGAGTTTCTCTCTGGAGCAGCCATGACTCCAGCAGCAGGGGGTAAAATTCACGGCATCGCCGGTTGTTTATTCACGGTTAAACATATCAGTAGAGCGGGAGGCTGCTCCGAGACAGCGGTCGATGCGGCGTCTATCATTTATATATCTACGGTGTCTATTGTTTATAGATGTACGATGTGGCGGTTTGAGCCGTAAGGTGCTGTAAAGTGTCACAGTGTCTGCATACGGCACGGATGTCTGTTGTTGCTGCTATATTCCGTCTGATTTTCAAAAGTAGTTAAAGTAGTTCAAAAGTCCCGCTCAGTAATCCGTGTTTTTATCAGAACTACCTGTAACGAGATTACATATTTTTTGCGCGTACTGTAACAGATTACAGTTACAATTTTTTTGTATCCTGATTACGTAACGCCGTTACATGTAATCCCTTACTCTCCAACCCTGCTCCTCAGCCACATGGTCTTTGCAGGACTCCTCAGGTGTGTGTGTGTGTGTGTGTGTGTGTGTGTGTGTGTGTGTGTGTGTGTGTGTGTGCATGCGCGCAACTTTATTCATTTCATTTCATTCATTTTATTGTTTATTACATTATTTGAAAAAAATGAAAAGGAGCAGAAAGAAGTAAGTCTGCCCCTACCAACATAAAATAATTGACAAAACAACAGTTTACATCAAGAGTTGATTATAAACATAACCATTTCACAAGAAGATATTTACAAAATCAAAATATTATAATTTCTTATTATGCAGTAGCATCATATCTTTTTAATAATTGTTCTTTTAAACATTTCTTGAAACTATAAATGGACTGAGACATTTTAATTTTACAGTCAAGATAGTTCCACAGACTGACTCCTTGGATTGTGATGCATCTTTCTTTAGGTTTGGTTCTTGACTCTGATAATGAAAAGATTTCGGTTCCTTGTAATTAATATTGACTTTCTCTCTTTTTAAATCTGTTTTGCAAGTTATCTGGTAATATTTTTTGTTGAGCTTTATACATAGTTTTAAGGAGGTTGAGTTCTATCAATTCATTAAGTTTTAAAGATTTCAATTGTTTAAATATTGGATTTGTGTGGTCCCTGTAGCCACTTCCATTTACCACACGAATGGCTCGTTTCTGTATTAGGGATGGTGATTTAATATAAGTTTTACAGGCGCTTCCCCATATTTCAACACAATAGGTCAGATATGGAACAATCAATGAGTTATACAATAGAAACAAAGCATTCTCATTAAGTGATTCTCTGGCCTTATGCAAGACAGCAATGGTTTGTGAAACCTTTGTTTTAACATGTTCTTTATGAGATTTCCATGTTTGATGTTCATCAATCAAAACACCTAGGAACTTGATTTCATTTGCCCTTTCGATTGCAGTACCCTGTACAGTCAATATTGTGTCGATGTCTTTGCTCCTGCAACTAAAAATCATATATTTTGTCTTACTAATATTTAAAGACAGTTTGTTAGCATTCAACCATCTCATAATATTCTGAAACTCATTCTCTACAATGTGTAATACTTCATTTACATTTTCACCAGAGTAAAATAAAGTGGTGTCCTCCGCAAACAAGATACATTTTAGTAAATTGGAAACAGTTATGATATTGGTCCGATAAGGTTCATTAGGCCTTTTTTTGTATTCATGGTTTGGATTCATATACACAGGCCAGAGGTTATTTTGCCTACCTTATTTTGCCGTGACAACATCACGTGACACTTCTGAGGAAGGCTGCAGCTTGGCAGCCCAAACATGTCAAGGTAGGCAAAATAACCTCTGGCCTGTGTATACGAATCCAAACCATGAGTTATGATATTGTTCACATAGAGCAGAAAAAGTATTGCTCCAAGAACCGATCCTTGAGGAATTCCACAAGTTACATTACTATATTTAGATTTCATGTTGTTAATTTATATACTGTATTTTACTTATTGATCTTGTTTATCCTTTTTTTTTATATTTAAGATTATATTTAATAAAATAATCCAAAAATAATAATTATAATATAATATAATAATATATTGCTATAGATTGTTGTTTTGGTGGCGGGTTTGGCAGTACATTTTTGTTGGGGGGGGGTTTGGACGGTTCTCGCCCAGAGCGCAATTGTAGCCAGAACCGCCTCTGCCTGCAATTGACCCGGATTTTTAATGCGTCGCTGCTACCTTTCAGTAGGAGGGACACATCCGGGAACTTACATGATGATGTCGACGCAGCGCGGCTACGTTAGCGCGCTAGTTGTTGTTTCTGGACACAGCGTGAGATTTCCTTCAACATGACCCAGCATTGGCAAGATAGCGAGACCAGAGAGCTTCCCCTGAGCCGCGGGGAAGAGGAGATTCGTCTACAGGTAACGGGGACGTGTTCCGCTGCATTGTTTACTTTTGTTGTGCTCCGTCGCGCTGATGATGTCATCAACGTAGGACACCATCAGTGCGGGAAAACGGCAGCAGGCGGTGAGACCCGGGTCTGCAGGCAGTGGGAAAGGCGTCTTTTAGCCGATGGTTAGTGGGTTGAAAACACGGTTCGACCCGCTAGTTGCAGTGGGAGAGGGGTGTAGCAGGGAACGTGAGCTGGTTCAGACCGTGGTGAGACAGGTTAGTTTGACCTGCTGATGATGTGTTGCTGCAGTGGTAATCCTGCTCTGCAGGGCAGTGAAAAATTGTTTTGCATCTGGCCTGCCTGTCTGGCTTCATTCAGCACACCCATTGGTCAAAAGGAGCCACAGAATCAACAAAATACTGTCGTGATTGGTTGAGAGATCTATTGCTATTGGTCGACCTCGGTTCAGGACCCCCACTCCACCCCACCCCTCCCCTCTCCTCCAGTCATGTGCAATAATTAAATAGTGTTTTATATTGTGGCGAGCGGCGGCGAGGACGAAGGAGGACTCAGTCTGCTCTTTAATTTAAACAAGCACAGGAGTTTATTGTGAACACAACTAACCTCGCACATTAAGCACCCTCCCCACACCGCATGCAGGCAGGTCCCTCCCCCACAGGTTCCCCTGAGCCACGGTGCATAAACAAATGAAAATAAAAGAACATAAAACAGTGGCAACGGCACACAACACACACCCCAACATGAACATGACAAAATGGAACGCAAACAAACCCCCAAAACACACACAAATGGCCCAAACTGCCCAAACAGTCCCGCTACCCATGAGCCTCTCGGCTCAGCGCAGTCTTGCAGGGCAGCGGCCCTCTGGCGCCCCCTAGCGACCCCCGGCGGTCGCTACAATATTTTAAAATGTACTATGTGAATTAAGTATCATAGTTAACCTACATCCTTATACTAGCGTCTTTATATGTCTCTGTCCACATCCTCCAATCAATGACACTGTATTGGGAGGGAAGCAATATTTGTAGACACGTTGGAAAATAAGCTTTATTGACTAGTAAACAGATAAAAGCAAAACATGATATGCAAGCTGTTCTCTAAAAAGTGAAAATAAATGAAAGTGAAACATAATATTAATACAAAACAGATCTTTATTATTAAGACCACCGTCTTAAAGCTCGGGTAGACGATGTTGTCCAAAAGCACTTCTTGTCATCCTGAGTGAAATGCTCCTGCCCCCTGGGAGAAGTCAATACATTATGTGGACGGAAAAAGGTGCGGAAAAAATCTGACCACTGTAGCGGCCACAGGACAGTAAAAACTCCGACCAATCGTAAGGCGTGGACCGCTCTTAAGAAACCAATCAAATCCCTTCGCCGTTCTACCAGCCCCCTGCGCGTTCATTTCAATGGCGTGCGCTGGCCCTGGTTCAGAGCGCGTTGCCAAGGCGCTCTCGGCGCTCGCGGCTCGCGTAAAAAATAGAAGGAAGCGGAGCGGCGCGCTGCGCTGCTATGCGCGTTGTGTGCGGCAGTCAGAAAGGTTCATAACATTGCGGCACTCCCGCGTCCAGTGCGTTCGCTTCCAACGGGAGCTCCTCCAATGGGGTGGGAGCTGAGCGGAGCCTTGGGGAGATGTTACATTCGAATACATGCTAGTTTTCCAAGATCGCCGACCCTAGCTTTAATAATAAAGAAGATCGGATAATAAAGAAGATGAACTTTGTTCATCAGCCTGCTTCAGAAGTGTCTTTGCTGCCGCTGAGTGGTGTTTCTGAGTCCTCATCAGTCAGGCTGTGCTCTCTGCAGACGTCTGGATGTCAAGCTGTCCACCGCATCAAATTCCCTGTATGGTCAACTGTATTTGGCCAATAAAAAATTATTGTGATTCTAATTCTTCTTCTTTTGTTTTGGCGGATCACAAGCAGCTTTAAGGTGCATAGCGCCACCTACTGTACAGGAATGTGCAGTATCACATCACGGACCTGAATCACTAAACGTGCGTGAGTTAATCGAGCGTCAAATAAATTTGTGGCGTTTTTTTTCACATATAAATATACATAAAGATATACATACACATTCATACCCGCATACATACATACATTCACACATGTGCACAATACATACATATACAAACAATTGTAAAGAAAACAACAGCCAAATAATCAAAACAACAATAATAACAGCAACAGAGCTCTGCCACCAAGAACAACCACAATATAACAACAATAATCACAACAATAACAACAACAATGATAACAACAATAAGAACAACAATAACAACAATAATAACAATAAGAACAACAATAACAACAATAATGACAACAACAATCAATCACCATCACTGCCACCACAACACTGACACCACTGCACCCTCTGCCACCCCCAGTAATAATGACGACAACTACAACAATAACAATAACATAAACGAAAACAACAATAAGTATGTTATGTGAGAGTGGTTTGCTGTGGGTCATGACTGCAGAAAGTTAATGAATGTTTGCCAGATGGGGTTGTGGGGGGTATCAGAGGAGTTTGTATTTTCTAGAGAGATGTAGTCGATGAGGAGGTTTTTCCAGTCTGTAATATGTATGGAGTTCCGTGAGGATTTATTCATGAGGATAGTTTTCTTGGCGACAGCTAGCGCCATGAGAAGTAAACAGTTTTGTGTATAATAATAATGCATTGGTTTTATAGAGCGCTTTTCAGGACACTCAAAGACACTTTACTATTATTCATTCACCCCATACTGGGTGGTGGTAAGCTACAACTGTAGCCACAGCTGTCCTGGGGCAGACTGACGGAAGCGAGGCTGCCAATCTGCGCCATCGGCCCCTCCCACCACCAACCATTCACTCTCACAACTTTCATACTGGGCAACGTGGGTGAAGTGTCTTGCCCAAGGACACAACGACAGTTTTACGCCTGCGGAAGCGGGGATCAAACCGCCAACCTTGCGGTTATAAGACGACCTGCTCTACCATCTGAGCTCCTGTCGCCCCGACGTATGACCAAGTTTTGATGTAGATAGGTCTCCTAATAAACAGAGGGTGGGGGAAAGTGGGATGTGGCAGCCCATGATTTGTGACAGGATGTCTGTAATGTTTCTCCAGAAGTGGTGGACAGGTGTGCAGTGCCAGGTTGCATGAATGTAGGTATCTGTGCAGTTTCCTGTGCAGTGTGAACAGTTATCGGATGATGAGAAGCCCATTTTTTGCGTTTTTTGTCCAGTCAGATGTGCTCTATGAATGATTTGTATTGGATGAGTTGTAAGTTGGCTGTAAGTTGGTTGTAAGTTTGTTGTCATGAAGAAAATGTTCTTGCAGATCTGGGGCCAGAAGTCGGCATCGGGAGCATTTGTGAGATCTGTCATTTTTCTGAAGGTATAGATGATATTGTATCGGTCTGTGAAATTAACTTGGACATTTTAGATAAGAGTTTTTTTGAAGAGGAGATATCAATGAGGGTCGAAGCTGAAGGGGAGAGGTCTAGGTTTATGTTTCTGTTTTTCATTGCTGATTGGATGGATGATGAAACCTGTAGGTATTGTAAAAACTGTTGGCTCCTGATGTCAAACTTCTGGACCAGGAGCGGGAATGGGACCAGGGTGTTATTGTTGAAGATGTGTTTGAGGTGAGTGATCCCTTTATCTGCCCAGGTGCTTAAGTGTAATGGTTGTTTATTGCTGGTGAAGTCCGGGTTGTGCCAGACGGGGGTGAAGAGTGAGGGTGCCAGAGTGGAGTCAGTGATGCTGTGGAATTTCCACCAGGCTGTCAGAGCCGATGATATTGAGGGGTGTGTTTTGATGGACTGAGTGAGAAATGGTAAATCTGCTAAATGTATTTCATCACTAACTGTCTGTTCTATGTCTAACCAAGTGTTGTCTGACTGAGTGGGGTGGGTTCATTTGTAGATATACTGAAGTTGATTTGCTAGTGAATAGTGGTGAAAATTTGGAGCATTGAGTCCGCCTAATGGTTTTGTTTTCTGAAGTGTGGTCAGTTTTATTCTTGGGGGTTTATTTTTCCAGTAGAATTTATTGATGAATGAATCAAGAGAGTTAAACCAGATGAGAGGTGGGTGAGTGGGGATCATTGACAGGAGATAGTTAATTTTGGGGAGGATTGTCATCTTTATTGTTGCTATTCTGCCTAATAGTGATAGTGGTATGTTCATCCATCGTTGGAGATCATCGTTTATTGTTTTCAGTAATGGAGTGAAATTTAAAGTAATCAACTCTGACAGCCTGGGTGAAATGTGGATTCCTAAGTAAGTGATGTGACTTGTGCAGAAGGGGATGGGTGTGGTGAGGGCTGCCACATCCAGACTGCTGGTGTTTAATGGTCGTATGGATGATTTGTTCCAATTTATGGAGTAGTCAGAGAGAGAGGAAAAAGAGTTGATAACTTTTATTACTTCTGACAGTGACGATTGTGGGTTCTGAATGAAGAGTAAAATATCGTCTGCATAGAGGCTGATTTTATGGTGCATGTTGGGAGTTTGGATTCCAGTAATGAGGGGGTTCTGACGGATGGCTGCTGCTAGGGGTTCAGTGACAGTGGTAAACAGAGAGGGGGAGAGTGGACATCCTTGCCTGGTCCCCCTGTGAAGAGTGAATTTTTGTGAAGTTTGTCCGTTAGTAATAACTGTGGCTGTAGGTGAAGTGTAGAGTGTTCTGACCCAGTTCATAAATGATTCCCCAAAGCCAAATCTGTTGAGGGTATGAATGAGAAATGACCAGTTTACTCTATCGAAGGCTTTTTCTGCATCTAAAGTGGTGACGATGGTTGGATGATTGTGTGTGGCCGAGTGGTGCATGATATTGAACAGTCTGCGTGTTATTGGCTGAATGTCTTCCTTTAATGAATCCTGTTTGGTCTGGATGAATTATGGATGGGATTATTTTTTCTAATCTGTGGGAGAGTGCTTTAGTGATGATCTTTATGTCAACATTGAGGAGTGAAATGGGACAGTAACTTGAAGGCAGGGTGGGATCCTGATTTGGTTTGAGGAGGAGTGAGATGGAGGCTGTGTTCATGTTTGGAGGAAATCTAGAGTTCTGCTGTATTTCAGATAACATGTTCTGGAAAAGTGGGGCCAAGATGGACCAGAAGTGTTTGTAGAAGTCAGCAGGGAAGCCATCAGGTCCAGGAGCTTTATTGTTGGGCATTTTATTGAGAGCCGAGAGTGTTTCTTCATTTGTTAGGGGGGAGTCTAGTGTATTTTTTGGTTCAGGGGAAAGGTGGGGTAAGTTAACGCTGGTGAGAAATGATGTTAAGTCCTCATCCTTTGAGTTGCTGTCTGAGGAGTAAAGGTTTGCATAAAATTCTTTGAGTAATCGATTGATTTCATCTGGTGAGGTAGTTGGCCTCCCTGCTGAGTTCTTGATGGTGGGGATGGAGGATTTTTCCTTATTTCTTTCGATTTGATTTGCGAGGTATTTTCCGGATTTGTTATTGTAGTGGAAGTTTTCTTGCCGGAGTCTGTTGATTAAAAAGCTGATTTTCTTATTCAATATTTGGTTAATTTCTAATTTATACTGTCTTAATTTCCTCTCATTTTCTTCTGTTGGGTTAGTTGGATTGATGATTTCAAGTTGTTTGATTTTTTTCTTCTAACTCAGATTCTTGTTGTCTTTCTTTCTTTTTTATAAAGGCAGAGTATGATATGATGATTCCTCGTAGGACAGCTTTACCTGTTTCCCATAAGAGTGTGGGTGATGGCTTTGAGGAATCATTTATTTCCAGGAAGGATGCCCACTCTTTTTCGATGAGGTTGTTAAATTCATCTCTTTCAGGAGTGATATGTTGAAGCGCCATCTGGGGGTTGGTTTGTGTGGTCTTGGGTGATTCCATTTGAATGATACTGGGGCATGGTCACTGATGATAATGGAGTGGATACAGTGTTCAGAAATGTTTTGAATCATTGAATTACTGGTGAGGAAGAAGTCAATACGTGAGTATGAACGATGTACTGGTGAGAAAAATGAGAATTCTTTTGCTGTTGGATGTTGAAGGCGCCAGCTGTCACCAAGACCAAAATCTCTCATGAACTGGATTATTGTTTCTGGAGATTGCCAGGTGCGTTTATTTCCGGATGTGTTGGATCTGTCTATTGATGGGTCTAAAACTGTGTTGAAGTCGCCACCGATTATTATTTGAGAGTCAGAAAAGCTGCACAAGGATGAAAAGAAGTTATTAAAAAAAGATGGGTCGTCAGTGTTTGGGCCGTATAGATTACCTATTGTGAGGGAGCTATTGTTGATTGATATGTTAATGATTACGAATCTTCCTTCTGGGTCAGTGATGGTGGAGTTATGGATGAATGATATTGATTTGCTAATTAAAATACAAACTCCTCTTTGTTTTTTATTGTAGTGAGATGAAAATGAATGGGTGAATTGGGACGATAGTAGTTTAGTGTTGTCTAATTCTGAGAGGTGTGTTTCTTGTGACAAACAGATATCTGCCTGGAGTGAGGTGAGGTGAAAAAAAAGGGATGGACCGTGTATGTTTTTCAGGTTATGCACACACACATACCACTTATGCACACACACACACACACACACACACACACACGTATCATATACACCAAATAGCTTACTCATTACTTGTTTAGTTTCTTTTTTTGTTTTGTTTTGTTTTGCTTCCTCTCTGTTTTCTGTTGTGTGGCTTGTCGTGTTGCATGTCTCTGTCTATCTGTATTGTTTGTTCGTGTTTGCAATTAAAATGTAAATAAATAAATAAATAAATAAATAAATACATTTGTGGCGTTAATAGGAATTTGAATCACCTCATTATCGCACTAATTTTGACAGCACTAGTGAATTCATAACTTTTTACCAGCAGGTGTTTGCCGCCCTGTCGCCCTCCTACCTGTGAAAGAAGATAATATCATAATATCTGATAACATCTGTCACTTTTTAATTGATGGATTTGATGGATTGATGTATGACCCTAATTAAACCCGCCCACACACTTCCAGTCCCGCCCACCCCCTTCTGGTCACCGCCCACCCCACCCACTCCCTCCCCTACCCCACTCCCCACCCGCTCCCCTCCCCCCACCTCAACCCCGCCCCCCATGCTGACTCAGCAGAGAAGGAGGAGGAGGAGAACGGATGAAGGGGTGAATGTAGATTTTGTCTAAAGATGAGGGAAAAGCGACGGCATCCTGCTCTGCAGTGTAAATGAATGTAGAACCCGTTCCACAGGAGTTCTTTCAGTTTGAATGTTTTTTTTAATTCTTTCACCGAGCAAAAGTCTCTTTGGAGAAGAACTGAAGACCTTTGTCTTCCTCTTGTTCCATGTCACATTAAGCTACAGGCATGGACAGGACTCCTTTAGTTTTGAAGCGCCACTGTGTCCCCACCCAAACTTCTAAAAGCGGTGTTTCTGCAGATGTCTGTTCTCGTCAGATAAGCTCATCTTGGCCTCCCTCACTGCTCTCACTCCTGCTGGACTTTCTAAAGTGTTACCACCCAAACACACAAAAATAATAGTGTATAGCTTTACATAGTTTTCTATATCGTTCACTTATGTGTATTCCTCTATATCCAGCAGTTTTTTTTTGTTTGCTTATTGAGTATTTATTTGTAATCACACATTACACATACACTACAAGAAAGAACAAACAGTGTATTCACATGATTCCTGGAGAGTCCAGAACCGTTTCTGTGTGTGTGTGTGTGTGTGTGTCTGTGTGTGTGTGTGTGTGTGTGTGTGTGTGTGTGTGTGTGTGTGTGGGTGGGTGGGTGGGTGGGTGGGTGGATGGGGATGGGGGGCATGCAGCACATCATATTTAATGAATGAGTAATCTATACACACATACATGTGCAAGTTACCGGTTGAGGGGTCTTCCACAGTACCAAAAAAAAACAGTCTTTAATTTAGTAGCAACATAAGAGGGCGTACCCAAAAGAATCCGGAATTTGACTGTAACTTTTTATTTCTGACATTTCAAAATAAAACACCACCGTCGCCTTCAAAATAATCTCCATCCGCATTAATGCAGCGCTCCAGCCGTGTCTCCCACTTCACCAATGCGTCGTCAGACCTGTGCGTAATTGTGTCATTCAGGGCCGGCTGTGATTTGTCTGTCACCTCCTCCACATCTGCAAACCGCTGTCCCTTCAGCTCCTTCTTCAACTTGGGGAACAAGAAAAAGTCACTGGAGGCTTCATCTGGAGAATCAGGCGGATGGGAGAGGAGATTCATCTCATTCTTCTCCAGAAACTGCGTGAGGCGCAGCGCCGTGTCCGCTGGCGCTCTGTGGTGGTGGATCAACCGGCTCCACTCCGCCACGACGCTCTGCTTCCTCCTCACATCCTCACGGAGCGTCTGAGGACTTCCTGTAGTAGTCCTGGTTTACAGTCTGACCTGGAGGGACAGACTCGCTGTGGACGAGACCCTGGACAGCCGAGAAGCAGCTCAGCATTGTTTTCACGGCTGAGCGGACCTGACGCGCCGACATCTGGCCCTTCTCAAACCCCCGGACCACTCATGGACCTGAGTCTTCCCCAGAGCAGCATCCTTGTAGGCCTGCTGCAACAAGCTGAGTGTTTCTGCTGCTGTTTTTTCCCAGCAAAAAGCAGAATCTAATGTTTGCGCTGCTCTGGCTTCCCGGTCGATGTCGCCATTTTGGAAAAAATCGCAGACCGCCGCTGCACTCTGTTACTATAAATAGCGCCTGACAGGCGTCAGTGTCACTCTGGGAGCTCAGATTTCTCACAGATGTGCACGAGGCTTACCTGTAGCACATCTGACGGCCAGAAGTCCAAACTCATTATTATTATTGTTTTCTGACCAAATTCCGGTTTCTTTTGGGTACCCCCTCGTAACTGTAAACCACAGATTTGCAAAATCACAAAGACACGGAAATAAGCCTCCTGTCCTCTGCCTGTGGGCCGTGGCAGCAAAGCATGTCGTTCATAGCAAAACAAAGATAAAAGAAGTTAATCATGTCTGCATCATAAAAATTGTATTACAACAATATTTTGACCAGAATTTGTCCTGAAATGCATCTTTTGGAAATGGATCCATCTGATATGGACGCACTAATATTTTAATCCTAGTATTTTTAGGGCTTCCTGGTAATGGGCCTAAAAATTCAACAATTCTGCTGAATAAATACATGATACAACAGTATTTTGACCAGAATGGACCGGTCCATCTGGGATCGTATCTCACTGTAATGTCTGTAAATTCAAGTAAAACTCAGAGTTTGCTTGATAATGCACTGAAAAAAGCAGACGTGTTGAGCCACCGGCCACTGAAATGTGAGCCATTTCTTCCCCTTCTTTATTTGTGTGGCTCCTGGAAAAGCTCTTCCGCTGGGTCTATAACTGTTAGTGCCAATACCTGGATATCCAGGCTTTTCTCGGCCTCTGGGTTTATCTTTGGTCGTCTCAGATACTGGTTCTGGTCACATTAAGATGTTGATGTGGTGTGATCATCCCTGGTCCTGTTTAATGAGAAGGAAATTGTGAATCTGTGATTTAGAGGTTATAATACATTTTTCAGAGGTCCGGCTTCACTGAAGTCACTTTGTGCTGTATGTTATCCCCAAACCAAAATGACTTTGACGTCACTCAATTTTTTAAGAAAAAAAAGATGCCCTACAAGTGGACTACAGGTATAAGACCACAGTTTCCACTTCAATTGTTTGTTTGTTGTTATTTTTATGCTTGATTTTATCACCAAAATTACTGCACATTTCAGTTGTGTTTGTTGCGTGTATATACTGTGTGTAAAGTTTGCGTTCTGTTAAGTTATATTATTAATCATTATTTTATTTGTTATTTAATAAAGTATTTCTTTGCTGATCCGTCATCCTGGACTTCATTCATTTTTTTTTTAATATTTTGAATTCAACATGAATACACAGAAATCATATTTACTGGTACCAAGTATGGTGAGAGGATCTACTACTGCTGCTGTCCTGGCTCCTGAGGGTGGAGGAGTCCTGAGGGCGGAGGTCTGTGAGGAAGGCTCCCGAGGGTGGAGGTCTCAAGTATACCCCTTTCCCACTGGCCAAAAAACCCGTTTAAACCCGCTAAGTCGTGGCAGTGGGAAAAGGTTTGACCCGGGATTTCGACCCGGGTCGTTCACCCTGCAATCGACCCGGTAAATTCCCGGGTCAGCTTTCTCCCTGCTTTTAGTGGAAGGGACACATCCGGGAACTTACATGATGACGTCGACGCAGCGCGGCTAAGTTAGCGCGCTAGTTGTTGTTTCTGGACACAGCGTGAGATTTCCTTCGTCCAGACGACCCAGAAATGGCAAGATAGCGAGACCAGAGAGCTGCTCCTGATCCGTGGGGAGGAGGAGATTTGTCTACAGGTAACAGGGACTGTTTTCCGCTGCATTGTTTACTTTCGTTTTGCTCCGTCGCGCTGATGATGTCATCAACGTGGGACACCATCAGTGCGGGAAAACGCAGCGACGCGGCTCGCCAGCAGGAGGTGAGACGCGGGTCTGCAGGCAGTGGGAAAGGAGTCTAAAGGCGATAGTTAGCAGGTCGCAGACACGGGATGACCCGCTAGTTGCAGTGGGAAAGGGGTAGTAGAGACTGAAACTCTTGAAAAATAACTTGTGTAGAATAAGAGAATTCAATAAAGCTTCATTTGAACTGACTCAAAAAATATGACAAAGCTCAACAGTAGCAGCAGAGGAGAGAGAAAAAGGACAGATGGTGGAGAGACAGTGTGTGTGTGTGTGTGTGTGTGTGAGGAGAGTGGAGACGCATTTACATTCAGGCTGTGTGTCTCCTGCGCTAGCTGAATGTTACCTGCTCTCACATGGCAACAGAGGGAGCTGCAACACACACACACACACACACACACACACACACACACACACACACACACACACACACACGTGCCTTCACAGCCTAAACAGGAGTAGGAGAGAGAGTGACTCAGGTGAACAGGAAGAGGAGAGAGCAGCATGCAGGCTGAGGAGGGGAACTCTGGAGGAGGAGCAGGAATCACTGAGAACCTGGATGTCTCTGGATCTGGACCCTCACCAGGGAGGGGCAGACGAGTCAACAGAGGAGATGAATGATGACTGCTGGAGGCTGGCGTGAACAAATCCGAGGCGTGACAGACGGCTGAGCGGAACGACGTTCTGGTGTTAGAGCCGGGCGGAGCTGCAGAAGCAGCTCTGTACAGAGTGCTGGAGTGGGAGGATGGCGGGTCAGCCGCCTCTCCTCGGAGGAACGAGCCGCCACCCAGCGGACCCCTGGGGAGCAGCAGTCCTTCTGAAGATGCAGTGAGGCGGTGGTGAGCCTTCTCCACCTGTGGAGGTCAGAGCGCCGTCCTCCTGCAGGACCTCCGCTCTACCAATCATCCCATCAGGTGGATAACCTGTGCCGTGAGGACCATGTGCACTGGTCTGTCCTGAAGCCGGTCCTGGAAGGCTGCGCCGGCCTGTCCCCTCGTCTTACCCCATCACATGTCTTCATGTATTGCTGTGGGCTGGGACACTGGCGGAGAGTGCAGTCCACCCATGTAAGTCAGCATGGCAGCATCCACTCACTCTTCTTTCTTTGGTACCATAGCAACAGCGGTGTGTGTGTGTGTGTGTGTGTGTGTGTGTGTGTGTGTGTGTGTGTGTGTGTGTGTGTGTGCTGCATGTTCAGATGTATGGTATTTTCCAGACTGCTTGTGAGACTTACAGTCAGATGAGACTCATCTATCAAAATATACAGTGTGATTTAACACGAACCGAGGTGTAAACGTTACCATCTACAGCCACCAGAGGGCGCTCTAGGCTTGAGACCCATGCTGCTCCTGTACCAAACTAATTGAAGGATGGTCATATCTTTGCTCTCTCTTCCTTCTCTCCACTCTTTTTTTTGTTTGCCTCTTGTTTACAGTACTTGTTTGTTTGTTTGTTGTTCGTTGCCTTCTCTCTCTCTCTCGCTCTCTCTCTCTCTCTCTCTCTCTCTCTCTTCCTGTCTTTCTGTCCCCCTCTCAGGTCCAGCAATATCATGGATCAGTATCCAAAATAAAACAAGTACCTAAAGTTAACCATGGTAACAAGAGGGGCTTTATTGTAGCTCTTCTTGGAAGAGTGAATCTGTCGGTCACATGACAGCAGCCAGACCTCGGTTCTGCTGCTGATGTTCAATGAACGAGTCGTTCGTTTGAACGGCTCTTTTAAGTGAACGACGAGAGCCGGTTCACAGCTGTCTGAGAGCCGTTCCTTTGTGCAAATAGTCCAGACTTCCTTCACATGTCTCCTGAGTGTCTCCTGAGTGTCTCCTGAGTGTCTCCTGAGTCCAGCTGTCTCCGCTGCCTTCATGTGAATGACGGAGTTTCAGTTTTCCGCAGCAGCTCCAGTCACCTGAATGCAGCAGCTAGCTAGCGGAGGAGAAGTGTCCAGAACCCGGAGAGGAGCCGGTGTTTTGGAATAGGTAACTGGTTTCCCTATTAACTGGCGACTGGGTTTCTTTCACGTCCCTTGTTGCTGATAGATGTTAAAAACCAGACAAAAAGCCGTTCAGACCTTTAATGAGTCTGATTTCAACACCTGCTGCTACTAGCAGCAGCAGCAGGAAGTGCTACAGGAAGTCAGTCACCAGGTAACAAGGAAACCAGTTCATTTGAAACACCGTATGGGCCGCTTTATCAGACGTTTTAGCAATGGAGCACACACACACACACACACACACCATAAAATGCTCAGTTAAAGCTCGTGTCCGGAGTTTTGAAAGAGAGAGTTTTTTTTTCAATCCAGCGTCTCAGGTTCCCCCTCCCTCTGCTTTCATGAGCGACCAAGCCACGCCCCTTTAATTGTGCACGCTATTATCCATCGGGTGAAAATGAGAGCCTCTGAGTCCTGCAGCATCCTCCATGTTGAGCTGTTTACGGTGGATGTTCAGCAGACAGTGGATATATCTGCTGCAGAGCTAACTCTCCTCTGCTGGGCGAGCGACGTGCTCTCTGGCTGCTCCACACTTTGATTGACAGCACAACAAGGCAGAAGCTTGAAATCTATTGGCTGACGCTGACCGGCGCTTTTTCGGATAACATGGGGGTCTATGAGACGAAGGCGGGGCTCATAAATACATTTTTATATTGCTTTATGCTGATATTGTATTGTAGTATCGAACCAGACTGACACATTTAAGCTCTGTTGAAAAATGATCCATACGTTGGAAACGAACGGAAACGAATGGACATGAGCTTTAAAGGACATGTAGCAGCATTTTGAAGCTCTTTTCTGGGGACAACATGCAAGGTAAGCCAATGTAATCGGCCTGGTCACAATCAACATTGACTCCAGGTGGACAGCAGACTAAAAAACTCAGCCTCAACAAACTGTGCCAATTTTTATTTTCACTATACTACAGTTTTCGAGCAATCAGATGCAAAAAAATTCATCCAGTAATCTTATTTGGTAGTAAAATGGTGATCAGTTAAAGATGTCGAGGTAAAATGGGGTATGGACTCTACATTAGCATGACTTGGATAGCATAACAAGACTTAAAACAGATGAAGAGCATCACTACAACTTAATAAACTCAGTTGTTTGTTTAATTTAGTAAAATATATGAACAGAACTCTGCTTTATTGCCCATCAAATGACCACAAAAGACTCTATAACGTGCAAATGTGATGAAATATGTGGAAAATAAATTATCTTTTCTGCAAACTTAATATAAATGTCTGCACATACAATTTGCACATTGCTGGATTGCTGTAATTTATGTTTCTTAACTGATTTGTATCAAATGAACAACAACAACTGCATTATTTCTGAAATCTTGACACTCAGAAGTTTGTAAAACGTCCTATCGGGCCGATGAATCGGCCAATCCGATGAATCGGTCGACCTCTAACTGGTAGTGCAGTGAAATAACATAAAGTCACTGAAATTGTTGTTTAAATTATCTGGCAATTACCATTACCAAATTTACCAAATGAGAATGTTCCCGTAGCATTATGCGAGTTATTCAAAAAGAGGAATTTTGGAATTCAAAGTCCTTGCTTCGATTCTCTGCGTTAGTTTTCTGTGGGTAAAAGATGTACTTTTAGGCAAATATGTTGTCTTGAGAGTTGTAGATAAATACACCCCTTTTCAACATGCTCACATGTTCCAATAATATCAAGAATTTCAACTTCTAAGTGGAATAACAAAATGCGAGGGTATGGACACTACATGGGGTACGGACACTACAACTGCAAACAACAGATCCCATTTGCAACTGTTGTAATATTAATTGTGTGCACTATATCCACAACATATCATCGTTCAAATAGTGCTACCCAGGTATATAAAATAGAACATTCAGCTCAAGCCAAATACATAGTAGGAATGAGGAACTGGATAGGGGTACGGACACGACCGGAAATTCTGGACATGGAGATACTATATTAGTTCAGCCTTTGTAACTTCATAGATAGTATATTGCTGATGCTATTTTTGGTCAGAAACTGATCCAATACCACAATAGATATATTTTAGACATGGCCTTGGCTTATATTGTGCTTATTTAAAAAAATAAGTCTCCATTAAGTCAAAAATCAGCTGAAATAGAGAAATATAGAACGAGTTGAGCTTCCAGCTTCGCGGAACACAGCTCGGCCCCCACAGCTCGAATTTGCACGAAACAACCTGCAAAATAAAAGTAATCACATCCATTATCAAAAAACATCACAGTATTTCAATATATCTCTGATTCCCTTTGAAAATGAAGCTCCTAAAATTCAAACAATCTTGTTTGACCAGATATAACGCCCTTTTTCCTACAAAAAACCTTACATCAAATCGTCTTGATGAAGATGATCAATGAAACATGCAGAAATAAATGCATGTTGTTGTTTCAGTAAGCCATTGGCTGTCCAAACACACTCTCAAATGCTTTCAAACACTAGCCTACACCACATTAGAAGACAATAACAACACACACAATACATTTCACAGGAAGATTGTGACCAGGCCGAATGTGTATCAGAAAAACATCTCTTAAATCTGTGTCATTAAAGCAGCAGATAACAACTCATAACTGACAGTAACTGTGTCAGTAGTCAGAAAACAACGGATTGACTCCACTAATGAGGCTGATGTCTCTAATAGAGTCACGTGACGTTCGTCAGGGAGCCAGGCTCTTTCAAATGAACGGCTCCCTTCAAAGAGCCAGAATTCCCAGCTCCAGTGATTAACAAACACCAGAAACATAAAAGAGAGTCCAAACCCAGCATTTATTTTACCAAGAAAACCCCCAGCAGAAAACCAGACACTCGTCACTCGAGCGCTTTTTTTTAATTTATTTATTTTTTATTTTAAGGTACAAAATGACAGGCTACTGTAGATACAAACAATTACACGCTATTTTTAACATTCACAGTAAAAGTTGAAGAAAATTAAACAAAAGGATAAGAAAGAAAGAAAAATGAATCAATAAAATGGTTGAAAATCTCAACAAAATAAAAGTTAGGGCTTTTTTTGTAAATCGTAAATTTCAATTAAGTTAAACAACTTACATGCATAATTATTAGGGATATGTGAGTACCGATACCAGGTATCGGTATCGGGCCGATACTGGCCTTATTTCAAAGTACCTAGTACTCGACCAGCACCGCAGCACCCCCAGTTGTCCATTACTGCAGGAAGTGGGGGGCTGGGGGGGCTGCAGCACCCGGTCTTTTGTCATGCAGTCACGCCACATGTTGTATTTGTCACAATGAAAAAAAAAAAATCCAGGTAAAGTTGTCTGGTGTGCCGTTGTTGCGCCGCTGGTATTCCCGTTGGATGAGGGCGACGCTCCACGCTCGTGTCCCCCCCCCCCGTTGGATGAAAGCGCGTCTCAGGCGCAGCACCCCCTGTTGACAATACGTTCCCGCGGCCATGCCGGTGGAAACACACCGTAAGATTCAGCATGTTACCGCAGAAGTAAGAAAGCACTGAAGTTCAATCTGCTGCTTTGCTTTTGTGCTTCCAAAATGAAGTTTTGGAAAAGTGTTGCACTAATAGCTGTCATTTGTTTCGTACACTTAACCCCTTTAGCTTCAAAGTTGTAAAATGGCAAGAGGCAACCTTTGTTGTGTCACTCCACATTAGAGGAGTAAATTACTTCAGCCTGAATCTTGGTCATACTGTATAGTTTTCCATTTTTAACATTCCTTTAACTCTCACCACTTTCCAGATACAACTCTTTAAAATATTGCTATCAAAATCAAATCATTTCTCCAAAAACTCTGGTGCCTAAAGGGCTAAAATTGAAGTCAGGGTTTGAAACACGGCTACTGCTAAAATATTTTCTTGTTTTTGTCTGTTTATTTCACAGCAACAACAGTCAAAGACAGGTGGATGAATTTCTCTTAAAAAAAGACCATACACTCCCCAAATGGCTGGGATAATGACAGAGAGCCTTCTCAACATGTTTAATAAAGGGAAGGCCTCTGTCAAAGGTTCAAACCACAGCTCCAGGCTACCACCTACCCTCCCGAAAGCATTTCACAAAATTGATGGAGGAGAAGTACGAAGATGTCCAGAAGTTCAAAGACAGACTTAAAACTAGCACCAGAAGCTCTGACAACCGATGTGTGGACAAGTATGGCGACAGAGGCTTACCCAGGTGTCACTGGCCACTTTTTCACTGATGAGTGGCTACTATACAAAGCCTCTTACTGAGCTGCACAAAGCAGGGCTGCCTGGATTGAGGAAACTGTGGAATACTTTGAAATACCTCCAACCAAGATCACTGCAATTGTACATGACAATGGATCGAATATTGTAATGGCAGCAAGTACCGTATCGGCCCGGATATAAGACGACTCTGATCATAACACGGCCCCTATTTTTCAAATATCATTTTGTGAAAATAAAAATATGTTGAAGACAATAAGGTTACTCATAAAAGAACTTTCTCCTGAAGGCTGTAAAGGTGAAACAAACCAGATATACATAGAGGTGAACAAATCCACAAGCTGTATCACAGCATACATCACTGTCTGAAAACAAAACCAGTCAGTATTTAGAATCAGAGCTGCTAGCTCAATGCTAACTATTAATGGAAAAACCGTTGACATGCTAACAGAATTAGCATCTGCATTGAAACTTCAAAACAAACGGACAAACTCACAAGTATCAGTTCCACCTCCATCCTGAACATCAGCTAAGTATACTCGAGTACTGACAGGCAGGTATTCTGGATGCTGTTTGAAATGAAGCTTAGAAAAACCAGCAGCAGCCACACTGCTCAGTCTTCTCTCACTGCTGCAGGCTGACACTCTGTCCAGCTCACTAGCTCCCCCTAACGGGGGGCGGAGCCACTGCATGGAGCAGAGGCAGGACAGCTCCCCGGGACTCTGGCTCCATCCAGTCCTCCATTAGAGCACCACCCTATTTTTGAGAATACCATTTCTGGAAAAAATGTCATCTTATATTCGTGTCAATACGATATTTCAGAGCAGGAGCACGGATGGACATCTGTCCACTGTGCCAGCCACATGTTACAGTTGGTAGTTAATCCTGCCCTCAAACAGCCTCAGATCAGCGAAGCCCTGGGAGCAGCTCGGTGTCTGGTGGAGTCGACAACATTTAAAACCAAACCAAATCCAAAACACAAATCAGTCCAGGATGTCTGGACCAGGTGGAGCAGCTCCTCTTGTCTTCTTGAACAATGATTCGTCCATCACTCAAAGAGCCAAACCAAGCTTATCTGTGGAAGCCTTCCAAACTGCAGCACTGCAGGACATCGCCACTTGCTGGTCCTCAGACAACTCGCTCAGTAAACACCTGCAGCTGCACTGAAGCCTTGTTTTCAGAAAATGACATTTCTTAGACCCGAGGAGAAGTTTAGGCAAAAGTGGCCTAAACTTTCCAAGGTGACAGCGCCACCAGGTGGACACAGTGTCCATGAGACAGCAGTGGAAGTTTAGCTTGGAAGCAATGATTGAGCTGACAGTGAGGGTGAATCCAACCAGCCTGCCACAATCAGGCTTGAACTAATGAGACCAATAGTATGAATGGAAGTAGTAGACAAACATGATACACACTTTGTGTGTGCAGGTGCTGATGTACTGAAAGCCTGCTGGTGGAAGCAGCCACTCTGTGAAGAGTCTTGGCATTCCGGTTGCCTCGGCTCCTTCAGAGCGTCTTTTCTCACCAGCTGGGAACGAAGAAAAGGCCGAGCCTCACGCCTGAGCATGTCCATACTTCTCTGCACCACAACTTGACCTGTGCATAATTTCTCTTTATGCTATTTATGTTGATTTGACTGTTTGTCAAATTTGTTAAAGTATTTTGTGTTAATGATAATTTTGTGTTATGTGTTCATGTTAACAATGCACGTTATTCCTTTGTTTGCACGTTGGCATTAAATAGTGCCAGTTAATCAGCTGGAATGTTCCATTTTCAGATGAAGCTGTTATTATTCATTCATTATTCATTCCAATGCCATGTACAGCTGCAGTGATATATTTTTTTTTTTTTGGCTCTAATCTTCATCAACATATTTCCTAAATCACTCACCCTGAGCAGCTAACCCTGCAGCCGTAAATGTTTTCTACTGAAGTGTTTTTCAGTTTGTGGCCTTATTCATGTTTACCTAAATATTGTAGTAAACTAATAAATAACCTGCCTTTGCACTGTTGAAACACAAATTGGACTTTGTGTTTGTTTATTTCTGTATTATTTTCAGTCAACCAATAAAAAACTGTTAAAGCATTGAAACACTCCCATTTGTGCAGAACGATCCCAGAACAATCCCAGAAAGCTGTTTGTCCACATATGCAGGCCTTCGCTGCTCAGGCTGTGGGCCACGCTGTGAGACTTGCTGACTCTGCAGTGTTTTGTGGTTGGTGGAGGGTTGGACACCGCTTTCGGTGTGTGCTGGGCTTGAGGTCAGAGCGAGCGGAGCGACGCAACAGATGCCATGTGGGGAAATAAGCCTTTAATACCCCGGGACCTGGGGAAGGATCAGTGTGCTCACTGGCTGGACTGACTTCAATGAGCACAGCGGCACAGCTCGCTGTCTCCGGCGGCGTCCTGCCTGCGTGCCGGACTCTCGGGGAAAGACGAGCACTCACTGCAATGCACAGAGTTACAGCGTCCCTGGATTCATCCCTGGTTGGTTTGCAGAAGAGAAACAAGTTTCAGGGCATGTTTGTCCTTTATCCGGGCCCCGGAAACTAACCTGAACTGGATTAACGCGCCTGGAAACCTAGAAGCAGCATGCCGCCCAAAAAGAAGGTAGTATACTCCGTATACTTGTATAATGACAATGTGTACATGCATGTGGGCTGAATGGCGCTGTGGTGGGGAAAGGGGGGGGGTTTGGTGCACCATCTGTTGCACCGGGCTTAATCCCTGTGTGAGGCCTTTCCACATCAACGCACACAGGCGCAGTGCAGAGACTCAGCCACACTCCTGTATCATGTCAGGGTTGCATAACCGGTGATGGATGAAGTTCAGAAGGATTTAATCCCGTTTTCTTTGATTCTCTCTCATCTATGACACAACACGACAACTCAGAGCAGATTCCAGGTCTGGCTGCCTTCGCACCCGCTGCTTCAAGCATGGATGTTATATGTCTTTCAGATTAAAAAAAAATGACAAACTCTTCAAATAAAACATGCAAGACATGTTTAAACTGTACTGACACTTTTAGCTTATAGCTATAGCTTGCTGCAGCTATAGTTTTGGTCATGCAAGTTTAGCATCGTTACACCAAATAATTCTGCATTTCTGTTATTTTATCGTGATCAGTTTTGGGTCCTTTATCGGTTCTTCTTTGTTGTTGTGGTGTTCGGGCAGGTTTTGTGTTGACTGTGTGACACAGTGGGTGAGAGGGACGTTGTGGTTGATCCCACCCCTCAGGGCCGAATGATGAACCAAATAAATCTGAGCTGCAAGGTCCCATAATAAACAGTTTTTCACTAACTTCACATGGGTGTCAGAGGTCAAAGTATAGTTCCCCAAATGTAGCCTGAGTTCCACATTTCAGCCAGTGGTGAGTCCCTCACAACCTGGATTTGTGGAAAACATTCGGATTGCAACAGGACGATGCAAAAGGCCGACAGTTCATTTTGTTTAGACGCCTAATAAAAAGGATGTGTTGATGGCTGTAGAAATGACAGAATAAAAATCAAAGTTGATTAATAAAGTGCTTTTCAAACAAATAATTCAAAGTGTTTCATAGGTTAAAAACAGAGCCCACTTCACCCCCAGACCCCGCAGACACCCCTTCATTCTCCCTACTCTCTCTCTCTCTCTCTCTCTCTCTCTCTCTCTCTCTCTCTCTCTCTCACACACACACACACACACACACGCGCACACACACACACACACACACACACACACACACACACACACACACACAACATAATAAGTAACTAATATAAATACCAGGAACATGAAGCTGAGTACATGTGAGCCATCAGAGAAAACACCATCAAAGGAAAATAAATTGCACGCTGACGCAGCGCTCTTGCCTCACAGCAAGACGGTCCTGGGTTCAAGTACCGCCCGGGGGCTGGGGTCCTTTCTGTGTGGAGTTTGCATGTTCTCCCCCGTGTGTGCGGTGGTTCCCTCCAGATACACCAGCTTCCTCCCCCAGTCCAAAAAATTCAGGTTAATTGGTCAGTGTAAACTGCCCCCAGGTTTGCATGTGAGAAAAATGGTTGTATGTCTATCTGTGTTGTACGTCGCTTTGCATCTGCTAAATGAAATTGTGAACTAGATAAATCAGCAAAAAGGGCTGCAGGGCTGCAGGGCTGTAGGGCTGTAGGGCTGCAGGGCTGTAGGGCTGTAGGGCTGCAGGGCTGTATGACTGTAGGGCTGTAGGGCTGCAGGGCTGTAGGACTGTAGGGCTGCAGGGCTGTAGGAATGTAGGGCTGCAGGGCTGTAGGAATGTAGGGCTGCAGGGCTGTAGGAATGTAGGGCTGCAGGACTGCGGGGCTGTAGGGCTGTAGGGCTCCAGGGCTGTATGACTGTAGGGCTGGAGGGCTGTAGGACTGTAGGGCTGGAGGGCTGCAGGACTGTAGGACTGTAGGGCTGCAGGGCTGCAGGACTGTAGGGCTGCAGGACTGTAGGGCTGCAGGGCTGTAGGGCTGTATGACTGTAGGGCTGTAGGGCTGCAGGGCTGTAGGACTGTAGGGCTGCAGGGCTGTAGGAATGTAGGGCTGCAGGGCTGTAGGAATGTAGGGCTGCAGGGCTGTAGGAATGTAGGGCTGCAGGACTGCGGGGCTGTAGGGCTGTAGGGCTCCAGGTCTGTATGACTGTAGGGCTGGAGGGCTGTAGGACTGTAGGGCTGGAGGGCTGCAGGACTGTAGGACTGTAGGGCTGCAGGGCTGCAGGACTGTAGGGCTGCAGGACTGTAGGGCTGTATGACTGTAAGGCTGCAGGGCTGCAGGACTGTAGGGCTGCAGGGCTGTAGGGCTGTATGACTGTAAGGCTGCAGGGCTGCAGGACTGTAGGGCTGTAGGGCTGGAGGGCTGCAGGACTGTAGGGCTGCAGGGCTGTAGGGCTGCAGGGCTGTAGGACTGTAGGGCTGCAGGGCTGCAGGGCTGGAGGGCTGCAGGACTGTAGGGCTGCAGGACTGCAGGGCTGTAGGGCTGTATGACTGTAAGGCTGCAGGGCTGCAGGACTGTAAGGCTGCAGGGCTGCAGGACTGTAGGGCTGTAGGGCTGGAGGGCTGCAGGACTGTAGGGCTGCAGGGCTGTAGGGCTGCAGGGCTGTAGGACTGTAGGGCTGTAGGGCTGCAGGACTGCAGTACAGAAGTGTGTGATCAGTAGCAGCCTGGTGCTGGAGGAGCGCAGGGGCCGTGAGGGGTCAGAAGACGTGAGTAATCCTTCAATAGAATGTTCAGATCCATTCTGAAGCACACAGGGAGCCAATGCAGCGATTGAGAGAAAGGTGGAATATGAGCCCACCTTCTGGTCTGGTCAGGACACCAGCTGCTGAGTTGTAGAAAAGTTGCTGGACTGAAATATTCTTTTTGGAAACACCAGAAAGCAAGGCATTGCAGTGATCAATGCAACTGGAGACCAAAGCTGCATCAGCAGCGCCATGCTGGCTGGAGAGAGAACGGGGCAGACTCTGTGTTCTTTCAGTGACTGAAACCTATTTTTGTGACGTTCTAAATATGTGGCATAAAAGTCAAGCCAGAGTCAAAGATCACACCCAGGATTTTGACTTGAGGGGAAGGATTCAGGGACACGTCTCTCTCTGGACATCAGGACCGATGACTAAAACTTCAGTTTTGTACTGGTTAAGTTGGAGAAAGTGTTTTGCCATCTAGGATTTGATGTCTTAATTACAGTTAAGAAGTGTATCGATTGGCCTTGAAAGGCGACTGCAGTCATTGTGTTGGACTGTAGTGGTGAAGAGGACCTGAGCTGTAAAGTGAAGCTTTCTGTTCACTTGTCAGTCTACATCCTCATCCTCACCTGTGGACATAAATAAAAAAAAAAAAAAAAAAGGAGGACATTTCTCTGCAGGATGGGGACTCGTCCCATGAGTCATATCAAGTCCCATGAATGCCCGTCTCCTCTGCATCCTCTGTAATGAGATGGGTACAAATTCAAACAGCTGCTTCTGCGCTTCGAGATCTCGCGGCTTTCCCGAGGGATCGTCCTCACGCGCCTGTCAGTCCTTCATGAAGTGGTTTGTAAAGCTGGCCTATCTCTCAGACGTTTCTGAAAAATTAAACATGTTTAACACCTGTCTGCAGGGCAAAGAGTACAACATCTTTCAAGCACAAGATGAAGTCTCTTGATTTAAGAAAATGCTGGAAGTGTGGGGTGTGTGTTGAGCGGGGATCAGCGGAAAAGGGTCCCACCTTGGAGGATGTTTTGGCCAGAGCTTCTCCCATGGTCAGTGTGTATTTGGAGGGGATGCGTGAGCAGTTTGGAGAATATTTTGGAGAGGTGACAATGGCAGACCAGTGGGAGAGAAATCCATTTTCTTTCTTGGTGACACTCAAAGATGGACTTTCAGTCGGGGAGGAAGAGGCTCCAGCTCAGCTGAACTGGGACATGGACTTAAAACAGAGGTACGGGCCACTTGGCTGTCAGCACAGACTGAGTTTCCACACCTCTCCACGAGGGTGAGGAAAGTGCTCATCCCCTTCACTTCAGCATACCTCTGTGAATGTGGTTTTCTGCACTGGCAATGATAAAAAGGAAGAAGTTGGTCAAGACTGCTGGTTGAGGATGATCTGCAGCTCTTCCTCTCCTCAGTGCAACCCCACATCAACCAGATTCCTGCTTCAAAAACACAAACTCATTGTTTCCACTAAAACTGAGGTGAGCTCAGCAGTTAAGCAATGTTGGCCATTTGGTTCTTGCTAAAAGCATAAATGAAAATGAGTTGCATGATTCTGACATAATGATTTAAAAAGGAACTTAACGTTTGTGTTTGTTTGTTCTCTGACTGATTCTGCTCTTTCACACTATCGCTTCATCTTGAGGTAAATAGTTGACTGTGCTCCCTCATGGGGGTGGAGGAGGGGCTCACATTTCCATTCTTTGAAAACCCCTGCTTTAGAGGTTTACCAGGCAGGTCTGACTGGGAGGAGCGTCATGGTCAGCCCAGTGTTGGCTGAAGAGCCAAAAGCCCCATTTTCACAGTGCAGTATGTGTCACTACCATCCAGCAGGGTACAGGTTTTTGGATGCTTCCACTGACCAAACTTGTGGAAAGTACCAAAAGTACTGTACCTAACATTACCCAGTATTATAACCCCTCTGTTGAGGTACCTGACACATTGGTACGGTTTCCACAAGGTGGAGTTACAACACTGCCTGTCTGCTGATCATCCCTCCAAAAACCTGCCACATTTCAACAGCTCCATAGACCAAGCCCTATTGTCATTCACATACAGCACTTTGTGCACTATGGTTGTTTTGAAATGTGATCGCGCTCGAGGAGGGACAGTTTCTATTCTCCATAACAGGAGAGGAGCTGCATGGTGCTGTTCAAAATGAGAAGGTTTCCTAAAACATGTCACACAGAATGGAGGCCCGTGGTTTTAGCTTGGACGCCAGAGCAATGCTGCTCTGGAGCAACAACCAGAGAGTGAAGGGCCAAGACTACCAGAGAGTGAAGGGCCAGGACTACCAGAGACTGTAAGACCAGGACTACCAGAGAGTGAAGGGCCAGGACTACCAGAGAGTGAAGGGCCAGGACTACCAGAGACTGTAAGACCAGGACTACCAGAGAGTGAAGGGCCAGGACTACCAGAGAGTGAAGGGCCAGGACTACCAGAGACTGTAAGACCAGGATACCAGAGAGTGAAGGGCCAGGACTACCAGAGACTGTAAGACCAGGACTACCAGAGAGTGAAGGGCCAGGACTACCAGAGAGTGAAGGGCCAGGACTACCAGAGAGTGAAGGGCCAGGACTACCAGAGACTGTAAGACCAGGACTACCAGAGAGTGAAGGGCCAGGACTACCAGAGACTGTAAGACCAGGACTACCAGAGAGTGAAGGGCCAGGACTACTAGAGAGTGAAGGACCAGGACTACCAGAGAGTGAAGGGCCAGGACTACCAGAGAGTGAAGGGCCAAGACTACCAGAGAGTGAAGGGCCAGGACTACCAGAGACTGTAAGACCAGGACTACCAGAGAGTGAAGGGCCAGGACTACCAGAGAGTGAAGGACCAGGACTACCAGAGAGTGAAGGACCAGGACTACCAGAGAGTGAAGGGCCAGGACTACCAGAGAGTGAAGGACCAGGACTACCAGAGAGAGAAGGACCAGGACCACCAGAGAGTGAAGGACCAGGACTACCAGAGAGTGAAGGACCAGGACCACCAGAGAGTGAAGGACCAGGACTACCAGAGAGTGAAGGACCAGGACTACCAGAGAGTGAAGGGCCAGGACTACCAGAGACTGTAAGACCAGGACTACCAGAGAGTGAAGGACCAGGACTACCAGAGAGTGAAGGGCCAGGACTACCAGAGACTGTAAGACCAGGACTACCAGAGAGTGAAGGGCCAGGACTACCAGAGAGTGAAGGACCAGGACTACCAGAGACTGTAAGACCAGGACTACCAGAGAGTGAAGGGCCAGGACTACCAGAGACTGTAAGACCAGGACTACCAGAGAGTGAAGGGCCAGGACTACCAGAGAGTGAAGGACCAGGACTACCAGAGAGTGAAGGACCAGGACCACCAGAGAGTGAAGGGCCAGGACTACCAGAGAGTGAAGGGCCAGGACTACCAGAGACTGTAAGACCAGGACTACCAGAGAGTGAAGGGCCAGGACTACCAGAGACTGTAAGACCAGGACTACCAGAGAGTGAAGGGCCAGGACTACCAGAGAGTGAAGGACCAGGACTACCAGAGAGTGAAGGACCAGGACTACCAGAGAGTGAAGGGCCAGGACTACCAGAGAGAGAAGGACCAGGACCACCAGAGAGTGAAGGGCCAGGACTACCAGAGAGAGAAGGACCAGGACTACCAGAGAGTGAAGGGCCAGGACTACCAGAGAGAGAAGGACCAGGACCACCAGAGAGTGAAGGGCCAGGACTACCAGAGAGTGAAGGAACAAGACTACCAGAGAGTGAAGGGCCAGGACAACCAGAGACTGTAAGACCAGGACTACCAGAGAGTGAAGGGCCAGGACTACCAGAGACTGTAAGACCAGGACTACCAGAGAGTGAAGGGCCAGGACTACCAGAGAGTGAAGGACCAGGACTACCAGAGAGTGAAGGGCCAGGACTACCAGAGAGTGAAGGGCCAAGACTACCAGAGAGTGAAGGGCCAGGACTACCAGAGACTGTAAGACCAGGACTACCAGAGAGTGAAGGGCCAGGACTACCAGAGACTGTAAGACCAGGACTACCAGAGAGTGAAGGGCCAGGACTACCAGAGAGTGAAGGACCAGGACTACCAGAGAGTGAAGGACCAGGACTACCAGAGAGTGAAGGGCCAGGACTACCAGAGAGTGAAGGACCAGGACTACCAGAGAGAGAAGGACCAGGACCACCAGAGAGTGAAGGACCAGGACTACCAGAGAGTGAAGGACCAGGACCACCAGAGAGTGAAGGACCAGGACTACCAGAGAGTGAAGGACCAGGACTACCAGAGAGTGAAGGGCCAGGACTACCAGAGACTGTAAGACCAGGACTACCAGAGAGTGAAGGGCCAGGACTACCAGAGACTGTAAGACCAGGACTACCAGACAGTGAAGGGCCAGGACTACCAGAGAGTGAAGGACCAGGACTACCAGAGACTGTAAGACCAGGACTACCAGAGAGTGAAGGGCCAGGACTACCAGAGAGTGAAGGACCAGGACTACCAGAGAGTGAAGGACCAGGACCACCAGAGAGTGAAGGGCCAGGACTACCAGAGAGTGAAGGGCCAGGACTACCAGAGACTGTAAGACCAGGACTACCAGAGAGTGAAGGGCCAGGACTACCAGAGACTGTAAGACCAGGACTACCAGAGAGTGAAGGGCCAGGACTACCAGAGACTGTAAGACCAGGACTACCAGAGAGAGAAGGACCAGGACTACCAGAGAGTGAAGGGCCAGGACTACCAGAGAGAGAAGGACCAGGACCACCAGAGAGTGAAGGGCCAGGACTACCAGAGAGTGAAGGAACAAGACTACCAGATAGTGAAGGAACAAGACTACCAGATAGTGAAGGAACAAGACTACCAGATAGTGAGGGGCCAGGACTACCAGAGAGAGAAGGACCAGGACCACCAGAGAGTGAAGGACCAGGACCACCAGAGAGTGAAGGGCCAGGACTACCAGAGAGTGAAGGGCCAAGACTACCAGAGAGTGAAGGAACAAGACTACCAGAGAGTGAAGGGCCAGGACAACTGGTGGTTAAAGCTGAAACTTGGTCAGAGGAAACCCCTCTTGGCTAATGCTGCATGCTACTCAGAATAGTGAAGGCCTCTTAGCTCTTACTGTGGTTTTACAGGCAGGTATCTGCTTTGCTGGGGGAAGTGGGGCAGTAGGATTTTTAATGCTGAATGGAAGGTTTCGGGAACAGTCAGGATGGATCTAGTTCTGTGATTAGGGATTCTTGAAATGTTTTCTCATAATAATACTCAGTACACATGTCCTCCAAATGGATCAGGGGCTGAATCTTTATCATTTAAAATAGTCATCATCGTCGGTGCCAATCTTTCACTTATAATAATGTATGCCAATATGTTAGGGCTGAATCCAATGCCCTATGGAGGGATGTGAGCATCACAATGGGAGAGCCAGTTGGTGTAGGAGGGGGTAGGAGGGAGTAATGGGCCAGATTAGGAAGAGGTTAGGAAATCCGCCACACACCTCTGTGATCCTCTTTTCAACCTCAGACCACATATACAGGGGGCTCCAATAATAGTGAGTGATGATATGCCAAAATATTTCCTAATATACCAAAACAGACCGATATCCTGTCCTGTCAGTTTCAGCCACACAGCATTATGAGAGCATGGACTGTGGAAGGGCAGTGTCTATTTCAGAAACTCAGAAGGTTTCAGATGAGTTCCAGGTTGTTTGGGGATGTTATGTCTGTGTGGGAGGCAGCAGCTTCCTGGGAGGAGCTTGAATTTGTCTCTCTGTCTCCAAATCCTGGAGTGACGCATGCTAGGTTAATCTCCTTACTCAGAGACAATCAGGACCTGTGTGTGTGTGTGTGTGTGTGTGTGTGTGTGTGTGTGTGTGTGTGTGTGTGTGTGTGTGTGTGTGTGTGTGTGTGAGAGAGAACTCGCCCATGCTTCACGTCTGTGTGTCTGCGTCCACTTTGGAGCGTCCGTGCACCACCAATGTGCATGTGCTCGCTCCCATGCTATATTTCTGAACTCATGACGGTACGCGTTCCACGCATGCGCACTGATGCCTGCGCGCATGCACATAACCAACATGGCGACCAAGAGAAAGCAGAGGGAGATGCAGCTCTGCTGTATTAAGCGGAACGAGAGGGAAAATAATAAGCGTCAGTACAGTGTTCAGTGGCGCTACTGGAGAACACTCTGGCTGGCGCGTGCACGACAGATAAAGCCATTCGTGCACGCGTGACTGCCATGTGGACTCGTCGCATACGTGCATCACTGTCAAAAAATTTGGGTGCAGTGCTGACGTCCGCGGATCGATCTGTGCAGACCCTAGAGGACAGGAATTCATGACGATTTTGACGTCACGGGGACCGATGACCAACACGCACCCACACGGACATGTGAAACATGGATGGGCCTTGAGAGAGAGAGACTTTGACTTTTCAACAATCCTATATTTAAACAAGGTTGGGTTGTATCAAGTCAACGTTAACATATACAAAACACCGAATCAAAAGAGATTAAAGCTGGTGTCTGGAGTTTCCGTTCGTTTCCAACGTATGTATCATTTTTCAACAGAACTTAAATGTGTCAGTCTGGTTCGATACTATAATATCATATTAGCATAAAGCAATATAAGAATTTATTTATGAGCCCCGCCTTCGTCTCATAGACCCCCATGTTATCTGAAAAAGCGCCGGTCAGCTTCGGCCAATAGAGTTCGAGCTTCTGCCTTGTCGTGCCGTCAATCAAAGTGTGGAGCAGCCAGAGAGCACGGCCGCTCGCCCAGCAGAGGAGAGTTAGCTCTGCAGCAGATATATCCACTGTCTGCTGAACATCCACTGTAAACAGCTCAACATGGAGGATGCTGTTGGACTCAGAGGCTCTCATTTTCACCCGACAGATAATAGCGTGCACAACTAAAGGGGCGTGGCTTGGTCGCTCATGAAAGCAGAGGGAGGGGGAACCTGAGACGTTGGATTAAAAAAACCTCTCTTTTTCAAAACTCCAGACACAAGCTTTAAAGGTGCCTTAAGGAGTTTGCACGTTTTATGCGAAACAGCGCCCCCTGCAGGCTTTTGAAAACTTGTTTTTCTTTTTGCAGGCCTTAGCCAAACCCTTAGTAATCCACGGACAACCTTTGTCTCTCCTTCTATTTGTATACCGTCTTATGGGGCAGTTTTTATCGTACAGAAACAGGAAGATTTTAATAAATTCAGTATATGCTTTTTCCGTTTCCAGATTAACATATACGGCATCCCAAGTCTGATTCAGTAAATCATTCTGGAATGCCCTTAAAGCTTCTTCTGATTTAACTCGTCTGTATTCAATTTTTTTTATCATTTTTTTCCTCACCAAAGTAACCACTGCTGACTGTAAATACCGGAAGATGATCTGTAATGTCACATATAAGTATTCCACTGTCTTAGTCATTATTAATGTCATTGCTGAATATATTATCGATCAGAGTAGCACTGTGGGAGGTTACTCTAGTTGGTCTGGTAATTCGGGGATAAAAGCTCATACTATACATTATATTGATAAATTCTTCAGTCGCTTTGTCATTCTCAGAATTTAATAAGTCGATATTGAAATCACCGCAAACGAAGATAGTCAAAAAAGAAATACCCAATGACAGTTTATTTACCTTAGGCAACAGGAGACAACTTTTCCAGTCAAAATGTATGTGTTGCACTCAGGAAATGAATGAAATTCCTCATTCTTGCTGTCTGGAACCCCAAAACTCTAGAGTTGGCACAGGGGATGACTCCATAACAAAAGTGCCCTCTGGTGGCAGTGTTGCCAGATTTGGTTGAGCTATTTCCGCCCAATCATGTTCCAAAACCCACCCGCTTTCGCAAAAAAAACGCCCAATAGTGTTTTACACACGATAACATTTATATTTTAATAAAAGTGGATTTAAATGCATTGACAGTATTACCCAATTAAGCCCAAATGGCAAGTTGTATTATTACAGACAGTGCATGTCACAGAAAATGTGGAAAAAATGCACCTCCTGTATCCCAGTGCCAGGCCCAAGTGAACACAGCAGCAGTAACATCAACCACCTGCTATTTACACGTACCAGAACACCGGTAAAACGATTACTACAGACATGGAGACCGCAGATTTACATGAACAGCCACCTTCCACACCAGTGGTGCTGAAAGACGAACAGCACTACAGCTGTGCAGTATGACAGCTGAATGATCAGAGATCAAGAGCACACAACGCCGTGAAAAGATATTTTAAGACAGTCAGTAAATGCATTAAAACAGTGGATGGAATTAACAAAGTTGACATGTCGTAGATAATATAACATAAAAATCATCTTACCTTTACGCAGAATCAGCGTAATCCTGTAAAGTTTTATGTATTTTCCCCACTTCGGCATGATGATTATTTTGCTAACAGATTACCACCTTAGAGACGAGAGAGCGCGCGGGCTTCTGCCTCAGGCTTCTGCGTTGGCGCAATACGCTAGTTTGTTGATGTGACGTCAGGTTGTTATGGCGACATTGATAGCGACTGAATAACACTGCAAACAAATGTGTTTTTAATTAAATAAAATACGAGTGAATGAAGTATACTGAATTTTGTTTTTGTACTGTTTTTAAACCATAAAATAACAGTTTGCTGTGCTGTTTCCACAATATAAAAAACCGCCAGATGTTGGCAAAAGCTACCCAAATATTATATACCCACCCAATGCATTTTTTCCCCGCCAGATGTAATCAAAATTAGCCCAGTTGGGTGGAAAACCGCCCAATCTAGCAACACTGTCTGGTGGCGATTTGTGTAAAAAGCATTTAACATGCATTTCAACCGGTTACATATAAAAAAAAGCCACAGAGTACACACACAAGTAACAACTATCAAAAAATAAATAAATAAATAAATAAATAACTAAATAAATGAATAACATCTTGCTCCTCTGCCACTGGAATTGGGGGCAGACAGTATCACTTCCCTTTTTTCATAATTTTTCAGCCACAGTCATCCAACCAGCCAATGAAGAAGAAATTTTAATTTTTGTGATGCAATTTGACTACATTTCCACACTGATTGGTCATATAAAGCTCCATATGACCAGCTTTAATAATTTTTTATCATGAGTAATGTGATACAGTAAGTATAAATTTCAGCAAATTGGCATATTTTATTTGGAATCATTGAAAGATCAAACAGTGACACAAGTACAAATTACCCCCAAGGATCAAGTTAGACAAATCTTGTCATATTCAGCTGAGTAGAAAAGTGTCATACTGTATTGGCCCAAATATAAGATGACTTTGATTATAAGACGACCCCCTTGGCAGTTGTTTGTTGACTCATCAGTTTAAAGTTGGCATCAAAACTTCTCTGTCGTTTGCTCACTTGTCTAGCATTCGACCTGGTGACGTTCCTCCATTTTTCATCAGATCACTGTGAAAATTCCATTCACTTCCTGGTCACCGGTACTTTGGCTCCATCTAGCGGCGCAGATGTGTAACTACAATCTAGTATTGGATTATAGTACGACCCCATTTTGGAGAATACAATTTCTGGAAAAAAACATCGTCTTATATTCGGACCAATAAGGTATTCTGACTGACATTGGTTTTCATTGACTGACTACTTTTAGGGTGCTGAATTCAAACGTTGTTGGCTTTTAAGTCACTTTCTTGCAAAAGTGGTTATTCAGGATGGAATCAAAGATGGCCGCCAAATGTATTTTTCCTTGTAATTTGGGCAATAAGCGTTTCAATAAGATATATGTTTTCTGGGTCAAAGAATGCACTGAACTACTTCCAAGTATTTTGTTTGAGTTTCCATGCTGCCATGATGGAGCCATTCTGCCTGTTGAGGTACAGATAATTTAGAACATTATGCTTATAGCCCCATGATTGACAGGCCTGATGGAATGAGACTCCCAAAGGGTGCAGGGACTGGGATTTGAACCCAGGACCCTTCAGAGGAGCCAGACAATGCCATAAGAGGTATGTTCTTTAACCACAAGGCTCATGTATGAAAAATCATTAGTCAAACCTTTCATTCATGAAGTTAATATCCACAAAGGTCCTGCACACCAGTGCAGAGGTTCTGGCTACAGGTGTGTCAAGACCTGTCACCATAGTTTAAATCAACTCCCCCACTGTGTCTGTTAGGTGATCTGGGTGAAATTAACATGACAATAAGCTCTGTCCACATAGTTCTCACTGTCTTGTGCATAGCGAAGAAAACCATCCTTGTAAATTGGAAATTCAGAAATAATATGAGTAACAGGCAGTTTAAGAATCTTCTATTAGATCATATCAGCTTGGAGACGATGTCTGTCTGATCAGAGGACCAATCAGCTGAATCTGGTTCCCTCTGGTCCCCTGTGATCAGCTCCATCAGCTGATCCCCAGCTTCCAAAGGGGAAGATGGGGCCTCGCCTTCACTCCTGCCTTGTCCTGCACACACACACACACACACACACACACACACACACACACACACACACACACACACACACACACTTATCCATACGTCAATCAAGAATTAACCTTAATTATTTATCAACCTCTGAATCAGGGGAAAGTTCTGATGTTGTAACCAAGAAAAGTTCCAGACTCTGCTTCCAATGTCCCTGGAAATGTAGGAGAGGGTAGAGGCAAATGTGGGTGCAACACTCCCGGTCTTGTTGCGTGCAGCTGAATGAATGTAAAGTTAAATTGTGATCTGCTGTTTGTTCTCTTCCCAATCAAAAAATGCTCCGTAAGAATTTTGGGGAGATCTCACACTGTTTAACGACTAAAGCTCTCTCCCTCCCTCCCTCCATCAATTATCCTCCACAACGTCAGTGTCCAACATCTGAGGAATTATGTGAAAGACATTTGCAGTAGAGACATTGGGTTCCAGGAAGGATTGAATACTTCGAGGACAGTGGCGGCGCCAAAGTATTTTTTCTGGTGGGGCGAAGGTGGGGCTGACCCATATTGTGGCAGGGCTCCAAAAAATGCCAGAACTTCAACGTGAATGTATATTTAAAAAAAACAACACCCCGGCTCCATCTAGATGCGGTGAGAACACGGTCGCTCCCTGGGTCGAGCCGACTTTCCTCGTTTGCCGCACTTTTGTCCGTGTGAGGCCTCCGTAACGCACGACACAAACTGTTATTCTGAGCACGCACATCAAGCATGGCGGTGTGCCCCCTCCTTCCTGATTCACTCCATGACTGTTTCTGGACGTCCCTCATCAGCGTGTGAACACATGTCAAAGCAACCAGAACTGTCCGGTGCCCCGGGAAGAAAAATCAAGAAAACGAGGAGGAGAAACGAGAGAAAGACAGAGGTAATGCTGCATGAAATTATGTCTCAGTTGCAGAACGCGACATTAACCTGGATTAAGCTACATGGCTGCTAATCACTAATCAATAATCAATATCAATAATGTGGAGGAGCTTTTTGTTGTAGAAAATGACGTAGATCATGTAGATAACCACTGGTATTCTCAGCTTACAGTCCTCAGGGAAATTTATACTAGATCATTTCAGACGGCGTTTATATTTTCTTTCATTCTTTTTATAAATGTTTTATTTGCCATCTGGGTAGCTAACGCTGGCCCTGCTGGTAATAGTCACTTTTCCACCCAGATCTTATATCTGTGGGCTCATCGGTAATGTTAATTTAGAGTATCACAGGAGAGGGATGCTGCTGTGAGTATCAGCTCTGCTGTCATTCAGTCAGATGTGTATTATAACATCAGTACTGCAGTTCACTGCTGCTTTACACTGTGCTGTTCAGCATTCCACTGTACTGACAATAAACTGAACATCTAACTTGCAAATCAGAAACAAGTGCCTTGTATAATATACATACACTCCATAGTGAACATCATACATGTATATGTTTTTTTTTTTTTATTGTATCATTTCATTATAGATAAAATATTATTTATCTTTGGTGTTTTTCCGGTGTGGAGTGAATAAAAGCAGCTGTAACTAGAAATTGGCCCTCAGAGAGGCAGACCTCCTCCACAGCTCAAATCAGTCACCAACAACCAGAAGAACAGCAGATATAATAAAACAACACTGTGATCGGGGGGGGGGGGGGGGGGGGGGGGGGGGGGGGGTGATCGGAGTGGAGTGCTGCAGCGTGCGGCGCCTCTCTCTGTCGCCTTCTCGCCCTCTCTCCCTGTGTGTGTGTGTGTGTGTGTTTATCTGAAAAGGAAAACCGAAAAGCAACATAATTTATGTTATTTTACTTGATTTTAATTTGAAAATGGACCAGACTGTCTCGTATTTTCCGTTCCCGACTTCCTGTGTGGTGCGATCTGCTCCGTCCGGCTTTACAGCTGGAGAAAATAGAGGAGTGGAGCGCCGCGGCCTGCAATTGTGTGAACATGAGAGAAGTTTTAGATTCAGGTGTCTCCAAAATGCATTGGAGCAGATGGGAGAAAATCCTGCGCTCTCCTCAAACAAATGCAGCTGGAGAGAGAACCGTTTGAGATAGAGACAAAGTGACTCAATTTTATGTGTCACAAGAAAAATTCCTACGTTTTGAGCTATAATTTGTGAAGATTGAGCCAGAAATGTGGCCGGGGGGACGAGAATAGAATTTATGTTTTGGATAAAATCCAGAGCCTCCCGCACTCTAAATTCCTTTCTCCCACTCTAGCCTCTCCAATACACACCCATTGTAAACTCCAAAAATGGAGTTTTTGTAGAGGACAAAATGCCTACGTTTTGGTGGAAAAATTACATTTCTGCATGAAAGTATGGCGAATCCCCTGGTAGTTGTTCAGGGATGAATTTTTTGTGATTTTCGGGAAAAGTCTATGAGAAATGAATGGGACAAAAATGCCGGTTTTTGGGGATTTTCTCGGCCATTTTTCATCGGAACGGCGACAAAAGTCACAGCACACCATTCCCGGAATTTACACACGTTTTGATGTGACTTTTGTGGTGCTGCTCCAAACGGTGCGGGACGAGTTTTACCTGCAAAGTTTTTGTGTCAGAAGAATATTAAAATGAAAATGTCGACACTTGACGAGGTCCGCCTAGGATAGTAATCTTTGCGCTTTGCCAAGGGCAGGCACAAAGAATAAGTCCGCTACACAGAAGTTTAGCACAAACTTCTGCTGCTGGAATGTGTCCAGCGGCAGCATGACGGAGGAACCAGGAGGAACCAGGAGGAACCAGGCAGCAGGAGATCTGCAGCTCAGAGCTGAAGATCATCTAGAAAGTGAAACACAGACATCATCATATATTGACTGAATTTGTTTAACCACGACTTGATTGACGCTAGCGTACTGGTTAGCAGCTAGGCTAACGGTAACACGTTCACTATAGAGCAGTAAAACGTCTGATATTTACCTTCTTTCTCAAACACCGTCGCTGGTGAGACGAGGGTGGGCGTCGCTAACAGCTTGATAATGATTTGATAGCTCGCCATGAAAAATAGAGAGCCAGAAACACTTTCTGGGAGTCCGTCATTGTTGTGGTTAGTTAGCGTGTGAGCAGACTGCGTCCTCAGTGACGTACTGACGTTCTGCAGTGACGTAGCTCCACCTCCGCCTCCGTGGCTCCCGAGGCGGTCGAAAAGCAAAGCCCGTGTTCAGGAGGCCCGGGGCTAGCATGCAGCAGAATCAAGGCTTCATTTGGTGCCCCCACCTCAGAATCACGCACTCCTCCTGGTGCCTCCACCTCAGCTACACCTTCATGACAAGAAGCTGGAAGAACTTCACCCCAACATGTGGGCTACACTGAGAATCTCTGCCTCTCCTCCTGGTCCAGTGGCTTCTGCTGAAAGAAGCTTGATGTTTGATTTTCTGTACAATCTATACTTCATGATAGGTATTCATATTGTATTTCATATATTCAATTAATTTTGCATATATTTATCTATAATTTATTATCTTGTTGACTATGCTGATTGGGAATTATCTTCCTTTAAGTAAAACAATTATCAAAGACAAATCTATCAAGTTTCTTGTTAGTATACAGTTTACGCTGGCAATGCAAGGGGGTGCCACCTAAAATCTTGCCTAGGGCGCCAGATTGGTTAAGGCCACGCTTGAACGCAATGTAAGGTTGGTGATCTGTGCAGACCTTTATACTATTATTTCGCTGACATTTTTCAGTGGAACATCTTAAAGCACTATAAGGCAACTGCTGTTGTGACTCTGAGTTATATAAAAATTGATTGATGAAGAGATTCACTCAGTTGCCTTTTATTCGTTTACTTAATTATATTGTGACTGTAATCCATTATTTGACTTGAGACTTTCTGAGCTCCTTTTATACATTTTTGCAAAGCCTAATTCAATATTTTTTAACAATGTGTTTTCTGGTGCACTATTTCATGTTGAAATAATCTATGGGGGGCATTATACATTCACAATATAATTTAATAATGTGAAAGGTTACTGTTTAATGTTTTATATGAATAAATATAATATAATATATGCAATATAATGAGGTTAATTTAAGTATTTCTGAAGTTTCAGGTGGGTAAATAGTTTATCTTCAGCCTCCACTGCAGCCCTGCCACATCTTAAAACATTTTCATACAAAACTAAAAATATGGACATGTATGGTTTGTCTAAATTATTCATAAGTGCTATAAATATATCCAGGGGTGGACTGGGGGGTAAAAGTGGCCCGGGAGACATGGACAGACCGGCCCACTTCATACGTGGTGTGACAACCAACCACAACCAGGCAGCAACACAAGTTTCATGTTCCTGAGTTCCTCGCTGAAAAAAGAAGCAATTTGGACCATAATCATATAATAATAATTAACCTTATGCTTTAAGTAGCTTACTGTAAAATAACTGCAGGTATATTATGATTTTATAGCATGTTGATACAATAGAATTTAGTTTCCCTATTTGCCAGTCTGTCAGTGACACCACCTGTCTATACCATGAGTCTACCACTAGAGGGCAACTTCATTACAGCAATAAGTTCATTTCTCAAAGTTTGTTTTATTTAAAAATAGATGAACAATATAGATGTAAATATTATTTTTAGATATATTATAAATAAACTAAACAGCAAGCAACTATACAAACAGCTATATAGAATCATGTGATAACTTATCCTTTATATAAAATAACAACTGTGCAGCTACTATACAAACAATATACAATAATACAATATACAAACTTATAGTTAGTTATACCTTAACCTTTGTCAGTCAGTTGTGTTGAAATGTTCACAACCATCCACAGTGTGGATCACAGAACTCTCCGGGTCCCTCTGGAACACATGCCGGCCTTTATGGGTGAGAGACAAAACGTGACATTAGCTATAACACATCCTCCCGTCCTGAAACCTGGGTTAAAACTAATAGGTCACCTTGTAAATGTTAGTTCAAGAGTCTGTAACAATAAGTCATTTATTAATTTAAAGATTGGTAAGTAGCTCAGTCACACACTAAAAGTAATGTGAATAGAAGTATTCCTGGATTTCGGCGGCGATGGTGACCTTCATATAGTGTTGGATAGTGGTGATGATGTAGTTGATGGTTGTTTGATAGGAAAGTGACAAGGGAACCTCGACCTCCTCCGGATCCAGAGTCAGACTGATGGATTTGTTTGGTTTTTTTCTATGTTGAGAGTGAGGTGTTCCTTGAGACAGACAACATATTTTCCAAGTAAAAGAATGATCTCTAAAAAAACAGCCTTGATCAACAGTCTCATCATCTAATGTGTGCTGCTTTAGTGGTTTACTATCAACAGCATTTGATATCAGTGCTCGTGGGTTATGGTTGGGCAAACAAGCATTATTGTCATCAGTCTTACCAACAAGTCTGGGACCCTCTCCTCTGTCCACATCTGGGTTATCTTCAATCTAGATTATGCTAGTTTACCAATAATCATCATCATCACACATCATCATCAGTAGGTATTTTACATAAAAAAGAGAAAAATCAATAAATTCTGGGATGGTATCACTGAATTATTCTGACAGCCAACTTGTACAGACAAGTAAACCATTCATTAATTTATGATCATTAAGTATTAGAGTCAATTAATTGATAATAACAGGTTAATTTCAACCACATGATAACGTGGCTACAAAGGTGAAAGACCCCATCCCATCATAATTAGCAACAGCACAGCCAGGTTCACATCTACAGGAAATGTCTGGTAAGCAAATGGTGGCTATTTTGGACTCCAGAGGCTAGCGCGCGCTGTGCTAACAGGACAGCTAATGTTGGAGCCCGGACTTCCGTCCCGCTGACTCCACCCGGTTCTTTTATTCTATGCTTGGTATAAAGAATGCCAAAACGACTGACTTCAGATTATTACCATTTATTTATGTATAGCCAAATGTAATGCTCAGCTGGACCTTACAGGGAAAGATACAAAGTATTTCGCCCCGAAAGGATCCTGATTGTTGATGAATCAGAGTTTTTATTCCATGTTCTTCTGGGCGGGGCCCCGACAGAGAGGCTGGACTTTGTTCGCAATTGGACAATTTGGTATTGATGTCAGCTGCCAACCAAGAGCTGACATCCTTATCCGGTATGTTTTGGAACACTAGTGAGTGTGTGTTGGTTTCTCCGGAACGTGTGGGTATGTTTACACCTTAGCAGAGCATCTTATAACCTTGGTGTACTTCTCTCAGGAAAGGCCTAATATACAGTTAATACAATTATTCCATAGTAGTAGTGTTAATTAAAGTATATCCCTAACAGTTCTCCCCTTTGATATGATTTCATCATATCACCAAAAAATGAACGTGTGTGATTGTGTGTGAGTGCGTATGTGTGTGTGTGAGTGGCAATGTGTAAGCCGAGGTAGGTAAAATAGCCTGTCATCAATCCTCTATGACGTAGCCCCGCCCCCTCTCGGTACATTCCGATCTCAGACAGGATCCTTCACCATCCCAAGACAAATGCGACTATGTGTAAGCGTGTTGAAAAGGCAGTTAAGAGCAGCAAGCGTTCTTCATTGCCGGATGCGTATGTAAATATGCATGTGTAGGGAAAGAAGATGAAAAGAGAAAAATTTAAAAGGATAAAAATAAGAAGGTAAAAATAAAAGAGAAAAAACAGCAAGCGTCCCTTCACTGATCTGGGCCTGTCTACCTCCGTACTGACGGAAAACCTTTCCTTCAGGAGCTTTGAACCCTTAATTACCACAGATCACAGCTCCAGCAATTTGCACAATTTTGTTTATATGAAACAGACGTGGGGACATCGGTAGAGCAGAACCTCACTCCTTGACACTCATTTGATCGCAGTACCGTTTGCCCTCTTAGTAGCGAGTCTATCACCTCCCTAGACGAAGAGGACACTGGGAGAACCGATCCTCATACCTTGACATTCACTCGGCCGCAGAAAGGCGTGTGACCTCTTGGCTTTTGAGTCTCTCACCTCCTCTGAATCAAAAACCACTGCTGGAAGCAGTTCAGTGTGTGTGTGGCAATCTTTGCCTAAATATATTTTTGTGTAAAACTTAGGTTTAAAGGTTATTGACGGAGTGCAAACTAACTGAAAAACCTGTAGATATATGCGGCTCCAGAGCACAGGGTGCTCAGATAAAAGAGAAGTTAACGATAAAGTGTAAAATTCTGGTTAAAATAATCATAATTAAACAATTAAAATAGTTTTTTAGCCAAGCGACTGTTAAAATTAGGTCAAAAGAACTCGTAAATTGTGTAACTTGGTAATTTACTTCACCTCGACAGGTGTAGAAGAGCGACAGAATGAAAGACAAAATTCTTAAGTGTTGGCAGGAACTGCCACCAGACAGCCTGGGAGGCCTGATGTTCAAAATTCATCTTAAACAAAACACCAGACTGACCAAGAAAGAACAGGGACCGGCGTTAGAACGTTTGATCGACTGGGCAGAAAAACTTCAGAAAGAGGGAACCCTGGGAGTATGGGAAGGACGGCGCCCGGAACCGTCAAAAATACGAAACCTGATAAAAACTACTGAGGACGGAATAAAAAACATTGCTAAACTCATTGAGCAGGCAGACCACCTCAAAAGTAGAAATCTTAAAAATAAACAGCAAAAAATGGAGGACTGCCTGGCATTAACTAGAGTTTTCGATGCGGACTATCTTAGCGTAATCCGTTCTGAACAACCTGAAGACAAAAAGAGGCTGGAGAAATTAGAAAATCCACTAAAAAACCCTGAAAAACCCACTAGTCCTCCCCCATACTCAGAGCAGCCTCAGCCGCTATCAGTGCCTTATGCTGAGGCCTTCTTGGCACTTCAGAAAGCCCAAGAAGAAGCAAAACAAAGGGAGTGTGACTCCCTCGTTTCAACCCAAACACCTATATTACAAGTAAACAATGCTCTGGTGGACGCTGTGATCATGGGTGAAGACGCGACCCCTCTGCACAGAGCAATACAGGAGATGGAAAGAAACCAAAGTGTCCCTGGACCTTCTGGGGAGACACAACAAAAAGCACATGGAGTCCCTGGTGAAGCTAAAACACAACAGTCTTCACCTAATAACCTCGACACAAGCCTGCATGATGTCGCGTGTGAGATAAACAGAGAACTCGGAGAGCTAAAAAGGATGAGACAAGAGACAGAGAGAGAGACCAGAGAGGTCCGAGAATTAATCCGAATGCAGACACCTCGCACAAAATCACTGGCCAATTTCAAAACTAGGACACGAGGAGAGAGGGAGAGAGAGGAAAGGGAGTCAGAATTAGCCAGAAAACTAAAAGAGATTGAGCTGGAGGAGATGAGACGTAAAAGGGGGGAAGAGAGCAGAGAGAGCAGTGAGGGGGACAGGGAAAGATTCGTGAGCAGAAAGGGTAGACCTCTCAACTCATACGGGTTACTGGACAGTGAGCTGAATCTACACAGAGGCCTAACCTCAGATTCTGACCCAGATGATGAAACACCCTCAAATGGAATGTTCCCCCTGGTAACGGCAATTTCACAAGATGGACAGCGGACAACCACATACTGCCCATTCACATGTCAGGATATGGAATCCATCCGATTGAAACTTCCTTCGTTAAAGGAGGGAGGGGGATGTTGGATCCGAGAATTCCTGGAACTGGGCAAAGGCTCAACGCTCACGATGGGAGACTTCCGGAAATGCGCCGGAGCGTCTCTGACCCTGACTGAGCTGAGAGAGCTGGAACATCGAGCTGGTACAAATGAGGCTTATGACCATGAGAGACTTGGGGTTTATAACAGACGGCTGTGGATAATTATTCGTGAACAATACCCCTCGAGATTGGATCACACAGAACTTATAAAGATGACCCTGAAAACAGGCGAGTCCGGTCCGGACTACATCGCGCGCACACAAATAAAGTGGCAGGAGAAAACAGGAGGAACCGTTCGTGGTGCCATGGAACGAGTGTATCGGAGTGCTGTTGAATCATCCCTGCCCCCACAAATCTCAGAAAAACTAAAGGACACCGTGGGACTAAACAGAATGGACTTTGACACTTGGAAAGCACACGTGGAACACCACATTAACAAAGCACAAGAAAAAGAGAAAACAACAAATGAGGAGATAAAGGACACGAAGTACCAGTTCGTAAAAACCCAGCTGCAAGAACTCAGAAAGAAGATTAACGAGGACAAAAAGACAAAACAGAAGGATGTGGAACAGATGGTGGTCACAACTGAGGAGCCAGAAACTTCAACGGTCGTGATAAAGTCAGAACCAATTCCCATTTTTCAGGCCGCACAGAGAGAATCCTTTGCCCCCAGAGGCAGAGGGAGACCGTACAGAGCCCAAGCACGAAGATCCTGGCAACCGCCACCTCAAACATACAGATACAGAGAGAATGACTGTTATCTCTGCGGATCATATGACCATTGGGCCCGAGACTGCCCACACGGTGCCGGCTTTGTACCCTATGCTCAACAAAGAAGACCACCTTTTGTGGCACGGGGGGGGGGTACCAGCCACAGGGCCCGTCACGGCCCCAACCTCCAGCACAAGGGGAGCACCTGCAGCAGGGGCCTCCACAACAAAATCCACACCAGCCCCCGAATCAACAAATGATGCCCTAGGGTGGCCGAGGTCCTACAAGGGGTGGGGAAGTAGCTGACTCTGTGTTCGACCAAAAATTATTTCCTGAACCTATTGTAGAGTTAACTATAAATGAAAAAATCACAAAATTCATGCTAGACACCGGAGCACGATACAGCACAATAAACGAGCCATACCCACCCTCACTACACACAACATCAGTTGTAGGATTTTCGGGAAAAACAGAATTATGGCCATTTTCTGAAAAATTACAATGTGAATGGGAAGGTTATACATTTGAACACCGGTTCTTGCTCTCGCCTAAATGTCCTGTAAATCTACTGGCGAGAGACGTGATTGCAACCATGAATGCACAAATAATTTGTGGAAGAAAACACACTGACATTATTTTCCCTGATGGTAAAATCAGGCGATGTCTCATAGACAAAACATCCCATCAATTGACACAAGCAGCAGCTCAACACACCGACACACAGGAGGAGCCCAAGGCCGAGATATGGTGGGGGAGACTCAGACACTCCGCCGAAACACCTCTCCACGAGGCTTATGAAAAATGGGAGCCATGGATTAGAAGCCTCAGAACATACGTGCCCCCCGTCGACACCCCACATTGTACCTACAACTACTCATTGAACCCTGATCCAGAATACGATGCCCTCTGGGAAGCAAAAGAACATCTATTCACCCAGGAGGGCACGCCGTGGTTAACGGTGGAAAACATCTATGTTGGACCAGAAGGCGTGGCTGCTGCAGTGAATCTACAAGACACACTGACGCCGCTATACGCACTTGACCATGACTCAACGCCACACATCACTCTGGCAGTGGCAGCCGGAGGACAAGCCAAGAACCTGGGCCCCATGATGAAGCATGCCCTGGACAAATCAAACGTTTGGAGCCCCACTGTTAACCCACTACTGCAGTACTGTAAAGAAAATAACATCTACCGCATTGTTCACAGATCACATGCAGCACAAACACTAGAAAAAACCACTCTAGAAAGAACACACGGCCGAGAGAACACAGACTCTCCAATCACAGAAAAACTACTGGAACAGGTACCCCTACAGGTGTGGTCCCAGGGACCCACACTAACACTGTGCTGAATTATCTCACTTTAACCAAATTGACATTTTCACCAAAGCATCAACAAGTACCAAACACAACTTACTTGCCAGTCATGAAGGGATTTTCTCTTTTTGTCCCTGAGCTTCTCAGAGCCACCTTTTCGTTTTGTTTTGTTCTCCATATTTTGGCCTACTTTCACCCATCCAAAGTTCCCTTCAGATGTCCGTCTGGGCTGTGTGTGATTGACAGGTGACAGCAGCTGCAGAGTGAGGGAGTGGGTGGGACTTAACCACTGCAGGGATGAAATGTGATTGGCTATCAGCAGCAATCCCAGGTAAACCAGCCTCTGGCATCAGGAGCTGTCCAGCTGACAGCCCAGCCTCCTTGTGGAGCGGACCATAGCGCTGTTGGCGGTGTCATGTCAGACTTTTTTTTTTTCCTCGTGGTCCGACCGGCCCACTGAGGCAGCGGCCCACCGGGAAACCTCCCGGTGCTCCCGATGGCCAGTCTGCCCTTGAATATATCCCAGTGTAAGGATTTGAACATGGAGCCTAATATGAAGAATATTATGAATATTCAGGATATGATATATATTCATTATACTGTATATATTTAGGGCATGCCATGCTTATTCAAACATATGTCATGTCATTAACAGAGATTTGATGTTTATTACAAACCAAACCGTTTGAAAATCGGTTGAAATTTGAGCAAGTTATGGCTTGTTAAACAGTTCATGTCTCATCAACACAATGTAATGAGAGAGCGAGATTCCCGTACAAAGATGGCCGACCTCTGTGGACGTCCAACTTCATTGGCCAGCAGCGTGACGAGGCATCTAAGTGTTCTATAAGATATCTATGGTCTTTCCTCTGAAAGTCAATGATTTCTATGGCCTGCAGAAAAATCATGTGCAACAGAACAACCGTTCTGGCTGTGATCCGTCTCCGGTCCGGAATCACCGCAGCACACCACCTGCAGTGCCTCTGCAGTCCGCTGGAGGAGGTTGCCAGATCTGTCATGAAACCCTTTTAACTCAATAGAAAGCAGTCCAAAAAAACACGTCATAAACACATAATTATTTCATCAACCCGTCCGACGTGTTCAACAAAGAAGCTTGATTTGGCAGAAACCCGCCCAATCTGGCAACACAGAGCCGCTCCGGTCATACAGCTGTATTCCACAGAACAGCTAAGAATCTAAACACAGCTCCAAAAAATTAAGAATGCAGGCAGCAAGAGCGCATCGAGGAGGCAAACCACACGCAGCAGTCAGGAAAATAATATACAATATTAAACTCACCAGGCTTTCACAGAAGTACAGTCCTCCGGTTTTTATGACTGGAGGCAAAAACCACAGGAGCACAGGTTTGCTGCTCGGTCCTGAATCTCACTCCACCACTCTTCTGCACGTTTGTCTGATAATGTCGCTGTGACTGACTCTGATGAGTCTGTTGTGGATGAAAGCTCGAGAGCGGAGATTGGAGCTGGTCACACATGAATTTTGTGACCTGGAAAAGCTCCTCGAACACCAGGAGAAGCAGGACAAACTGTTCATCAACAAGACGGACCGTCCAGCGGCATTTCAAAACAAATGTGTCCATGTTTTGACCAGCTTACTGCCGTTAACTTAATCACGGGTGACTATGAGAAGCCAATACAAACTACAGCCAGGTTAGCTAAGGACCCCATTTATCCCGGGACCCCGATGAGTGACAGCTGTCCTCGCAGATGCCTGTCTGAATGTCGTTACATGCGCCGCAGTGGCGCTGTTGGATTTAAAACTTTTATTTTTTCTTGGTTGGCTTATGGTAGGGCTGATACAATTCTTGGTGGGGCTTTAGTCCAACCAAGCCCCACCCTGGCACCGCCTATGTTCAAGGACCTCCTCAATCCTGTCACTACGTCTTCTGCGGAGGAAGCAGAGGCTGAGGTCTCAGAGGTGGACTCGTCCATCACCCAAGTCAAAGTCACCAAGGTGGTCGGTAAGCTCCTCGGTCTCAAGGCACCGGAGGTGGATGACATTCACCCTGAATACCTTGAGTCTCTGGATGTGCAAGGACTGTCTTGGTTGACACGTCTCTGCAACATGGCGTGGCGGTCAGGGACGGTGCCTCTGGATTGGCAGACCGGGGTGGTGGTCCCCCTGTTTAAAAAGGGGGACCGGAGGGTGTGCTCCGACTATAGGGGGGTCAGACTCCTCAGCCTGCAGCTTGCCGGAGGCTGATCAGACTCCTGGGAAAGTCTGTTCCATAACCTCAGACCGTCCCTGGGCCGTGTCGTTGGTGCCGACATGGATGATCACCTATTGGACAGTGGAGGGGATGGACTCCGGGGCAGGAGTCCTGGCTCTCTTTGAGGTGGTAGTGGCTCCCAGAGTGACTCCGGACTGACTCTCCTTGATCAGCCTCCGGCAAGCTGCAGAGGTTGAAGCCTGGGATTTTTGCTGCTGCTCCGGCAGCGTGGAACAACAGTGCAGCTCCAGGACCACAGCAAAGTGATCTGTCTCCGGGACCGCGGTGGAGCGACGAGGTCCGAATCCGGTGAGATGGGGGACTATTGTGGTGTCTGGCAGTGGCGAGGGAGCCACGAAGTCCATGGCTTCCAGGTTGTAGTGGCAGAGAGCCGTGGGCTGCCAGAGGACGCGGGAACAGCAGAGGCCTTCACCATCCATTGCACCGTCACTGTCGTGCTGCAGGGCAAGGCAGTGGTTAGAGAGGGGTAGTGGAGGCGGAACCACTGTGAGATTATGCTTTGTCTACTGCTGGTGGTCTGGTGTGGCGCAGGATGGAGCCCAGGGTGTCGGGGCGGCGGCGGCTGAAAATGACGCTATTACCAGAGATTGCTGAGTGGGCCAACAGCATAGTCTTAGCCAGCATAACGTCTTTCTCCCTGAGCTCCTCCGAAAACCAGCAAATGTCCTCCCTCAGGTCAGCGATGGTTTTATCTGCTTTTGAGACGGGAGGTGCGGTTGAGGTCCGGCATGCATGGCTGCGGCCATATAGAGGCCGCCAGCCGCCAGCAGCACAGCATCACTGCTGTCCAACACCGGGACCCACGGACACACGCCTCTGGTCTCTGGGGCCCGGGATCACCACCGGTGTAGATGTGCTGCCGCCTCGCCGAGACATTGAAAAGTTGAGGAAGTCGAAGGGAGAGGGCACCTGTTAATGGGACTTTACTCACATCACTGCAGCTGAATCCAGATCACAGAGTTCTTGATGATTGTTTTCTGTTTTTAGATTAGTGGTTGTTTTCGTTCTGAAAATCCTTTCATTTTTACTGACTACAGTAATTGCAGTCTGTCTCTGACTCCTTTAGGGAGAGCGTCAGGACTCGGACATCGTTGAGGAAAGAAACGCCCAGGTCCAGCTGGAGAAGGCCAAGGTACTCACACACTCTGTAGCTTCACAACATGACTTTAATGAGCAAGCTCCTTCTTTTACAGTGTTTTCCAGCAATACAGCACAAAGGCACCAGACACCACTGCATCAACAGTTCCACTGGTGGCGGTGGTTATTGCATCTTTAAAGCAATTTTGACTTGTTGATCATCTGCATCTGTACTCAAAGTCACATTAGGTATAAATGAAGGCAAGCGAAAGAAAACTGTTATCTGAATGAGCAAACCCCAAAGCACTGTCATCCACACCACAGTGTATTGATCCAAAATGCCAAAGTTAGACTTCTTTTACAGTTTTTCACAATTGCTAAAACACATTTCTTGAAACCTCCATCCATTTTCTCAAAACCTTAAACACAAATCCAAAAATCCACACTACATTCACAAAAAACTCAGACATTTCTGTCAAAATCGAATTATCGCCTCAAAACCAGTTCTCTTGTGATCAAAACCACACTATGCGTTCAGATCTCACACACAGCAGGTAAAAACATCTTCACCTCAGATCGTTCATTAGACACTACATGAAATAACTGAGGACACAGCAGCAGTCCTCACTTTTTAAACCTGCTGGGTTCTTTTCCCATTAACACATTTCCTGGACAGCATTTACCATTTAATCCTTTCAATCTGCTAAATTTAAAGACTATAAAGCAGTTTTAAGGCTCATTCATTCATGTTCTACACCTCCTACCCTGTTCAGGGTCATGGGCTGCTGGAGCTAATCGCAGCTACTGATGGGTGAGGATGGAGTCCACTTGGACCAGTCTCCACTACATCACATTGACCACGTTTACATAGACCCAGAAATCCTCTGTATATTCGGATTATAAGGTGTAGCAGATTGTAAATGAGTCATACTGAGAGGATCCGCTTCGAGGTCATCTAAACTGATCAATAATCCGCTCTGTGTCTCATATATATGGTCCTTGACAGCAGAGCAGATTAAACGGGGATTATTGGTTCTGCCCTGTGTTCCCTTGTACGTAGTGATGTGACGACACGACAGGAAGCAGGAAACAGGAAGCAGGAAAGTAAAAAACAAGCAGAAGAACTGGACGGTGGCTGAGAAACACTTTTTTAAGTGTTACCCTGAGAGAACAAACACTGGAGGAGAGATGGAGCCAGCTGTTGAAAGAGCTTGGTGGTAGACTACCAGTGGACCGCCGCCGGTGTTCTGGATTCACTGGTTCCCATGGTAACGAGAGACGGATACCTGTAAACACATGCTGGAAACGGCAGATGTTAAAATAAGACTCACAAAAGACTCTAAACTAATACATTTACTGTAACTGTAGAAAACCAACGTTCACCAGAACCTCTACAAGTTTTAGTCGGTTTTCCACATCAGTTGGTCACAAGTTAACACGGACACCAGTTAATTCGAAACATTGGCAGGCGTAGCAGAGCCTCACAACCGACCGGTGCTCGACACCGGGATGTGGCGCCGGGCGGGGGAGGAGCTCTCTGAGCAGCGTCTCATGGGGATGTTGAAGCATCATTTGAGCAGAGATCCGGCAGATAAAAACACTCTGCTGGGCTCCGAGCACTGCTGCTGCAGAGCTACAGACCTGAACATTCAGTGAGAGACTTTGTGTGCGTGTCACAGGACGCCCTGTAATCCGCTTCACCCAGGACCCTGGAGAACCAGGATTCATCGTGGATTGCTTTGTCTGCTGTCCATGTGTACAAAATGCGTTCAAGAGGATTTCAACCTGTTTTCAATCGGATTGAAAGAACACCCATTTAAACTGAGCCAGTGAGACATACTGCCACACACTCACTTTCACACCAATTAGCCTCATACCACATTATTGGGCCATGAGAGGAAACCAGAGGTATGGGAGGAAAGTATTCCTATTACAGTTTTTTTTTTTTTTAATTTCTCCATAATTCTGCATGGAGTGACTGGATGAGTCACCACATGCACAAAATTAACCTGTGATATAACAGACGTGTCAATGGAGGAAGTTAGGAAGCATATCTGAAAATTACAGTAGATATGTTCTTTAGTTGACAAAAAAACAAAAAGAAAAACAAAAAAATTTAAAAATCAAGCAAAAAACCCAGTATGGGAGATGACCTGTTACAAAGTGAAATGTTGAGCTGCAGAAGACAAACAGACAAACTGAAGATGTCAGGAGGCAGAAAACAGAAAAAAATATATTGGGCTTGGCATATTTTAAGACCTGTCGTTTTTACACAACCAGATATTTTTCTTTCATTACAACAGGAAACCTGTTGTTTCGCAGTGACTGTGACGCTTCTTTTGTGTTCCCAGTACAAGCCTGTGGCGTTTGCTGTACGCTGCAACTTCTCTTACACACCAGCAGATGACGACAACGTTCCCGTCCCAGGCCAGGCCGTCACCTTCGAAGCCAGAGACTTCATACATGTCAAAGAGGTTTGAAACACAGACACACCAGTCAGTCAGTGACAATACAGCCAGTGTGAGACGGAGGCTGCTGTAGTGGTGAGCAATGGTCTGACAGCTCTTTTCACGGCGCCGCTGGATGTACAGCACCATGAAAAACTTTAAAGACAAGGCCATATTTACTGATTTTCATTGATGATATGCCATTTAAACATTCTGAGGCCCATCACAGTACCATGATTCAAACTTTTTTTTCTTGTCCTTCTCAATGAGCAGAAGTTTAACAATGACTGGTGGATTGGCCGGCCGGTGAAGGAGGATGGCGTGGTGGGCTTCGTCCCGAGTCCAGTCAACCTGGAAACCATTCTCATCAGGAGAGAAGTCCAAGCCAGGAAAGCTGCCAAGGCCTTAGCCAAGTATGAGCAAGCTTTACTTTGACTGATCTTCAGATGTTTGGGTGCAAATCCCAACCGTTGACTCATGATGGGACTTTGTCCCCAAAACTTCATTAGGAGCTTCAATATCAATTAATTGCCACACATCAGTAAAAAAAAAAAGTGAAACTGTAAACAACTGATTAAAATGCATGAGTGTGAAATGAAGAGGATTTAAAGTTCACAACAATTAACAGTGAACTGTCTCTCTCACAAAGTGAGTTTTGTTAGTTTGAACATTTCATGTTTCATTTCTCCTCTCTGCTGTTGACTCATCTAACACAGCAGCTCGGCTTTTTTTAAAACTTCTGTTGACTTTCCTCACATTATCCAAATTGCATTTGCATCCATCTGTGCAAACAATCCTACCAAAGCCGAATGATGCTTTTTAATGGTGTACTGCTAGAACACACTCAGCAGACAGACTGACGTGACGCTACCATCCACCTGCTGCTTTTACTGAATTCATCCTCAAGAAGAGATGAGCCATGAAAATGGAACTTTCTCTAATCTTTCAGCAAAGCAGCGGCTCAAGCAGCTCAAGATATGAACTCAAAGAAGTACACTCCTCCATCACAAGGTCAGTACCTGGATCAAACTGTGTCCAATGTACCGCCGCAGCGTGAGCACAGTCAGCTGAGCAAGCCAACCGTGGAAAGGCCGCATTACGAGAGCTTGACTGATCAATGATGGGGTCCCAGCCTCTTCAAGACGTCAGTGCTCAGAAATAGTGCACAGCACTGCTGAACATGTTGAAAACTGCTCATGCAAAATGACTCAGTTCAGTTAAACTTCAGTAAGCCAACGTGAGCACACAAGGGGGATGTTCTGAGAAACAAACACACACTAATAAGAAGTCATATACTGGACACACACACACACACACACACACACACACATATTCAACAATCTGTGGTTAAATTCATTAAAACTGAACTTTTACAAAAGTCATTTCAAGACACTTGTAAAGAGAAAAATCCAACAATTCCACATGAGCAAGCACAGGCAGCAGTCAGCTGAACGGAAGAATTCAGGAAGAAACTCCAAGGACCGGACCCAGGGGAGGAGAGAGAGAAGGAGAGAGAGAGAGAGGGGGGGGGGGAGAGAGAGAGAGAGATGGTGATTGAGGAAGTAAAGAAGCAGTGTGGGTCCTATGCCTCTCTTAACCTGCAGAAACTTCACTAGGAAATGAACGGCCGGTTTTAGTCAATTCCGGGCTGGAAGACTCACTGAGAGAAAGAAACTCATTACAGTAACTTTGACCAGAGGTTTGAATGAACAAAATAAATGAAATAAACAATGCTGAAATAATGAAGTGAATCTGTTATTAACAGTAATGTAGTAGGACTGTCAGATGTGTTGACATGACTGTATAATGAACAGATGTAATGTGTTCAGTCAGTTGTGATGTGCATTTTGTGATTGTTGATATGAGTTTGCGTTGAGGCCTGTGGTCATTATTTTGTATTACACAGTGGGGCAAAAATGATTTATTCAGCCACCGATTATGCAAATTCTCCCTCATAAAATAATGACAGGTCTGTCATTTTGATCATAGTTGCACTTCAACTGTGAGAAACAGAATGTGGAAAACAATCCTGGAAGTCACACTGTAGAATGTTTTAAAGGCCTGTTTGTTAAATATGGTGGATAATAAGTATTTGGTCAATAATAAAAGTTGTTGACTTTGTAGTATAATCTTTGTCAGCAATCACAGGTCAAAGGTTAACTGTAGGTCTTCAGCAGGTTTCACCCGCTGTAGAAATGATTTCGGCCCATGCATGTAGACCTCTAGAGCATATCTATGGTATGTTTTGGGGCTGTCGCCGGGCAACGCCGACATTCAACTCCCTCCATAGATTTTCTATCGAGTTGAGGTCTGGAGACCGGCTTAGACCACTCCAGGGTCCAGGTCCGGAGATTTGATTTTTTTGCCTCACCAGCCTGGTGCAGGTCTACAGTTGGTTCCTGGTGTTGTTGGACAGCCTGGTGCAGGTCTGCAGTTGGTTCCTGGTGTTGTTGGACAGCCTGGTGCAGGTCTACAGTTGGTTCCTGGTGTTGTTGGACAGCCTGGTGCAGGTCTACAGTTGGTTCCTGGTGTTGTTGGACAGCCTGGTGCAGGTCTACAGTTGGTTCCTGATGTTGTTGGACAGCCTGGTGCAGGTCTGCAGTTGGTTCCTGGTGTTGTTGGACAGCCTGGTGCAGGTCTACAGTTGGTTCCTGGTGTTGTTGGACAGCCTGGTGCAGGTCTGCAGTTGGTTCCTGGTGTTGTTGGACAGCCTGGTGCAGGTCTACAGTTGGTTCCTGGTGTTGTTGGACAGCCTGGTGCAGGTCTGCAGTTGGTTCCTGGTGTTGTTGGACAGCCTGGTGCAGGTCTACAGTTGGTTCCTGGTGTTGTTGGACAGCCTGGTGCAGGTCTGCAGTTGGTTCCTGGTGTTGTTGGACAGCCTGGTGCAGGTCTACAGTTGGTTCCTGGTGTTGTTGGACAGCCTGGTGCAGGTCTACAGTTGGTTCCTGGTGTTGTTGGACAGCCTGGTGCAGGTCTGCAGTTGGTTCCTGGTGTTGTTGGACAGCCTGGTGCAGGTCTGCAGTTGGTTCCTGGTGTTGTTGGACAGCCTGGTGCAGGTCTGCAGTTGGTTCCTGGTGTTGTTGGACAGCCTGGTGCAGGTCTACAGTTGGTTCCTGGTGTTGTTGGACAGCCTGGTGCAGGTCTGCAGTTGGTTCCTGGTGTTGTTGGACAGCCTGGTGCAGGTCTACAGTTGGTTCCTGGTGTTGTTGGACAGCCTGGTGCAGGTCTACAGTTGGTTCCTGGTGTTGTTGGACAGCCTGGTGCAGGTCTGCAGTTGGTTCCTGGTGTTGTTGGACAGCCTGGTGCAGGTCTGCAGTTGGTTCCTGGTGTTGTTGGACAGCCTGGTGCAGGTCTGCAGTTGGTTCCTGGTGTTGTTGGACAGCCTGGTGCAGGTCTTCAGTTGGTTCCTGGTGTTGTTGGACAGCCTGGTGCAGGTCTTCAGTTGGTTCCTGGTGTTGTTGGACAGCCTGGTGCAGGTCTTCAGTTGGTTCCTGGTGTTGTTGGACAGCCTGGTGCAGGTCTACAGTTGGTTCCTGGTGTTGTTGGACAGCCTGGTGCAGGTCTACAGTTGGTTCCTGGTGTTGTTGGACAGCCTGGTGCAGGTCTACAGTTGGTTCCTGGTGTTGTTGGACAGCCTGGTGCAGGTCTTCAGTTGGTTCCTGGTGTTGTTGGACAGCCTGGTGCAGGTCTACAGTTGGTTCCTGGTGTTGTTGGACAGCCTGGTGCAGGTCTGCAGTTGGTTCCTGGTGTTGTTGGACAGCCTGGTGCAGGTCTGCAGTTGGTTCCTGGTGCAGTTTGGAGTCTGACTGCTTGAGGCTGTGGACAGGTGTGTTTTCTACAGATAACCAGTTCAAACAGGAACAATTAATGCAGGTGATGAGTAGACGACAAAAGAGCTTCTTAAAGAAGAACTACAGCTCTGTGAGAGCCACAGATCTTGCTTATTTGCAGGTGACCAAATACTTATTTTCCACCACAATTTACAAATAAATTCTTTAAAAATCCTTCAATGTGATTTCCTGGATTTTTTTTTCTGTCACAGTTGAAGTGTAGCTATGATGAAGATTGCTGACCTCTGCCATCATTTTAAGTGGGAGAACCTGATCAATCGGTGGCTGAATAAATAATTTTTTGCCCAAGTGTATATAACATTATATTCCATAATAATTGCATTGATGACTGGAGAGCTAACGTGAGATACTGTGCTTCTGTTTGAACAGCCAATCAGCAGGTGAAGAAGAAACCGGTAAGTGGAGAGACATTCACAAAGACACACCCTTACTGCTGATGAAGTACTACACTTGACTTATATCATCTGTTCAACCAATCATCTGCTGCACACATTCATTGCACCTCATTATGCTCCAAAGTGGCATTCCAAGAGGAGGCGGAGCCAGCAGGCGTGTTCGCCAGACTACAGACCTGCCGTTAGAACATAATGCCATCACATTTTCAGCAGTGTCTGTTTGTCACGGTGCGAGGCGGAAGGACCCAGGCGCAGGCAGCAGGCAGAGTACAAAAAGGGTCTTTTATTTCCAAAAGGAACTCAGGAGGTCAGGAAACCAGGAACTTGGGAAACTCAAAAAACACAGCAGGTGCAGGCCAGGACACGCAAACACACAGACAGACCCACAAGGAGCCGACAAGACACACCAGGACATCGGGGCTTAATAAAGGGGGCAGGACAGGTGCAGCACATCAGGGAGTTAACGAGACAGACCAGGCAGGAGAACATGAGGGCAGACAAACACAGAACAGGACCCCAGCACCTCCACGAGGTCGCAGGGGCACAGGGCGTGACACTGTTGGTTTTGTTTTGGTCATATTTGGATACTTTGATGCTATAAACCAACATCTAGACTCCTCAACACAAACAATCCTTGAATGATCTTTTCTGAAAAGCTGGCTGGTTGCTTGGGTGCTGCCACTGCCTACTGACAGACAAACAACAAGAAAGAAAAAAAAACCTGAAGACTTCATGTACTTCATGAGCCATGAGCAACCTGTGGCTCTACTGCCCCTCTGAACGGACGCAATGAAGCTTCCACCCTATTATGTGGAAATAGCCATATCTATATTATTTTTATTTGACATTTCAAACAGCTTCAGAACTGCTTTAAAAGGGTTAAAGGTTCATTTCAAGGTAAATTCCCCCAATAAAGGTTCATGTATATCAACATGACAGAACATTCACAGAACCAGACACATGAGCTGCCTGGAGTTTGTCCATAAAGCTCTGACTCCACAGTGTTAATGGCTCATATTTATAAGAGTCTCCCTGAAAATGGCGGTTGTACTGAATGTAAGCAGGTTTTTCTGTTTGTCAGCTGTCAGCTGCAGACTTATCTGGACTCAAATAATTTAACAGAAAAATTCCAATCTGGTTTTAAATCACATCATAGCACTGAAACTGCACTTTTAAAAATTCTAAATGACCTGCTTTTAGTAACTGATTCTGGCCAGCCTGCAGCCCTGGTGCTTTTAGATCTCACCGCAGCCTTTGACACTGTGGACCAGGAGATCTTATTAGATCGTATGCAATCCTGTGTTGGAATGAAAGGCACAGTCCTGAAATGGTTTAGATCCTACCTCACCGGAAGGCACTTCTCAGTGAGCCTCTGCTCATTTTCGTCAGCTAAAGCCCCCTTAACATGTGGAGTCCCCCAGGGCTCTGTCCTTGGCCCCACTCTATTTTCTATCTATATGTTGCCTCTTGGCTCAATTTTTCGCAAATACCAGCTTTCTTTTCATTGTTTTGCTGACGATGTACAAATATATCTACCATTGCAGGCTGAAAATGCACGTTCATCTTTACAGCAGTGCCTCCAGGAGGTAAAGGATTGGCTGAATTTGAACTTTTTAAGTTTAAATGAAAACAAAACCGAAATGATTCTCTTTGGTAAACCTGGGCCTTCTACTGATTGTGGATTTTCCTGCAGCCCTCTTGTAAAAAACCTAGGAGTTAGTTTTGACAGCTCACTCAGCTTGGAAAAACAGATCAGCTCGCTCAGTGATTAAAACAAGCTTTTTCCAGCTACGTCTGATATCTAAAGTTAAATCTTACTTGCCTTCCGACCAGTTAGAAAGACTAATCCAGGTGTTTATCACATCACGTTTGGATTATTGTAACTCGCTGTACATTGGTCTGGCTGCTTGCTCTCTGCGTCGGTTACAGCTGGTCCAGAACGCAGCTGCCCGCCTCCTGTCAGGGCGAGGCGTGTTGATCATATCACTCCTGTGCTGCAGTCTCTTCATTGGCTCCCTGTCTGTTTCAGAGTTCAGTTTAAAATCTTGCTGCTTGTTTTTAAATCTTTAAATGGCCTAGCGCCCTCGTATTTGACAGAAATGTTATCTTTGTATACACCTGCCAGAGCTCTGAGGTCATGTGACCAGCGACTCCTAGTATGCCCTCGCTCCAGGTGTAAGAGCAGAGGTGACAGAGCCTTTGCAGTTGCGGGACCACAGCTTTGGAACCGTCTCCCTCTGAACATCAGGTCTGCCCCCTCGATTGAAACTTTTAAATCACAGCTTAAAACCCATCTTTTCACATTGGCCTTCAACACAACCTGAACCAGACAGTGTGCCTTATATTTATTTTTATTTATTTATTTATTTCTTTTTAAATAGTTTTTTCTTTTCCTTTCTTTCCTTCTTGTATGTTATATTTTAATGCTTTTTTAAAATGTGTGCAGCACTTTGGGCAGTGGCTACTGTGTTTTAAATGTGCTATATAAATACATTTGACCTTTGACCTTTGACCTTTGTTTCTGCTTGGTGATGGCTGCAGGGTGAGCAGGTGGCCATGTATGATGTGGTGCCAACAATGCGTCCTGTGGTTCTGATGGGACCTTCACTGAAGGGCTTGGAGGTGAGGCAGACTTCCTTTGACAACAGATGTTGAGGTTTCGCGCTATCCTTCAGGCTTATGTCAGGCTCTGAAATTTTATATTTCTCTTTTTTTATTGCCAGGTTACAGATATGATGCAAAAAGCACTATTCGACTTTTTAAAACATCGATTTGAAGGCAGGTAAGTTCTGTCACACATATTTTCTGTAGGTATTTCTTCCTTCTTCTCTGTCTCTATCTGGTTGTTTTTGGTGTTTTTGGCCAGCTATTAGATGTTATTTAGTCTGTTTATTAGGGTTAGCTAACAGAACGATGACAGTACTGACATATGAAGTGTCTTTGCTCATAGGTGGCTCATACCTGCCCTTAACAGGTCAAGCAGCTCAGCAAATTTATTTTTATTATTATTATTGTTGTTGTTGTTATTATTATCTGAAAGAGTTGTATAGTTGTATAGTGTAAGTTATATCTTACGTTTAACTTTGATAGAAAATTAATATTCGCATTAAAATTAATCTGATGTCTTCAAATCTCACTAAGAGTGAACATTTAACATTGAGAAAACCTGATTTTTTTTTAATTTCCTGATATATAACAATATGTGATATGAAAAACACTGATATGAAGAAATGATTGTGAATGGACTGTTTTTCAGCTCTACTGCTTATGTTGCACAGGTAGAAAAAAAAGCAAGATCAAATCTTTCTTTCTGTTAATGACTACTACACTGTCTAATAATAATAGTAAAATCAATAATAGTGATAATGTAATGAAGAAGCATTATTACAATCTCGAGCATATAACCATTTGGATAATTTTGCCTTTTACCCAGAATCACGATCACCCGGGTGACAGCAGACATCTCTCTGGCTAAACGCTCCATTCTCAACAACCCTGGGAAAAAGGCCTTAATGGACCGCTCCAACACTCGCTCCAATTTAGGTGCTTTTATTTCAGTTGTATGATGACAATTTCTTTGTACTTTGGAAGTCATCATTTACTTTTCCCATAATTTACACCAGCTTTGACAGGATGCATTTTTTACAACCAGTGTAAGACGCAATCAATTAAAATTTTTACATGATTAAAGTTCACAGTTCGAGTTATTCATACATATTTGCATTTGGATTTAGTATTTAAAATTCTATAATTTTGAACTTCATTTGTGGCAGAATAGAATGAGATTTACTTGTCTTTATCTTTCTTTCTCTGCTATCTCCTCCCAGATACTGCTGGTATGTATGACTGAAATCTTTCTCTTTTGTTCCCTTCATTTCCTCATTCCTGCACCTGCCTCTGTTCCCATGTTTGAATTTAAGATTTAAAATAGCAGCAGCTCTCGCAACAATGCAACGAGAAAATAAACTGCAAATGACAAATATTAAATATTAAAAGACTATACACAGTCCAATATGAAAGGGGAGGGAGGTTAAAGATAGGTGAAAGAAAGAGTTCCCACAGGGAGAACTGGCTGCCGGCCCAGCGTTCATAGCGACGTCGCTTTTTGATCCTTGGATGTCGACTCTTCCTCTCATTGTGAAGCAGAATTCACCAAGCGGTGGATTGTTCTCCACTAATGGGGAACGTGAGCTGGTCAGACCGTGGTGAGACAGGTTAGTTTTACCCTGCTGATGATGTGTTGCTGCAGTAGTAATTGAGTTGACTTATTGCACCTTGTATTGGAAGGATTCATGCAAAGTGAAAATTGAGGATGGTCAGCTGTTCAAGGTCTGGTTATGCTGAGCAGCATTCAGGTCAACAACAGCGCTTGGGTAAAAACTGTTCTTGTCAATAATTGACCTAAAACACCTTCCTGAGAGTAAGAGTTCAAAAAGATGGTGACCATGGTGTGAGAAGTCCCTGATGAGACGGGACAGGACATCTGGTCTGTCTCTGGTTGATCTCCTCCAGAGATGGAACAGGGTCAGTCTCTGGGCAGTGTTCATGAGCCTCTGGAGCTGGAGAAGCACAGCGCTGACTCCACCCAGCAGCAGCAGAAGGACACCAAGACTGTTCTTTTGGAGAATCCTCAGGGAGTCTCTGCTGTGCCATCTTCAGGACTGACCTGGACTTTGCAGTCCAGGTCAGGTCCTCACTGATGTAGGTGCCCAGGAACCTGAAATCTGGCACCATCTCCACCCTGCCCCCTTTTATTGTTATGGGCTGAATGTCCAGTTTACACCACCTGAAGTCGATAATCACTTTCTTCAACTTGAAAGTGTTCTAGATGAGGCTGTGACAAGACTGGAGTCGCTGCTCATAGCTTCACCTGATAAGCAGTCTCATCTGCTCCTGAGACGAGCCCCACACTGTGGTGTCGTCCCAAAACAGATTTTTTTTTTTAATGAAGCATGACATTGTGTCATTGATGGTGCTTAGCTGACTATTGCTGATCCATGTGGCGCACTGATCAGTAGGTGATCCCCAAACTTTTTAAAAATCAAAATGTAATAAAGCAGATGTTTTCATTGGATGGTTGTGATTTGTAAGCAGGGTTTGAGCTGTAAACACCTTTTCCTGTTTGCTTTTGCAGCTCAGATCCAGGGGGAGGTGGAGCGTATCTTTGAACTGGCCCGCAGCCTGCAGCTGGTGGTTTTAGATGCAGACACAGTCAACCACCCTCTACAGGTGTCCAAGACCTCCCTGGCTCCGATCCTCGTCTATGTCAAAATCTCCTCGCCAAAGGTAGGCTTCATCATAGAAAGCAGCGTTTCACAATGAAGTACATAATACCAAAACTGAGTGAAGGTCTGGTCCCGAAGAAACACGAACGCTGAGGTCTGAAACCCATGAAACACCAAGACTGAGGTCTGGTCCTTACAAAGCACCAAAACTGAGGTCTAAAAATATTTAAATTTCATTTTATCCACTTGAGCCTCACACATCACCCTGAAATCTACACCTGACAGAAGGCTGGATCCAGAGGATAATGACCTTTGAACTCTGATTTTGGTGCCACTCTTAAAGGGGCTGTATCCTGCTTTTTTAGCTAGTCCAAACCCTAGAAATGGCATTAACATGGTAATAGTTTATGTTTGGCGCAAAGGAAAAGTCATTTTGTGAGAAATAAAAGATTTTCTGGGGCTAATTCTGAAACCCGGAAGAGAAAACGCTCCGTTTCACTGAAAACCCCGCCTCTCCCCCTGTGGACTTTGACTGACAGCTACTTCAACCAATCAGCGCTTCAAAACAAATACGCTAGCTAGCTTTAGCTCTTTAGCTCTAGCTTCTCTACACACAAAAACACGCGAAAACGTCTTTTCCTGTTAGAAACTCACCAAGCGCAGACCCTTCAGACCCTTCAGACCCTTCAGACCCTCCAGACCCTTCAGACCCTCCAGACCCTTCAGACCCTTCAGACTCTTGCTCTTGCTTGATTGTTGCTTTCAGACGATGGTCAAAGTTTATCTCCGTAATCGGAGTTAGAAAAAAGCGGCAACGCTGATTGCTGAGGGCCTGCGGGAGGGGGGCTCAGGGGAGCCATCTTCTCCGTGAGACGTGAACGTGGGAAAACAGAGTGTTTTCACGGTGTGGGAGGGGCTGCCTCTCTGAGCAGCAGAAACACCAGGAAAGCTCGAACACACAGGCACGAAGGAAAAAAACGCTTTGGGGTGTTTTTGGTGAGAACATGACTATACGAGGGGGTACCGGAAAGTTCCCGGACTGTGTTTATAATTTTAAAACAAGAATGATTTCAGACTTGTGGCCATTATATGTCGCTATAGCATAGCCTTGAGGATAACTGTGAAAAATTTCACCTCCCAAAGACACACAGGCAGCTCACAGCCAGTGTTTATGTTACTACAGTCCCTCCCCTCCTTTGAAAAATCCCAGAATGCTCCGGCGCCTCTGAACCAGGAGCAGAACCAGGCTGGGTGGACATGTCCAGGAGCTGAAAGGCAGCTGGAGGACGATGGAGGCTGTCTGGAAGATCCTCCCTGCTGCGGCGCTCCGGGAGGCGGTCAGGCTGAAGCGGCGGCGCTGTGGGAGAGGGGGGACTGTTTTACCCACAGGGCTCTGGTGAGAAACGGCATGGCCCTGCTGCTCCGTCCGCCGTATCCCCTCCATTCAGCCCCGTGAGACTTCTGTCTCTTCAAAAGAATGAACACGGAACTGAAGGGGCGGAGCTTTGATGACGTGGAGAGGTGAAAAAAAATCGAAGGACGCTCTTAAAGGGACCATTACGCAGCAGCATGGTGACTGTTCTGAGCAGTGGAAATCCCGGCTGCAGCGCTGGATTCAAGCCGAAGGAGAGGACTGTGAAGGTGACAGTTTTGATTAAATGTGAAAATAAAAAAATAAAAAGTTATAACCACAGTCTGGTTTCTTTCCAGTACCCCCTGGTATAACAAGGTTAAAACATACAAAAAGTGAATTTTGCATGATACAGCCCCTTAGGGCCGGACGGTTAACCGACACCTCATCGAAATTGAGGTTTTAACTGCTGCGGTAACCGAACCGCACAGGGCTGAGGTTTTTTTCGAGGCATTTGAGTGACAGACCTGTCCGCCAATCAAAACGTTCCAGTCTCGCGTTCCGGGCCACCGGCCAATCAGAAATGACAATAGGAAGCAAATATGTCTGCACTGCACTGCTGCAGCTAACTAGTGTCAGGTTGCTAACAACAAACCCTGCAGTGTGCTCTGCGGTGTCGTGAGGAGCAACAAGTCTTCAGTGTGACTCGATCACGGTGTGAAAATGACTGAGATGACAGCAGGAGAGGGGCGGAGCCGCTGGTGTCAGAAGGAACTGGAGCTCAGCTGTTTGGACTCTGGTTTGAAAAGAACCACGTGGAGCCAGGTGTAGATGGTGTCGCCGTGCAGCAGCCAGATCCAGAGGAAACACGTCTAATTTGTACCAACACCTGAAGACTCACCGCTACACATTACAGAAACACAGACAAGTCGTAGGTTATTCTCTCTCTCACCTGATCGCCCCACAGCTCAGCCTTCATCCAGCATGTGATGCTCTCTCTCTCTCCATGAAAACATGAAGCTGCAGCCCAAGAATGAGAGGGACGATCATGACCCAGAGTAGGGTTACTAAACTGACTGTGATCTAACAATATTACAGCAATAAGGATTTAATTTTTTTTTTTTTACCCTCATCTTTAGAGGCTGGCGAGTTGTTTTTTTTTTTTTGTGTGAGCTGAAGTTGGTTTCACAGTGGTGCCTATTTGCGGTTCTGGTTTTCAATTTCCATTTATTTCACGTTGAAAACTGTTGTCTAAGTAATTTTCTGTGAAACATGCAAGCAAGACCAGTATTGAATTACAATTTCGACAACATTGGGTTTTTATTATTTTGTTATTTCATTAAAACAATGCACTTTTTTTTCAAACGTGATGCAGACACGGACGGTGGCGTCTCGCTGCCGCTGCCTGAAGCTTTGTCAGGTTAGTTTACATTAGGTTATTTTATGTGTCAATTTGAGCAAGACCATGTAAAAGTAACAGGAATTTTTTTTTACCATAATTTTACCTGTTTTCTGCATTTGAAAGAATAAAATGTGAAAATCGCAAATCGAATTGCAATCGCATTATTGGTCAGAAAAATCGCAATTAGGTTTTTTGTCAAAATCGTGTAGACCTACAGCCCCTTTAAAGCTTTCTGTGAGCTTGTGTATTTCCTCCCTCAGTAGAGAAACAGCTGACATGTCCAGATAAACCTCACTTCACCTTTATAGCTGGGATCACATGCTGAACTCTGAGCTGAATAAAGGGTCGAGAAGAGATCAGTTATGAACAAAGTTGGAGTTGATTCAAATATAACATTATTCTTTTTGGCTAAATGCCTTAATCTTGTGTGTACTGACCTGATATAGAATGAAAACACAATCCAAAATCAGTATGCAAGCTTGTAATTGAGTCTAAAATATCAGCTGACTGTGATTCTTCTGTTTCTTCTACTTCTTACTCCAAACACACTGTGTAGGTGTTGACAAGGCTGATCAAGACGAGAGGGAAGTCTCAGACCAAACATCTCAATGTTCAACTGGTGGCAGCAGACAAACTTGCCCAGTGTCCTCCGGTAAGTACCTCCTAGTGGCTGTTGTGAATTATTGTCATTAAACATGTGCAACAGAATTTTAAAAAAATGAAAAGACAACTTGTGGCGTAAGATACAACTACAGGGATAAGAGAAAAGATATCAAATCTATAGATATGAATGCAATTTATACACTCACCAGCCATTTTATTAGGCACACCTGTCCAACTGCTCGTTAATGCAAATTTCACATCAGCCAATCACATGGCACCAACTCAGTGCATTCAGACATGGTGCAGACGACCTGCTGCAGTTCAAACCGAGCATCAGAACGGGGGAGAAAGGTGATTTCAGTGACTTTCAACGTGGCATGGTTGTTGGTCTGAGTGTTTCAGAAACTACTGATCTACTGGGATTTTCACGCACAACCATCTCTAGGGTTTACAGAGAACGGTCCGGAACAGAGAAAATATCCAATGTGCAGCAGTTCTGTGGCCGAAAATGTCTTGTTGTGTTTTAATTTGTTTGTGCTGTTTTGTCTTTTCACCGTTTTTTGTTTGTTTCTATTCTCTGCACTTGTGTGAAGCACTTTGGCACGGCTAAGCCGCTTGTAAATGTGCTATATAAATAAACTTTTACTTACTTACTTACTTACTTGTTGATGCCAGAGGTCAGAGGAGACTGGCCAGACTGGTTGGAGCCGATAGAAAGGCAACAGTAACTCAAAGAACCACTCGTAACAACCAAGGTCTGCAGAAGAGCATCTCTGAACGCAGAACATGTCAAACCTGGAGGCAGACGGGCTCCAGCAGCAGAACCCCACACTGGGTTCCACTCCCGTCAGCTGAGACCAGGAACCTGAGGCTACAGTTCACACAGGCTCACTGAAAGTGGACGATACAAGATTGGAAGAATGTTGCCTGGTCTGATGAGTCTGGATTTCTCCGGGACATTCGGATGGTCGGGTCAGAATTTGGCGTCATGATCCATCCTGCCTGGTATCAGCGGTTCAGGCTGGTGCTGGTGGTGCAATGGTGTGGGGGGTATTTTCCTGGAACTCTTTGGGCCCCTTAGTACCAACTGAGCATGGTTGCAACGCCACAGCCTGCCTGAGTCTTGCTGCTGACCATGTCCGTCCCTTTATGACCACAGTGGACCGTCTTCTGACAGCTGCTTCCAGCAGGAGAACGCACCGTCATAAAGCTCCAATCATCTCAGACTGGATTCTGGAACAGGACCATGAGTTCACTGGACTCCAACAGCTTCCAGTCACCAGATCTCCATCCAATAGACCTCTGGGATGTGGAGGAACGGGAGATCGGCATCATGAATGTGCAGCAACTGCATCATGCTCTCATGTCAATATGGACCAAAGTCTCTGAGGAATGTTTCCAGCACCTTGTTGAATCTATATGAGGTCCAACCTGGTACTAGCAAGGTGTACCTAATAAAGTGGCCAGTGAGTGTATAGTAAAAGACAATCAAGTATAATCAAAAGCAGCAAAGGAAAGGTAGATATACACATAAGCATTGATGACATTGACTGAACACTGAGGATATATGATCAGTACTTATCTTGATTCAGGGTATTGAGCTGTTACATGTTCAGCACCCATAGTTTCCAGTTCGCATACAGGGCCAATAGGTCAGTGAAGATGCAATAAATCTGGCTCTTCACAAGATCCTTCACCATCTTAAGACCTACACCCGTGATGTTCATTGACTTTAGCTCCGCCTTTAATACCATTGACCCGGTCAATCTATTCAATAAACGTATGGACATGGACACTGACATTTCGTTATGCCTCCGGATCAGAGGCTTCCTCTCAGAAAGGACACAGAGAGTCGGGATGGGCGGCCTCTTATCCCGACCTCTGACCCTCAGCACTGGGGCCCCTCAGGGTTGTGTCCTATCGCCCTGGTTATTCTCCCTCTACACAAACACACTCACATCCTCACACAGCTCAGTATCCATCCTCCAATATGCAGACGACACCACAATAATTGGACTTATCTCTGACAATAATGAGAAACACCGTGGCGAGCAGGTCACCCAGGCTCCCTGGTGTCAGACTGAACCTTCAGCTCAACGCATCGAAAACAAGAGAACTGATCGTTGATTTTTCACGCTCACCTGCTCTCAAAGCACCATCTCCATCAGCTGACCTTATAGACATTACCCACTCATTTAAATTCCTTGGGACACACATCAATAACTCACTCAAATTTAAGCAGCACTCAGACGAAATTTACAAAAAAGCCAATAAAAGACTATTTTTTGTTAGACAACTCAAGAAATTCAAAGTCAGACACAACATCCAGCTCATTCAGTTTTAAACAGCCATCATTGAAAGTATTCTCACCTCTTCTATAACAGTCTGGTATGGAAATTTGGACAGTCACACAATCACACAGAACTCCAGCGCATAATCAATAAATCCTCCAAAACCACTGGCCACACTCTCCCATCCAGAGACACACCGTACCCAAGACGCATCGCACAGCGTGCAAGGAAAACCCCCTCAGACCACACACACCCTGCTCACCACCTGTTCACACTTATGCCCTCTGGGAGGCGCTGCAGCTCTCTGACAACTAAATCAGTCAGATTTAAAAACAGTTTTTTTCCAATAGCTATACTGACTTTAAACCAGTCATTGCCTTGATGTAAACTGCTGTATAATCATTTATGTCTATTGACTGTAACGTCTGTTTGTGACACTGTAACTGACCCTGTGAGACGTCAGCATTAAGTGCTGTACTGGAAACAAATTCCACCAACTTTGTTGGGTGGCCATTAATAAATGATTCTGATTCTGATTCTGATTCTGATAATGCATTTGGGTAAAAGTTGGTGAATCTGGTACTGTGGACTTGGATAGATCTGATGCTGTGTGTCTTGTAGGCCTGGATAGAACAGGTGCTCTCCTAAAAGTGAGAAAAAAATATCTGAATCCTGCAAATATTTTATAAAATGAAATTTTGTAAAATGAAATACTTTGTTAAATGAAAACTTCCATCTTTAACATTCTCTTACATCTTCATTGACACATCTCAACATCCACTCGGACCCTGGCAGCCTGTTTTGACCCTGAGTTAAAGGTCACTGTGGGGTTTGTTTCTAATTGCTGGATATTCGCTTCTCCCCCGGTGTTCTTCTAGGAGATGTTTGATGTCATCTTAGATGAGAACCAGCTGACAGATGCCTGTGAGCACATTGCTGATTACCTGGAGTCGTACTGGAGAGCCACCCATCCTCCAGAGATGGAGCCTGCCAACGCTGTGGTGGCACAGCTGGCGGAAAACACCATGCCCACCAGTCCCTCCGTCGTACCGGTACATGAAGCCCACAGACCTCTGCAGCCCCTTCTCACCTCATCTCATATCTCATGTCTTCTCATTTCATCCTATGTGTTGACTGTCAAGAGTTAAGGATTTGGTTTTGTTTCTTGAGGATTTACTGCACTATTGTTTCCTTCCATAATGCCATCTAACATTTTCACTTCATGTGTTCTCATTGTTCTCCATTGGAAAGTTGAAGAAATGAACTAGGCCCACCTCTGGTGAGTGACACACATATCATATCAATCATATAATGGAGTGGGCGAACACACACACACACACACACACACATATATATATATATATATACACACACATATGAGGGATGAGCGAGTACACCACTATCTGTATGCGTATCTGTACTCATATCTGTGGGCGTGGTTTAACTGGAAATGGGGTGGGGCAGAAGTTGGTACACAACACTATTTTAAGTCTGAAATTGATATGGATTGTTCAGAAGTTGCTATATTCATTGTTTGAAAACTATTTACAGAACAGTCTCAATTATACAATGCACAAGTTTGTTTTTTTTTAATTTTAGTCATGAATATTTTTACAGTTATATAAATGATCATTTATTTACACAACAGCCTCAGAAATAAGATTTGGAATATTTTTGGTCCCAGTCGTAAAGGAACTATTTACATACGTTTTTTTTAATTAATGCATGGAGGAAGAGATTATGATCAAGCCATGCAAGAGTTGTCATAGTTGTCAAAGTCAAAGTTATTTTTTTAAATGTAATTTTATGACTGAGTCACTCTATAACTCTATGTTGTTCGGACTCCAGCCTAAACTTAAAAACCCCCAAAAAATCCCCGAGCGTGCACAGTCATGCAACGTTTCAACCTTTAACGGTCCTCCTCAGGCACAATCATGTCAAAATGAAATAAAATACTAAATTTGAAATTTACCAGCACCGAATGGCTTCTCTCATGAGGATCCTGTCGTCTCTGTCAAGCGCGAAGCAGAATAAATGCATCGCACACCTCCATTATCACCGATTTCCCTAGTTTTTGATGAAGATGATGATTTAGATGAGGATTTCCCATCAGCACGGGTATGAATAATGACGGACAATGCTCGGGCTACACTCGGATTCGGCAAAAATGCATTATCTGTAACGAGTAGGCTACTTGTTTAAAATGAGTATTCGGCTCACCCCTACTATATACAACATAAATCTAAAATACAACAGGGACTACTCGTACTCGTTTATACAATATATGTGAGTGTGTGTGTTCTCGCCCTTCCTTGGCGGTTTGTCCCACATGCTCGGGTCCTATATCAGAGCCTGGGAGCTTGGCCGGGAGCTATGTAATGTAAATTCGCCCATCAGAGGCTCAAGTTCTGGGGCCTCATTTATCAATCTGTGCATAGAACAGGTTTTAAGTCCTTTCGTCTAAATGAAATGAAATTTACAATGCGTCTACACACTAAAAAATCCATAACTATTAAGCGTGTAGACACCTGTTGTGGTACGCCAGTAAAAGACGACCTTTTCTCAAGCTGAAACATTTGTCAGCAGGTTGAAAAATACCAGAAAACACTCTTGGTACATTGAATATTGGGAAAACCAACAAAAGGAGAGATTCTGCCTGATAAAGTAACCACCACAGTTAATGCTCAGAGGAGAGATGGCCAGAGCAAAGAAAGATGGTTTGACTTTGAAGGGGCTGTATCCTGCTTTTTTAGCTAATCCAAACCCTAGCATAGGCATTAACATGGTAATAGTTTATTTTTGGCGCAAAGGAAAAGTCATTTTGTGTGAAATAAAAGACTTTCTGGGGCTAATTCTGAAACCTGGAAGAGAAAATGCTCTGTTTGACTGAAAATCCCACCTCTCCCTATCTTTTCCTGTGAGAAACTCACCAAGCGCAGACCCCTCAGACTCCTGCTCCTGCTTGATTGTAGCTTCCAGACGATGGTTCAAGTTTATCTCCGTGATCAGAGATACGAAAAGAAGCAATGCTGATTGGCTCAGCCTTTTCACGACCGAGGGCCTGCAGGGGAGGGGGAGAGGGGCGGGTTCAGGGGGAGAGGGGCGGGTTCAGGGGGAGAGGGGCGGGGTCAATGGGAGAGGGGTGGGGTCAATGGGAGAGGGGCGGGTTCAGGGGGAGAGGGGCGGGCTCAGGGGGAGAGGGGCGGGGTCAATGGGAGAGGGGCGGGCTCAGGGGAGAGGGGCGGGGTCAATGGGAGAGGGGCGGGCTCAGGGGGAGAGGGGCGGGGTCAATGGGAGAGGGGCGGGCTCAGGGGGAGAGGGGCGGGGTCAATGGGAGAGGGGCGGGCTCAGGGGGAGAGGGGCGGGGTCAATGGGAGAGGGGCGGGCTCAGGGGCGCGCTCTGCTGCTAGAGATGTCACTAGAAGAGACAGACTGTTTTCACGGGTACGGGAGGGGCTGCCTCTCTGAGCAGGAGAAAAACAAGGAAAGCTCAAACACGCACGCATGAAGGAAAAACCCGCTTTGGGGTGTTTTTGATGAATAAATAACTATATAACAAGGTTGAAACATACAAAAGTGAATTCTGCATGATACAGCCCCTTTAAAGTCCATGTCAGAAATCCCAGAGTGGACAGGAGCTGGATGAATGGCTCTGGTTCTTCTGTCTTTGGTTCCACTACAGTTCCAATAAATCACAGCATAAATCCATTAACATTTGTTTTGCCAAAAAAAAAAAAAATATGAAAGAACAAAAAAATCCTAGTAGGAAACTGAATCACAGCTTCCCACATGATGAGGGAGAACTGCGCCACCAGACTAACGTTAGTCATAATAATCTATGATTCTTACAAGGCTTTACTCAGTGTTTCACGGAACTCGCAGAACTCAGGAGAATCCCCGGATGGAAGTATAAATCAATCAACCAGCTCCTTTCCCTCTTGAGAAGCCGCTCTGTGCTCTCAGCAAACTCATCAGCTGAACTTTGAAAACTCTTTTCCTGCAGTACTCATGGTTCCTCAAAACTTCTGTGAGTATTTAACAAACATTTTAGCCAGGTCTCCGCTTCTTTTAGAAACTTTCCCCCCACATACAGAACGTGTGTTCCTATCTCAATGAAATGTTAATTAAGCATTTTTAATTAAAGCAAACGTACGACATATGCTGCATTTTACCCTGCCGTGACTCTCTTTGCTGTTCTGCCTCTAGAGTTTTTCTGAGCCTGGTCAGAGTTGTGCGTACATTTTCACACATTTACAGGTAGAAGTTGATAAATGACACTCTTTGCCTGGAAATGCTCGTACGCACTCAATGGACACTCATTACACACACATTTGTGCGTGTGCATGGTTGATAAATGAGGCCCCTGGTTCTGCAGGCAGGAGTAATGTGTATATGCAGGAAACACACACACTTGCATGTCCACATCACAGTATGATGTGTTTGGAGTTTCTGGAACAGTACTGACTGCACATTTAAACAAGGGGCAAGTAATAGTGAACAGATTCCTGTATACCTGCATGTTGCACGCTGAAGGGGGCTCACCACTTGACACGATGCTTTTTGTTGTAGGATGAGCAGAAAAACTTGAAGTCAGCAGCTGTCAAGAGAAAAAGCTCCCGTGAGGACCATCTGGACAACGAGGCTCCTTCGGCCCCAGCTCAGGAGCCTGAGGAGGGGCACGGAGAGGAGGAGGAACTCCTGAGGGTTGAATCAAAGCGACCTCAGCACGTCCGTCACCATCACCACCACCATCACCGCCGTCAGGATCACCACAACCACGCACAGCAGCACGGCCACGCCCCTGGCGACAGTGACGCACAACCAATCAGGGTTCAGAGGGCTCCCCGGAGGCGCCCGGCCGACGTCGAGGAAGAGGAGGAGGACGGTCGCCACAACCACCGAGGCACCAACTACCACCAGCACCACCAGCACCACCAGCACCACCAGCACCACCGTGGCACGCTGCACCTGGGAGATGACTATGAGCAGGAGCACAACAGACGCAACCAACAGCACCGGCGTCACCAGCACACGCCGTCTCAGACCGACCGCCATCCTGCACACCATCATCCGAGCTACCACCACTACCAAGGCCGAGGCAGGGAGAGGGACAGAGAGAGAGAGAGAGACAGGGACAGGCACAGGGAGAGAGACAGAGACGCTCCACAGTGGCACAGAGACTCTTATATCCACTCATGACTGATGTTTGCACTTGGGATTTTTTGCGGACCATTTTGAAAAATATTGATGGGACGATGTGCAGCAGTATCGTTCTTTCTGTGACATTTTTAACCCTCTGGTCCTGTTTACACCTAACATTAAAATGTGTCTGGGCACATGTGGAGACAAGTCACAGAGACAAGTGTGACCAGGCGCCACTTCCTGAGGTGGTCAGGCAGCAGATCGTCTCAGTGTTTGGTAGTGAGAACAATATGTGTCTGGAATGCAGGCAGGATGACGGCGTAGCTGGAAATCTGTCCCACACAGTGGAGCTGGTGTAAGTTTCTGAGGTAGCAGCTTCAGCATTCGTCAGGGTCAGTCAATATTCTGAGTGTTCACTTTCAGTGAGTTTAGGAGCCAGACAGTGATGGACAGTATAGTCTTCACCCAGACCTACAGTCATCAAACTGGTTTAATTTGATCTCATGCATTTATATTGATCAGAGATTGCTGGATCCCCTACTAAGACCCGCCTTGCCAGGAGCTCCAAACTGTTTATCTGCTCCTTCATTGCAGGTTAAAATAAAGGCTAAAATAATAATTAAGATCATTCATAGAACATGACGCACATACATTGTTAGCTTATCATCATTTATTTATTTATTTTTCTGTTTCTGAGTCATCATTAAGGTGCGCTGGAGTGGCAGCAGCATGCACAGAAATCCTCCAGCGTCTTCTCCAGCAGTGCGACAGACGTTGAAATCGACACACACACACACACACACACACACACACACACACACGTTCATGTGGAAAATGTGGAACAGTCCATACTTTGGGAGTAGCTCTTGAAACATTGTCATTATTATCAGTTAACAAAAAACTGAGTGACTGAGGTCACAACTGTTTGCCTTGCCCTTTGACCTTTAAGCAAAGCAACATGAAGGGATCACTGGATTCTGATCTAAAGCATCTAGCCCAGAACACTCGATGCAGACAAGAGGAAACTCTTTCGTCCTCAAGCCTCAACACGTGTTCCCATAACCCCAGATGCATTTTAACAGCAGGTGGAAAAACGGGACACACATCTCATCACAAAAAGCAGCACACGTACAATACATTTCTGAGTGTGTGTGTATGTGTGTGTGTGTGTGTGTGTGCGCATGCTGCACAGCATTTTTCCCAAAAGATTTGAATCAGTCCTTCCTTCATTTTAATGTACTTCTTGAGTTCAGACTTCTCACTAAAATGTTTGGAAAGAGCGGTTTGTGGTCAGAAATGTTATTTTAGCCATTTTTTTGTCACCTTGAGTGGTTCGCATCTGAGGGATGATCAATTTTCACTAACCGCAGACAAAAGGCTTTCATGAGATAACAGTGTAGCAGGAGAGAGAGCCCCTTCTTACTCAGCAACACTGCTTTTTACTTTTTACCTTTATTAGCAGTATTTTGCATCAGTTTTCATCTCAGCAAAATAAAATAGACATAAGTTCATTTAATTCAGTTCTTCTCGAAGTGTGAGACATGACAAATTATCTGTGGATTCATCATGTCAGAAATAAGTTTAACTAAATATTAAAAAAGGAGCACTTTGTGCCACATTTAAGTATATAACTCACTGGAGTCAAAATCAGTCACTCAGGTTGAAGATATCATGTACATCTTTCAGTGGCGATAAGACCACCCTATTCCATTGTAGTTTGTGTGTTTGTGCTCAGTGTTTGGGATTTTATTAATATATCAGACTGTTTTGTAATTCCTGTGTTGTTCTTTGTAATGATGTCTGAACATTATTATCTTCTGAATCACTGCGGTGTGAACTGATGTGAAATACTTCTAATGACAAGTTTTGGTAACACTTTACTTTAAGCACCTGGTATAACACATTATAAGTGGTTATAATCACTCCGACATGATCACAATGCTTTATAACTCACTATACAGCACTATACAGCATAGGGTTAGGGTTAGGGTTAGGGTTCGGTCCTGGCATTGTGATCATCTATGAATGTTTATAACTATAGCTACATGTGTTATAATGGCATTATAATGCTTTATAAATGTACTTATAACGTGTTATACAGGGGGGCTTCAAGTAAAGTGTTACCCAAGTTTTACTTTTCTTTAACTAGATGTGAAATGATGTGAGTGATTATATCTTGTTGAACTATATTTTGACAGCACATTTCTAAAACACAGTTCCAAAGTTAACCAATGTGTACTCTAGGAAATCAAAAATCTTTAAATGTACGTTGTGAAATTGACTCACAAATCAATAAAAAAATGTAGACTAAAACAAACAACTTCTCTATGCGATATGATGAAAATAAACTGGTCCTGTGGAGATGATTAATCACTGGATTGAAGCAATGTTGGAGAATTTCTATTTGAGGGTCTTTTGTTTGCTTGTGCGACTGTGCTAACTGTGTTGTGGTTGATCATCAGGACCCTTTCACTTCTCCTTTCTCCTCTGTAATCGGTTTCTTTCACACGTTGAGATGGAGGGCCAAACTATTTTTTCTACTCCAAAGGGAAGTAACTTCCTGAGTTTTTACAATGGTATTCAGTCATACTTGTTAATTTGTGTCTGTTGTGTCCAGAAGTATGAGGAATCTGTGACACTGGCTTGTGCTAACACGCTGGAGACTCTATGCATTTCCTTGTGAAAAGAATATCTTGCTTGAATGCTATCTCTATGCATTTGTACATGTGTCATAACTGCCTTGTTAGTTCAATGTACAGAGAACCAGAGAGCCTTTTGCACCGTTTGGTAGAACTCAATCAAATTTGGACAATTATTTTTGACATGATAGACTTGTTTCTTTTAAGGTTTGTTTGGTTCCTTTTATTTTTACAGCATCAGAGGTTAATTTTAATCAACATGCATTCTGTTGTTTTAAATTATTAAAATCAGAAATGCACTCCAGCATTTATTTGATAATGTCATTTTTATTAATTTCATGCAGGATTTTAATTTTAGTGTCTTAAGAGAGCAGTCTGCTTAGGATAATAAAAAACCTCTGCAATGCAATGCAATGCAAGGTCGTCACACAACTAGGTTTCATTGTTTTGTCAAGCATTCGGATCAAAAGGACATCCTTAATTGTAATCATATATGTCAAACGCATGATCAATAATGTCTAATGGAAAATCACATGAACTGGTAAGAGTCTAACCAGAGTGAAAGCAAAGAACCCAAGAAACACAGCTCAAAGTGAATGGAAAAGAGGCCATACCTTACATACATGTAGACAGCGACAGGCCAAAATGTCCTTGATAGCATTAGTAAGCAGATCAAAGCTCTGCAGAAGGATGTGAAACAGAAAACAATAAGAACAACATAGATCCACGAATAAACATGCATGAAGACAGGCATAGAGCCATGAAGACACAGGCATAGAGCCATGAAGACACAGGCATAGAGCCATGAAGACAGGCATAGAGCCATGAAGACACAGGCATAGAGCCATGAAGACACAGGCATAGAGCCATGAAGACAGGCATAGAGCCATGAAGACACAGGCATAGAGCCATGAAGACAGGCATAGAGCCATGAAGACAGGCATAGAGCCATGAAGACACAGGCATAGAGCCATGAAGACACAGGCATAGAGCCATGAAGACACAGGCATAGAGCCATGAAGACACAGGCATAGAGCCATGAAGACACAGGCATAGAGCCATGAAGACAGGCATAGAGCCATGAAGACACAGGCATAGAGCCATGAAGACAGGCATAGAGCCATGAAGACAGGCATAGAGCCATGAAGACAGGCATAGAGCCATGAAGACAGGCATAGAGCCATGAAAAAACAGGCATGAGGCCGGGAAACTAATACATTACTCAGAAAAATATTCAAAGACCAGGAAGGGATCAAAGGCAAACTTGATAACTCCAGGTCCATCAACAGGCATTACCAGCTGTAAGTCTCATCCCAGTCTGATTCTTCAGGCTTCTCCACCGGAGTCTTGTTGAAGTTGTCACCATGAGCAGTGCTGTAATGTGGAAGTTATGTTCTAGTCGCCTGACTAGCTCTGAGGTCATGTTCCAGTGGGGTCCTGGATAACTGCAGGACTCCGCTGGAGCAGGATTACTATTGCAACAACACATCATCAGTAGGGTTAAAACTAACCTGTCTCACGACGGCAGGGCCGGCCCGGGCTTCAGAGGCGCCCTAGGCGAGCCCGAGACGAGCGCCGCGTGTTTTTCGAGCGGTCCCAACATTTGTTGAGCGGGGGGGGGGGGGGGGGGGGGGCGCTGAGGAGCGATGCCGAACAATACCGATCTGTGCCGGGCAGCGCCGAGGACGAGGAGCGCAGTGCGTCGGACCGCTGCACAGCGGGGCACACGGAACACAGAGCGTCGTGGCGCCCCTTGTACGACCGCGGCGACCCCCTCGGGACGTGGCGCCCTAGGCGGCCGCCTAGTTCGCCTATGCCTAGAGCCGGCCCTGCACGACGGTCTAACCCCAGCTCACTTTCCCTATTAGTGGGCTGCAGGAAGTTAAGGCGTTCACCAGGTAGTGTGAGCAGTGAGACATTCTGTGCAGCAGCTGTTAATCAAGTGTGGAGTTCTGAAGATCCTTTCCTTCATATGAAGTTATAGTAACACTTTACTTGAAGCCCCCCTGTATAACACATTATAAGTACATTTATAAAGCATTATAATGCCATTATAACACATGTAGCTATAGTTATAAACATTCATAGATGATCACATTGCCAGGACCTAACCCTAACCCTAACCCTAACCCTAATCCTATGCTGTAGAGTGCGTTATAAAGCATTGTGATCATTTATGAGTGTTTATAACTACTTATAAACACTTATAATGTGTTATACCGGGTGCTTCAAGTAAAGTGTTAGCAAAGTTACTCCAAAACTGAACACTGACTCTGTCCCAATGAACCCAGTTTGTTGAACAAACAGCTCAAAACCTTCTGAAGTGGTTCAGCACTTATTGCCACTTCTTTGAATCATTGGTAGAAAACTGACAAACAGATGATAACGGAGTCATCCAGTAATTAGTCTTACCACGCACTCCTCAGTCACTCTCATCACTAACAGGTAAACTAGTGAGAAGGTGAGTCTGTTTCTCACAGCACAGTTTCTCTATTCTTGACTGATAGATGACAAACAGACCCAGATCCTCCTCTCCCACTGGATCATCTGTTTCTGAAGTTACAGCCAGATTCTCCATTCCCTTTTTTTTTTTTTTTTTTTTTTTTTTCCCTTGTCCTGTTCGGCAGCTGGGGCGTGCAATATTGTATGATTGTAGCCTTTTACTATCCGAACAGATTTTAATGTCAGCAGCAGGACGAGACTGAGTCTCCTCCTGCTGCTGCCTTTATTTAAAGCTGGCATCCGGCATGGCTGCCGGGCAGGACCGGGACGGAGACGCTCAGAGAGAGACAGAAAGAGAGAAAGATAAAGAGAGGGAGAACGGGGGGGGGGGGGGGGGGGGGGGGGGGGGGGGGGGCACAACCTATGTACAAAGTCACAATACAAAACAGTGTTATCGACGCACCACACGCAACCGAGAACAATCCCAAACCCCAATCTAGACAACACCAAAACAGAGCCGACAACCAACACAGAAAATTACAGAACCATACATACTTTTTTTTTTTTTTTTTTTTTTTCCCGAACCATATTAGTGAACAGACCAGGCCACAAAAATAAAAGGAGGTGTAGGGGAGGAGGGAAATGCAAGGACACCACAAACCCTTTTTTTTTTTTTTTTAATATAATATATGTAACTAGTAGTAAACTCGGGGCGTGCATCAAGAGAGGTCTGCTACAGATCACCATTATTCTAACCACCACAAGAAGACAAGGTAACCCAGTATGTGAAGAGTGATTAAAGATCAACGTGATCATGTGAATATGATGGTGACAGTGATGTGATAGTGATCATGCATATATGACCTCTGACCTCTGAGAAGGCCAGAAGCAGGCCAGAGAGGCCCTCAGAGCCCAGACAGCCGGCGGACATCACAGAGCCCGGATCCAAGCCGCCCCCCCAGGCAGACGCCCCCGCTCCGGTCCAGAAACGGGGCAGAGGAAAGCCCCGGCCGGGGACCCCGGCAGCCCCGGGGCCCGGGCCCCGCGGAGCCACGACCAGCAGGAGCCGGTCCACCCCGGGCGCCGGACGCCCGGGGCGGGCAGGGCCGAGAGCCCGAGGCCCAAGAGCCCAGGAGCCGATCCCCCACCCAGGCGGAGGGCCATGACCCCCCCCGGGAGAACCGGCCCACACGGGCGGCTACCCACCCCAGGCCAGTACACCCCCCAGTGCTCCGGCCACGCACCCCGAGATCCAGGGCATCACCCCACACCCCCCCCCCCCCCCCCCCCCCCCCCCCCCCCCCCCCCCCCCCCCCCCCCCCCCCCCCCACCCCACCACCGGAACCACCCCCCCGTCCACCGCCCGGCCCACCCCTCCCACCCCCTGTCCTCTCCCGCCTCACTCCCCCCCGCCCCAACCCAACACTCATACCCACTCACTCATACTGACACACACACATGCACACACGCACACACACAACCACTCATCCCTAAACCAAACGCACACACACACACTCACATTCCAACACACTCACACACTCTCACGCACACGCTAACAAGCACGTGCGCGCGCACACACACACACACACAGTACACCCTAACCCAAACACACTCACATTCCCGCGTCGTCCAACTGTCACATCCTGTGGGAGACCCCCCCAGAAGGCAAGGGAACACCAAACCCCACATCCAGGACCCCCCGCCACCCACAACTGCCGCCCCCACCCCCCCACCCCACCGCCGCAGACAGATATGCACCCCCCAGAGCCAGCAGCCCCCCAAACCACAGCTGCTCCAAACCCCAGGCCTGTGGGTAAAACAACAGCCCCCCCCCGCCCCACCCCCCACCAGAAGGAATCTGGAAACGGGGGCGCAGAAGACCCCATTGCCCTCCCTCCCCCCGCTCCGTCTCTTGAGTGTTGATGGGAGTATATGTTGTTTGCGATTAAAATTTGAGGGTCAGTAACCACACCGTGCCGCGAGTGAGGCCAAACGAGCAGTCTCATCCACCTGAACAGCCCCCCCCCTGACACAGCGTGCCAAGACCCCCCGACGTGTGTGTTTGTATGTATTTGGTCGTGTTAGATGACTAAGTGCAATTAAGACCCCCCCCCCCCCCCCCCCCCTTCCGGACCAGGGCGGACAGCGACCATAGCCAGAGAGCCACCGACCCAAGAAGCACACACCCATCATGCATCAGGAGGAGTGAAGGTGAGGACAGACAGGGGGCAGCAGAAGGACCCAGACCCAGGGCCCACCGCCCCCAGGCCCACCGGGGCCCCCCCCCCACAGGACACCGCACTCTCTCATACATAGCTCCAATCGCCCACACATATACACCCACACGTACAGACATACATACATACTTACAGATACACACCCACACACACATACACACTTACACATACATAGTCACACACATACACATACATATCCAGATACACACCCACACACTCACATACACCTACATAAATACCCACACATACAAAAACACATATACATACTCACACATACACACCCACACACATATACACATACACGTACACGCACCTTCCCCAACCCCCTAACCCCCACAGCCCACCACCCCCCTATCTACCCCCCCATCCACCCCACCCCATCCCCCACCACCCACCCACCTCCCCCGCCACCCCCCACCCATCCACCCCACCCCCCTGTCCCCCACCACCACAACCCCCCACCCCGATGCCCTGGATTCCGGGGCAGCAACCAGACACCAGGGCGTGCAGCGACCGAAGCCGCGGCAGCACGCCCGAGCCGACCGGCCCCCCCAGCCAGGTCGACCCCCCCACCCTCACGGAAGGAGAGAGCCCCCAGGCACCAGGGCCCAGGGCCCCCAGCCACACCCGCCCCAGGACACCCCGGCCGCCCGGACATGAACCGGCACCCGCCGACCCCGGCCCCCCGGGGCCCCCGCCCCACCGCCGCCAGACAGCCCCAACAACCGGCGGCCCCCCCACCCCCAATCCAAACCAAACACGAAGACAGCCCCCAGCGAAGCAGCCCAGATCCCGACCCCAAGACAGTGCCAACCACCCGCAGCCATCAGGCCCCCCCCACCAACAACCAACCCCCAGAGTGGAGAGGCCCTCATCTTCCCCTGACATGAAGTGATGGAGCTGATCACAGGGGACCAGAGGGAACCAGATTCAGCTGATTGATCCTCTGAACAGACAGACATCGTCTCCAAGCTGATATGATCTAATAGAAGATTCTTAAACTGCCTGATACTCAGATTACTTCTGGATTTCCAATTTACAAGGAGAGTTTTCTTTGCGACGCACAAGATGGTGAGAACCATGTAGACAGAGTTTATCGACATGTTAATTTCACCCAGATCACCTAAAAGGCTCAGTGTGGGAGTTGCAGGGATGTTGCAGTGAACCATGTTGACAGGTCTTCACACACCTGAAGCCAGAACCTCTGCACTGGTGTGCAGGACCACAAGGCATGGAGGGAGCTGTCATCATGTTCTCATTGCAGTGTGAACAGATATCAGATTGTGATAGACCCATCTGGAACATCCTTCGTCCTGTGTAATGAATTCTATGCAGAATTTTGAATTGTATTAGTTGTATATTTGAATTCTTTGTCATTTTGAAAGTATTTAAACATATTTGTGACCACGCATTTTGGTCAAAGTTGTTAGATAAGTCAGCCTGTCATTTTAAGGTCGGAAGGAAGATTTCATCTTCTACCTTTGATAATATTTTATATATCTTTGATAGCAACTTTGGGGAGCTGAGGTTTAAGAATTCTTCGACCCCGAGAGGTAGCTGTCCCTGCAATTGATTAAAGGTATACTTTTTACCTATGATAGATTTAAGTTGATGATATTCTAAAAATGCTGTGCTGCTGATTCCATATTGTGAGGTGAGAGTATTGAATGATAGAAAGTTGCCGTTTTCAATGATATGTGCAAGCTGGCTGATTCCTTTATTTCTCCACTGAGTGAAGTTTATCATCTTTTTGTTTTGCAGGATGTCCGGGTTGTTCCAGATGGGTGTGAGTTTACACGGGATCAGAGAAGATTTGGTTAGCTTTAGAAAGTCCCACCAAGCCATTAAAGAGGAACTGATGTTGACACTTTTAAAACAGCGATGGGATTTGATGGCGGGACTGAGGAATGGCAGGTCAGAGATGACTAGATCCTCACATAATGCTTGCTCTACATCCAGCCATGGCTCATCTAGATTGTTCGGTTTAAGCCATTTGGAGATATATTGCAGCTTGCTGGCTATGAAGTAATTACTGAAGTTAGGCAAGTCTAGTCCACCTCTGTCTTTAGTCTGTTGTAGCGTCTTTAAACTGATACGTGATGGTTTATTTTTCCAGAGAAATTTAGATATGTATGAGTCCAGTGTTTTGAAGCAGCCAGACGATGGTTTGGTTGGTATCATTGAGAATAAATAGTTAACCTTAGGTAAAGTCATCATTTTAATGGTGGCAACCCTCCCCATAAGAGATATAGGTAAGCGTCTCCACCGTAAGAGGTCATCCTCTGTTGATTTCAGTAACGGAACGTAATTTAGTTTTAAAAGTTCTGATATCCTTGGAGAAATGTTTATGCCTAAATATCTAATGTTTCCAGACTGGATTGTAGCATTGGGTATACTTTGTAAATCACAGTTTATAGGCATGGCTGTAGTCTCAGACCAGTTGATAGAATAGTCAGATATTAGTGAGAAGTTGTCAATAAGTGTGATTGTCTGGGAGATAGAAGATGGAGAGTTCTGCAGGAAAAGCAATACATCATCTGCATAAAGACTTATTTTATGTTCTATCTTATTGTTAGCCAGGATCCCTCTGATGTCTTTATTTTGTCTTATAGCAGCTGCCAGAGGTTCGATAAAGATGGCAAACAGTGAGGAGAGAGTGGACAGCCCTGTCTGGTTCCTCGCTGCAGACAGAAGCTTGGAGAAGTCTGCTCGTTAGTCTTTACACATGCAGCTGGGTTGTTATATAAGATTTTAATCCAGTCTATGAAAGACGTTCCAAACCCAAATTTGGTTAATATTCCAAATAGAAATTTCCAATTTACTCGATCAAAAGCTTTTTCAGCATCTAAAGAGATAATTATGGATTCTAGATGATGTATTGTAGAGTAATCTATTATATTAATTAATCTGCGCATGTTAGTGGATGAATGGCTGCCTTTAATGAACCCTGTTTGGTCAGGATGTATTATGAGCGGGGTTATCTTTTCTATTCTCCTGGACAGGGCTTTGCTGATTATTTTGAGATCTACATTTATTAATGAAATAGGACGATAACTGGACGGAAGTGTGGGGTCTTTCCCTGGTTTAAGTATTAAAGTTATTTTGGCTAAGTTCATATTTGAGGGTACTGTTTGTTTATTTTTTATTTCCATTACCATTTTATGAAAAGTGGGAGCCAACATGGTCCAGAATTCTTTATAGAATTCTGCTGGATAGCCATCTGGACCTGGAGCTTTATTGTTGGGCATATCCTGCAGAGATTTATGGAGTTCATCCACTGAAAGAGGAGAATCCAACACTATTCTATTTTCATCTTTCAATTTTGGAAGGTTAATATCATTAAAAAAAGTATTAATTTCCTCATCTGTTGTGTCTATTTGTGATCGGTATAATCCTTGATAGAAATCTCTAAAGATATTATTGATCTTGTCCGGGTCATGGCTGATGTTTCCTTCTGAGTCTTTAACAGCTGAAATCCTGTTTTTCTCCTTGTTTGTTTTTAACTGATTCGCCAGGAATCTTCCAGATTTATTACTATGCTCAAAGTTCTCTAAACGGAGTCGTTGGATCAGGAATTGAGTTTTTTTTATCTCGAATTTCATTCAGTTCAAGTTGAGCTTTCCTTATATCCTTCAGTATGTTCTCTTGTGGGGAGACATGATAAGCCTCCTCCAGCCATTTAATTCTTAATTCCAATTCTAAAGTTCTTGAAGCTTCTTTCTTTTTCTTGTGTGAGGAGAAGGAAATTATTTTTCCCCTCATCACCACTTTCCCTGCCTCCCAAAGAACACATGCTGAAGTATCTGGCAAGTCGTTATTTTCTAAATATATAGACCATTCTCTTGTTAGATAGCTAATAAACTCTGGATCTTTAAGTAATGATGTATTAAATCTCCAGTTTCTAGCTGGTGGTTTATTCGTCGATGGGATGAATTTGGATTTCTGAGATGTCATTCATCAGTGTGCTGCTCGTTAAGAAATAATCTAATCTAGAGTAGGAATGGTGAACTGAAGAGAAGAATGTGTATTCTCTTGCAGTGGGGTGGTGAGAGCGCCAGGCATCGCAAAGACCAGAATCCTTCATGTACTGTTTCACAGTTTCTGAGGATTGCCAGAGTCGCTGACTTCCTGTGGTACTCAGTCTGTCCAGCTGTGGGTCAGAAACCATGTTGAAATCCCCTCCTATAATCAATGTGTGACCTGAGTGATCATCCAGTGAGGAGAAGAGGGAGTGAAAGAAGGAGGGGTCATCAACATTAGGTCCATACACGTTAGCAATGCAGAATTTAACATTCTGGATAGATAATGTGATAATAACAAATCTGCCTTCTGGATCTATGATTGAACTGTCAGTAGAGAAGTTTAACCTTCTACTGATAAGAGTTGCTGCTCCTCTTTGCCTGGAATTGTAACAGGCTGAGTACAAGTGTGGAAACTGTTGATCGGAGAAGATCTACTGATGAGTTTGTTAGATGAGTTTCCTGTAATAAGACAATGTCTGCCTGCAGCTCCTGAAGCCGATGGGTAATTTTTAATCTCTTTTCCCTTGTACCAGCCCCACGGATATTCCAGGAAACGAAACTGAGAGTGTTCATGACTAGACAGCTATGAGTGTTACATGCATTTCACTGAACCTGGTGTCTGAATGGAGCCCGTTGTTTCCTGGTGTGCACCCGTGCATGTCAGCTGAGTGTGAATCTGAATCTGTCTATCAACATGCTTAGAGTGCGCGTGAACCTGTACAGTGATGTGTGTCAACAAGCCGATGTCCCGGTGCGCCCCGCGTGTCGGGTTACTATGGTAACGGGTGCAGCTACAGTGAAGCGTGAGAGGGTGAGAGTGAAAAAGGATGAAGAGAGAAAAAAGTGAGAGTGAAAAAAGAAACAAATGCTTAAAAAAACACATCCAGGGTGAGCAGTGCAGTGGAGACGGGCAGTGACTGACTATTAATTAATTTATGGCTGTTTTATGTATCAATATTTACGGAGTGATTATGGGATAGTGAGAATGCAGCACCTGAGATCAGTAGAGCCACGGAGTGATGTTTGGGTCACGGAACAGCTGGCCGTTGATGAATAATTTATCCACAGCGATGACGGCGCTTTTTTCCTGATCGGGAACAGAACTCTGCGCCGATCCAGGATCTCCTTCGGGAATTGATCATTCACGCCGTAGTGGGTTCCCTTCAGCTGCCGGCCCTGGCTCTTCACCTGCTCCTTCTGTTTGAAGTTCACGAATTTGGCCACGATGGGTCTGGGTCTGGACTCGCCGGGTCTTCTCCCTCCCAGGCGGTGGATCCTGTGGAAGGAGATGTTTTTCACTGCTTCCTCCGGGAGCTTCAGCTGCGTTCTGATGAAACTTTTCACCGTCGCCTCGAGGTCCTCCTCCGTCTGCTCCGGGATTCCAGAGAACACTCAGTTGTCCCTCATGCTCCTGGCCTGGAGATCCATCACCGTTTCTTTAATCTTCTTGTTTTCCTCTGACAGTCGGGTCAGCCCCTCCGTGAGGGTCTTCACCGACTCTCTGAGGCTGACGTTCTCCGCCGCCAGCGCCTCGACCTGCTGCTGGCTGAATTCCAGCGACTCGCGCACAGCCTGGAACTCCTTGTGGAGGATTTCCAACAGGTTCAGGCGAGCATCGAGGCTGGAAAGTTTCTTATCTGTGGAGATAAGAACGTCCGTCGAGTCGTTCGCAGGTGGAGAAATAGCTCCAGACGATTCCTCCCGCTGTCTCTTGGCTTTCGATGAGGAAGTAGAGGGGGTGGATGTTTGATTCGGCTTCCCCATGACAATCCGGTCGAAGCAGCGATCTATGTACTCTGTCAGGCTGGTCAAATCCTCTTCACTGTGCTCCAGGGTGAACCTAAAACACACTCATTTCTCTACTTCTACGACTTTTTAGAGCCGAGTTAGTGAAATTCAGTAAACATATGAATCTGTCAGCGTGCTTAGTTTGAATCTGCCGTCTCACAGGAAGTGCGTCACTTACCACATCACACGTCACCTACCTACCTGAGCTCCAGTTCTGTCAGTTCTGTGTGTCGGTTCTCCTCCAGGTGTTCCCCATTCTCCATTCCTGATTCAGGCTGATGTTCTCCTCACTCTCTGATCTGTTTAGTCTCTGAACTCTGCTTCTTGGTGATCAGGTTCTGCTTAAGCTCCGTGGCTTCATCTGCTACCAGCTGAAGATTCTCCTCACATCTTGGTCTTCAGTCTTTGTTCTCAGTGGAACCAAACTCCAGATAAAGGTCATGACCTCTCCTCATCCTGCTGGTTTAGACTCAGCACCACTTGATGAAGAGGCTCATTTCAATATGTTTCTATCGTCACTGGATAGAAACACTGAGTGGAGGTAGGAGCTGTGAGTGATGAGAGCAACGATCACTGATTTAGGCTGTGTTCGAAACCGCATACTGCCTACTACATCCTTCCATACTCATACTATCCATCCTGCATCCTGCTTACTCAGTCCATCAAACAGTATGCGAAGCGTTTACACTACAGCATACTACATAATAACCCACAATGCATTGCACTCCTCCCTGAGCAGAAATCGACCTGCTAAAGCTGATTTCACTTTAGCTCTAAACTCTTTAAATGTATAACTTCATCGAGATTTTTTGTAAATTAGGCGACAAAGTGGTGGTTTAGAGCCGAGTGTGTCGTTTATTTGTCCGAATATCAGCCGTTTATGATTTTGTTCGGACGAATTCGGAGAAATTCAAGCCAGCCGCAGTGAGCAACGCACTTCCGATTATTTTCACCAAAATAAACCACCCCTTTCCCTTTCTCATGCAAAAAAACCTCAGTGATAAATCTGTGCTTTTACTTTGAAAACAAGAAGCCAATCTTTCAGCAATATATCTCGCTTAACGTCGCCGTTTGGACCGGTGTCCCGTTAACGGACCAGTTATTATGCCAATTATGATGCTTTATCGACGGAGAGTTTTTTCGGCTCTTCAACAAAGATCGGCTCGCCGTCTTCGGTACATCATGGTCGCTTTCAACATGGACTTGTTGTCAGATGTAAGTGTTTTTTTTTTTTTTTTAATATTTTTAATCAATGTAAATCCAATCAGAAATCTCGTAACATAACATACCTACGAGCACAAAAATTGGAGGGAAAATTATATCTATAACCATACTCAGCTTGTTAAATGTACATCATTATTAAGAAACAGTCATTGTGAACTGAATAAAGTTTATTCAAATGTCCGTCGCGTTGCATCTTGGGCAATTTCAGTATGAGTAGTGAACTCACGATGTATACTCAACATTTCTGGCGAATCCAGTATGCATCCGGGAACTTCTCGCATACTCAAAATCGCATACTGCCAGTGTAAACGCTCTGCATACTCAATAAGTTAGTATGGTAGTAGGTAAGTATGCGGTTTCGAACACAGCCTTAGTGATCTGTATCAATCATGTCAAAGTTTTTATTGGTCCATAGCTGTGGGAGTAATTACTTTGTTTATTGGTGCATTGCTGCCTACACTTTTTTTTTTTTTTTTTCACTGATACAACATGGCGAATAATCAGTTTATTTGAGATTTTTTTCATGAACCCCAAGTTGTGGTTCACTAACTACTGGGCATAAACACACCCCAGATTCAGAACTGCTGCTCCGTGGTGGACTACCAGCGCCCCGCCGGCCAGTGTTTTGGATTAACTGGTTCCCATGTTAATGAGTGAGGAATTCTGTAAACACACATTACATAGATTTTAACTAAGGCTGTGACTTTAACGCGTTAGTTACGATTAATTAATTACAGAAATTTTAATGCGATAAAAAAAATTGTCGCGGAACGTTTGTCACCGGACAAGTTTCACCCGGACATATTTCGCTGTGACACAACAACGAAACAGCTCCCGACTTGGTGACTTTCTCGTTAAATCTGGCGACTTTCCAAAGCCTCCTGCCGACTTTTTTTTGTCAAAAGCGACTAGCGACAAATGTAGCGACTTTTTCTGGAGCTCTGGAGACGTGACAGGACGTCTCTCTGCAGCTGCTGTCCTCAATGAGCTGCGGAGCTGCGTGAGCCCCTCCCCCGTCCCAAAGCACTCACAGGCGGCCAGTCTCAGCAGCGCCCCCTGCTGCAGGCAGAGCAGAGAGCAGACCCACACCACTCCTCCACAATTCAAATGAATCGCGTGTGTGCTAATCCGCCACTGCTCACTGCTGACAAACCAAGAATCAACAGAAGAAAATTCATTTGTAGTTCTAAACATATTTAGGGTGTTTTTTTAACTCACATTTTGCTTCTCCCATGACGTTATTCCTCTCTCCTACAGCGTCCATTACAATTACATGCAAATTGCAAATTAGGTAACGACCTCATCTAGCGACTTCTGGCGACTTTAAGGACAGCCAATAGTGACTTTCCTTACTGGGGAGTTGGCAACACTGCTCCCGACGACAGCGCACTACTTGGTCTCGTGCACAGAAAATTTAGATTTAAAAAGCCAGCGGATGGCAGCGTGGATAAAACCAAAGCTGTATGCACATTGTGCAGCAAAGAATTTGCATCCCATCGCAGCACATCGAGCCTGCTATATCAACTGAATGCTAAGCCTGTCGCAGCAGCGGCCAACACGCAAGCCTCGCATACAGCTAGAGTGGAAGAGGACGTCACTCCGACTACTTCCAGGACCCTCGCCCAGCCCAACAAAAGTTGCACTAATCAATGTGTATTGGTTTATTTGTCTTGGTTAAATTCCTCCTGCCTTGCTGAAAAAATGAACAGTGTTTTGTTGCTTAAGCTTATGTATCACTATATTGATTCACTATACCAAAATCCATTAGAAAAAGAAAGGTTCTCACTGATCTCGGGTCAGATATCGATATGCGATTAATTGAGATTAATTGATTACAAAGGCCCTAATTAATTAGATTAATTTTTTTAATCGAGTCCCACCCCTAATTTGAACATATAAACACAGATTTTAGATAAGACTCACAAAAGGCTTCAAGCTAATAAATTTACTGTAGAAAACTGAAATTCACTAGAATGACTACAATAGTCCGATAAGGTTCATTAGGCCTTTTTTTGTATTCATGGTTTGGATTCGTATACACAGGCCAGAGGTTATTTTTCCTACCTTGACATGTTTCGGCTGCCAAGCTGCAGCCTTCCTCAGAAGTGTCACGTGATGTTGTCTGGTCAGCTGATTTATACAGGTTTTGGCGCCAGCTTCCTACTGGGTGCAGTAGGATGACAGCGCCATCTGCAGTCCGACTTCTTCAGTACTGTGTCCCAGGTATGGGAAAGTTGGTACGCCCCCTCTGCCCGGTTCACAGTCTGGGGGGGAGTTTCCGGATCTCGATGGCCTCCCTGATCCAGCGGTGGTACTTGTTGCTTTCCGTGCCGATGATCTGGGCATGATCCCAGTCCATGAGGTGGTTTTCCCTCTATAGTGATCAGAGAGGGCAGACTTTAGCTGTTCCTGCTCTGCCTGTCGTTTGGAGGAGCGTGTGCACGCTTTAGATGTTTCTTTTTCACATTCAGTGCGATGTTCTTTTGTCCTGATGTTGAAGGCTCTGCCAGTCTCCCCGACGTAGGATTTGTTGCACGACAAACAAGGTATTTCGTAAATGATATTGCATTTGTGTTGTGGCTCTATTTTGTCCTTGGGATGTACTAGTAACTGCCGTAGTTTTATGTGTGGTTTTACTGGGGTGCTGATGTTGTGCTTATTCATGGCCCGTTGTATTCTCTCTGTGATCCCTCTGATGTATGGAAGTGTCTCCATGGCCCTGTTTTGTTTCTCAGTTTGTTTAGTTGTTGTTCTCTTTTTTGTGTCTTTGTTTTGTTTTGCTTGTTGGCGGCCTTTGTTTATGGCCCACATCGGATAGTTGCACTTTCGTAGTGCTTTTATGATGTGTTGTTGTTCCTCCTTTCTGTCTTCTTCCTGTGTGATTAGTTTTGTGCGTTCGAAAAGGGTTCTTACGACTGAAAGTTTGTGGTTAATGGGATGTTCTGACGTCCAAAGGAGGTATTGGTCTGTGTGAGCGGGTTTCCGATATATGTGAATTTTAATGCTGCCATCTTCCAGGTGTTTTATGTCCAGGTCCAGGAAATGTATGGTGCTGTCTGTTTCCTCTTCGTGGGTGAACTTGATGTTGTTTGTGTCATCCAGTGTGTTGAGATGATCCGTGAGTTCTTGTGTGTGTCCTTTCCTTGTTATTTCCAAAATGTCATCCACGTACCTCTTCCAGAGGGAAAGGCCGCAGTGTGGTGGGACTGTTTTGAGGGCCCGGGCTTCAAGGTCTTCCATGAAGAAGCCGCTCATTATGGCAGACAGCAGACCCCCCATTGCGAACCCCTCCTTCTGCCTGTAGATGGTACCCCGATACTGGAAGTAGGTGGAGGTGGAGACGAATTCCAGGAGCCTTGTGATGTCCTCGACAGTGAGTGGGGTCCTTCTTTTTAATGATTTGTCCTCCTTGAGGCGATTATGTACGATGTGTATTGTGATGTTTATGGGAATTTTTAGTGAATAAAGAAACCACATCATGTGAGATACATATTTCATCTTTTTGAATTGTTATATCCTTCAGTTCCTGGGCCAGTTGCTTGGCATTTTTACAGTGTTGATCTGTGAGGCCAAGGAGTGGTTTTATGAGGTCAACCAGGGCTTCAGACAGATTGTATGTCACAGACCCGATGCTATCCACAATGGGTCTAAGCGGTGTTCCAGGTTTGTGTATCTTGGGGGTTCCATATATTCTAGGGGTGATGCTTGCTGTGGGGATGAGATGATTGTATGTCTCCTTACTTATTTTTTCTTCATTGAGAAGGGGTTTGAGTAGTGATTTCAGGGCCTTCTTTTTGTCTTCAGTTGGGTCTTTCTTTAGAATTTCATATGTGTTGGAATCTTGTAGCATAGTATCCATTTGCTTTTCATAATGCTCCGTGTTCATTATTACTGTGGCTCTCCCTTTGTCTGCTGGTAATATGGTGATGCTCTTGTCTTTGGCGAGTGTTTGTGCTGCTTTCACATCCTCCTTAGTCATATTGGCTGGTGGTAGCTTTGCGGATTTTAAAATGCCTGCTATTTCGTTTCGTAGTTCTGACTTTTCCCCCTGGTCTTCTATTGCTTTGCATGCTATTTCAGTAGCTAAAATATAATCCTCATACGGAATTTTAGCGGGTGTGATGGCATAGTTGAGACCCCGGGCTAAAACGCTTTGCTCTGTGGTGGTTAAAGAGCGACTGGAGATGTTATGCACCCACTTCCTGGATGCTACGTCGTGCGTGTTACGTTCCCTGTCTTGTTTATTTTGGATTAGTGTTTCTAATTTCCTAACTTGGCGATGTTACATTGGTCGGTAAAAGTAAAAACAGTGAATAAGCATAATGGTAATATGTCAATATTTACAGTAACGAGACAGAACGAAGCAACCACCGCCTTCGACCCTCACATCCGGCAAGAAAAAACTCCAAAAACCCAGTGGGAAAAGAAGAAATCTTGGGGAGAACCACAGTATGGAGGGATCCCTCTCCCAGGGACGGACAGCTTTGGCAACAGCTAGCATGAGACAATAAGAAGTAAAGCCTAGGACAATGTTGAGGACAGTCCGTTGGACGGTCCAGCACAAGAACCACGGATCCCAGCAGTAGAACTGAAGCCAGTCCACGGGCAGGACCGACAGGGGTGTCCTCCCGGTCCGGACGGAGCTTGTTCATAGGCCCTCGTAATAGTGGAGTCAGCAACTGAAACTGGAGAAGACTCCCCCTCGAAGGGGGGGACAACAGGTGAAAAGCAATGAACGGACTAAAGGGAATAACATTCAGACATTAGAGGACAGGGCTCAGTGCACCGTACTTCCCACAGCATTCTAGCTCCTGGGGCAGCTTTGTGGATACTTAACTGTTTAAACTAGTATTTGGTTAGTATAGTTTAGTTTAGTTTAATTTAGTTTGGTTTAGTTTAATTTTGTTTATTGTAATTTGGTTTGGTTTAGTTTAATTTAGTTTAGTTTAGTTTAGTTTAGTTTAGTTTGGTTTAGTTTGGTTTAGTTTGGTTTAGTTTAGTTTGGTTTACTGTAGTTTGGTTTGGTTTACTTTAGTTTGGTTTGGTTTGTTTTAGTTTAGTTTAGTTTAGTTTAGTTCGGTTTACTGTAGTTTGGTTTGGTTTACTTTGGTTTGGTTTGGTTTGTTTGTTTAGTTTAGTTTAATTTAGTTTAGTTTAGTTTAGTTTAGAATCCCTAGCTGACCTGATCATAGGCTGCATCGAAGAGAAACGTCTTGAGCCTAACCTTAAATGTGGAGACTGTGTCTGCCTCTTTGACACCACTTGGAAGCTGGTTCCATAAAAACGGTGCCTGATAGCTAAAGGCTCTTCCACCTAGTGTCCATTTAGAGACTCTAGGAGTCACCAGTAACCCTGCATTTTGAGAGCGGAGTGCTCTGATTGGTTGATAAGGCGTTAAAGCATCTTGGAGATAGGTTGGAGCCATCCCATTTAGGATTTTGTAAGTGAGGAGAAGGATTTTAAATCTAACTCTAAACTCAACTGGAAGCCAGTGAAGAGATTTTAGAACGGGAGTAATGTGTTCACGTCTTCTAGTTCCAGTTAATAATCTGGCGGCCGCATTTTGAACCAACTGAAAGTTTTTTAATACACTTTTTGGGCAGGCTGCGAGAAGGGAGTTGCAGTAGTCCAATCTCGCAGAAACAAATGCATGGATGAGTTTTTCTGCATCGCTTCTATGTAGAATGTTTCTTATTTTAGCTATGTTGCGCAAGTGGAAATATGCTGTTTTACAAGCCAGGTTGATGTGTGCTTTAAATGAGATATCCTGATCAAATAAGACCCCGAGGTTCCTCACAGTAGAGGAGGAGGATACACTGACGCTATCTAAGGTAATAATCTGTTTGGATAGACACTCTCTCAGTTTATGGGGGCCTAGTATAATGACCTCTGTTTTGCCAGGATTCAGACGGAGATAGTTCGTAGTCATCCAGGTTTTAATTTCTCTGATACAGTCACTGAGTCTGTCTATTTGATTAGTTTGATCAGGTTTCATAGATAAATACAGTTGTGTGTCATCTGCATAGCAATGAAAATTGATATCGTGACTTCTAATTATGTTCCCTAAAGGAAGCATATATAACAGAAATAAAATTGGCCCGAGCACGGACCCTTGAGGAACCCCATAACTGACCTGGGAGCACGGTGAGGACTGTTGGTTAACGTGAACAAATTGGTACCTATTAGATAAATAGGATTTGAACCAGCAGAGGGCTTTTCCTCTGATGCCGACCTCACATTCTAACCTCTGCAGGAGAATATTGTGGTCGATTGTATCAAAAGCTGCACTGAGGTCTAGGAGAACCAGGATTGAGACTAGACCCGCGTCAGCCGCCAATAGCAAGTCATTAGTGACTTTAACTAACGCAGTCTCAGTGCTGTGATAAGCTCTATATCCTGACTGAAATTTCTCAAATAAACTATTGTCCTGTAGGTGGCGGTAAAGCTGTTTAACCACAACTTTTTCCAGGACTTTTGAAATAAAAGGCAGATTTGATATCGGTCTGTAGTTAGCTAGAATATCAGGATCGAGATTAGGTTTTTTCAGCAGTGGTTTGATTACTGCGAATTTAAATGACTGTGGCACATAGCCAATTTCTAGAGAGGTGTTTATTATAGTTATGATCGTATTTAAGATAACTGGAAGAATATCTTTGAAAAGCTTAGTTGGAATTGGATCTAGGAGACAGGTTGAGGTTTTAGAAGACATTACAATTGAAGTAATCTCAGCCCCATTTACTAATGAGAAACTATCTAGTATTTCAGGTATTTCAGGTGGAGGCAGTGGCTGGATTCCCTGAGCTTGATCTGAGGAAAGCGCTTCACTGATTTTACCTCTAATGGTTATGATTTTATCATTAAAGAATTTAAGAAAGTCATGGCAGTTTAAAGATTCTGGGATTACTGGTTCCACTACAGTATGACTGGTTGTCAGTCTGGCTACAGTGTTGAATAGAAACCGAGGGTTATTTTTGTTTATTTCTATTAAACGAGAGTAATATAATGTCTTGGCTTTAAAAAGAATTTGTTTATAGCTTAGCAAGCTACATTTCCAGGCCTTCAGAGATTGTTCTGATTTAGATTTACGCCACAGTCTTTCTAATTGCCGAGTTTTTTGTTTGAGAACACGGGTTTCAGAATTAAACCATGGAGCAACGCGCCTGGGTCGATTGGTTTTCAGCTGCAACGGGGCCACTACGTCAAGGGCAGATTTTAGTGAGTGCATAGCACTGTCAACAAACTGATCACTATTATCACCACTGGTCAATAAGCTCATTTCTGTGAGTTCACAAGATAATGCAGCAAATGCAGGCTGGATCAATTCTTTGTACCGAGCCACAGATTTTTCAGATAATGTCCGTATCAGCTGAATTTTATCTTTTTGAGCACAGTAGTCTTCAATCAAAACCTGAAAAGTAATTAAAAAATGGTCTGAGAGTATGGGGTTCTGAGGGAGAACATTTAGGTCACTGACTTCTATCCCATATGTTAAGACCAGATCCAGGGTGTGCTTGTGACTATGAGTGGATTCATCAACATTTTGAGTGAAACCGATACTATCTAATACTGCAATAAACGCATTACTCAAACTATCACCAGAATCATCCACATGGATGTTAAAGTCACCTATTATAAGGATCTTGTTATGAGTCAATACTATATTGCTTAAAAACTCTGAGAACTCAATTAAAAAGTCAGAGTAAGGACCAGGAGGTCGATACACAATAATTAATAGCACAGCTTTTTGATTCTTCCAATTTGGACAAGTAAGCGTTAGTATTAAGCTTTCAAAAGAGTTGAATTTAACATTAGTTTTGGGTTTAAGAAGAAGACTGGAGTGGGAAATCACTGCCACACCTCCACCTCCACCTGTTGATCTAGCTGTTTGGAAATTAACATAGGTTGGAGGGGTACATTCATTGAGCCTCACATAATCATCTTGCTGGAGCCAAGTTTCTGTTAGAGCAAGGAGATCAATGTTATTGTCACCGATAAGGTCATTAACTAACAGAGATTTAGTGGAGATTGCTCTAATGTTTAGTAGACCACATTTTATGTATTTCCTACTGGAAAAGTTATTCTGTCTTGTACAGGTGTTAAGCTTTTTACCCATTGACTTTTTTTTAATGCTTTGAGCACTTTGGACAGACTCAGTCTCTGTTAGCCTAGGTAAACCTCCATGCTTGACTTGTAAAAATCCGGGAGCAGGATTAGTGACGGGATCAACAAGATCAACAGAGGAGTGTTCTACACGACTGCTCTGCGCCCGGGGCTCATAGCTGGATTGTCAATTTAGAGCACGAAGCCGATCAGCCATATTGCGAGCTAAGAGGGCTGCACCATCCAAAGTTGGGTGGATGCCGTCCCTGCGGATGAGCCCAGGCTTTCCCCAGAAGGTGCACCAGTTGTTTAGAAAAATAACTCCGTTTTCCTCACTCCATCTAGACAACCAGCGATTGAATGATGAAAGTCGGCTATACATTTCATCATTGACCAAATTGGGCAGGGGACCAGAGAATATTACGGCATCAGACATCGACTTAGCCAATTCACACACCGAGGCTACTTGTAATTTGAGCACCTCTGATTGTCTCCGCCGGGCATCATTACCGCCTGCGTGAATCACGACTCGACGGAATCTCCTACCTTCCTGTTTTAAAAGCCTAAGGTTCCCCTCGATGTCCCCCACTCTGGCCCCCGGGTAACACCTAACCTTCACCGCTGGCAGCTTCACGTCTCTAACTATAGAGCTGCCAATCACCAGCGTGTCCAGTTCAGCCGGCGTGTCGTCGCTGAGGGGAGAGAACCTATTGCAGACGTGAAGCGGTTCTTGGAGTGCTACGTGGCGGTGCTTAGCACTAGCCTTCCTCCGGACTGTCACAAACCGGTCCTGGTCTTGTCCCGGCTGCTCGGGACACGCTGCGGGGCTAGGCTTGCTAACACAACAGGGAACAGGGAAACCAGTTAATTCGACACATCGGCAGGCAGAGCAGAGATCCGCAACCGACTGGGACGTGTCACTTGGCAGGGCGGTGCTCCAGCCAGGGGAACGCTTGCTCTCTGTCATGGAGATGTTGGAACATCATTGATCAGAGATCCAGCAGATAAAAACACATTGCTAGGCTCTGACCACTGCTGGCTGAAGAGCTAAAGATCAGAACCTGAACATTCCCTGAGCGAATTTGTGCTCATGTCACAGATATACTGTCCATTTGGGAAGACGCCGTATAATCCACTTCACTCAGGGCCCTGGTGAACCAGGACTGAACGTGGAGCACAAATGTGATTGTTTTCATTCGAACTAAAAAAAACACTCGTAGAGCATTGAAGCCAAAGTGAGAAGAGGTCTAAGTGTGAAAATCCCAGTTGTCGAGTTTAAATTTGGGAGCGACAGGCTGCCGGCCTGCGTTTCTGGTTGTGCTATAGTGAGTTTGATGCAGGCCGTTTGCCACACCAGAAGAATTTTTTAACTGATGATAACAATCGTCCAATATTTTGGGGGTGGGGCAAGGGGAAGCATCCAGCTGACAAAGTTTACTCTGGGTAGAATATTCACTTTGATTATAGAGATCCAACCACAGAGTTAGTTTGGTGGATTAGAGCACCTCTCTAGCTCTGCTGTGACTTTAAGTGTATTACAGAATCTCGTTTTGATTATCATTCCTATGGAAGAAGAGATATCTATCCCCAGAAAGACAAAGGTTTTAACAACAGGGATAGAAAAGTGGAGAATTGTACAACGCCGGATTTATTGGTAAAAAAATTCATATGTGACCGTTTATGTTAAAACCGGAGAGCTTGCTGTAATCTTTTAAAGTTAACAGAACATGCAGGAGTGCACATTTGTTATATTTTTAAAAGTAGGAGATAAACAATCAGAATTTAGTTCAAGGTTTAATATTTATTTAACAGTGACACAAAGGTACATTTGTACATTTAAGAGCAGAAGCAATGACCGGCATCAGGTAAGCTCCACAACTGACCTATTGGCTCTCTCCCGCCCCTACATGTAAATTAACCAGTAGCAAACACCGACCAACTGCCCAAAAAGCAGACTCAGACATTCTTAGCATAAAACTTTGTCAAGAACCAATCAAGATGGCAACACTTTTCCTGTTTTCTGGCTGATTTAAGTAATTGAAAATGCAAAAATGGTGAAACGAAGTGCCTGGAGTACCTGCAACAGCAGAACTAGGTATCCTGAAATGATACACAATCAGGTTCATTTGATCCAATTTCCCAACACTGAACAAAACATGCCTGGGTCATCTGATGAATGCCACTTCCAGATTGGTGCCTCTAACTTCAGTTTTTCTCATCCATATACAGTTTAACATTTTCCACATAGGCCTCCCTGACATGATGCCGACCTTGCTGAAAGTTCCTAAATGGAATAAATTCAGGCTTGCTCCAGAAGTTGTCTGGTGTGTTGCAGCATGGTTGTGACTCTGACAGGGTCCATCATAAACATGCAGTCAGCTGCCGTGGCTTGTCCGAGTTAGCAAGAGTTACTAAAGGGGGTGGGACTTGGCCGAAGGTCAATCATGTACACTGGCACAGTTAAAAAGACAAAAAAGATCATATACTTATGATTTCCATCGAGACATCCTAGAACCTAAATTGCTCTATTCCACAAGGCTACACAGTCAACTCCACTGAAACTAATGCTTAGCGATGCACTATTCAATACCTGAATATGCGCCGCATGTAGCAAACAAAGAAGCAATGAAGTATCAAAGTGGAATACAATCAGGCTGACATTCAATTATGCTTGTGGACTCTGGCATTTTTTCAATCACAGAGATAAAATGGGTTCCGGATTTTCTGCAATCTCTATCATTTTATTGGTGTCGACTACATCAGGTGGCGATTGTTCGCTGTTGACATAGAGCGGATTTTCAAAGGTGGGCAGAGGTTTAGGGGACTTCTTGTAGAGAACGAAGGCCACAACCATCAACGTCGAGACAATGGCGATGATCAGCACAACTACCAGGCTTGTGCGGAGACGACTGCGAGGATCCTGAACTCGAGGTTCTTCACATTCAACAGGGAGATGATGCTCAGTGAAAACAATTCTGATCACAACTGAATGTATGTATGAATTCCTGTCTGTTACTTAAAGGAGCACAGCGCAGTTTGCTCGTTTTATGCGAAACACCGACCCCTGCAGGCCTTAGGCGTAACTGTAGCTTAGTGAAAAGCTCGTGTCTGTGGCTTGTGCCCATGTGCGTGCACAGAAGAGAGGAACTCCTTCCTCGCTCTTTTAGCAGCGCTCGAGTAAAATGTAAGTTTATTCTGCCTGGTGGGTCTGTGCTGGAGCTGTGGCAGTGCTAGAAGCCGGTCTTTTCTTACTTTCTGGAAGCTCCATCCTCAGTACTGCTCAGTTGTTGCTGCTAAGCGTCTGGCGGAGTAATGGCGGACAAATCGAAATTTAGGATTACCAGGCCAGCGGGAGCACGCATTACGTCAAGCTCAGAGCGATTCGTAACCGAATCACTCATATTGCTGTGCCTTCAGTGCCCTGCACAGGACAATAGGAGCGACTGCGATCTTGCAAAAATAGCTCTTGCTGCCCATCAGGCAAAGGTGAAAACGTGTGTGGGTGTGAATGATTGAAAATTTAATATTTAAAACTGCGCTGTGCCCCTTTAACTAAACATTTTTTTTTTTTTTTAATTTTGCTGAAAGTGTTGGATTTTACAATAATATCAAAATATTAATGTGTCAAGCTGATACTGAAATGTAACTCACCTGGTCTTGACTCTGAATCTGTCAGTATTACTAGAGAGAATGAAATAATAAATATTAAATATTATATGAATGCTTTGGTCATAGATGAGTGTGGCATATGACTTAAACAATGTAATGAAAAGACTGATATATCAGTAGGACTCAAAGATCTTACCTTTGGCTTTCTTACAGATATATGCTCGGTCATGCCATCTTCGACCAGAGGACCAAGCTCCATCTGAGGTTCTGATTGCACCATAGTCAGAATCAGGCTCGTACAGAGCCCAGTTAGTGTAATCCATGACCGTTTTATCCAACCATAACCATGTTCCTAGAAGTCAAACAAATGATGAAGTGTAATTTAAATGTCAGAGCAACAGAAATATTAAGAAAGTGCCTTGCAAATATAGGGCGCAAGCCTTGTCTTACCTTGATATGTTTTAAAGAGGCCAATCCAGAAAGAACTGTGGCTATCTTGGAATATTTCCACATTACTCTTGATGAACTGTTGCTCAGCAGGATCTTCAATGCTCGCCAGGATTCCACCTTGATAACAAAAGCAGTCCTATTTATATTTCAGGGTCTATTTTACTCAATGTTCTTCATGATAAATAAACTCTGATCAGCGTAAAGCCAGGTTTACACTTGCACGACTTTTTGCCACGATGTTGTCGTGGATTCACGAACCGGCAGGCTCCCTGACTGTTCACGACTAGTTCATGCACTGTTCACGACCAGTTCACGGACAGTTCACGAATGCGCACGTCAGTGTCGCGAACTGGCACGACGCATTCACGCATAGTTTACGCGCTTCCCGCATTGGCACGACGTGGTTGCGCGCGCAATTACGTATGTCATTAAAAAGGGGGCTTCCCCAACCCCGGGTCATTTTTGGATTTGCTGTGGAACAGACAACATGCTGAATCCCAGAGACGTCATCATTGCAGAGAAGAGAAGATCCTGTACCTGCAGCTGCTCTGTGTTGAAGAGCAGCAGAAAAGGCGCTGCCAAGGGCCCCGAGCTGAAGGGGCCCCCGACGGACGGCTGACATCAGTCAATTTCAATGACAAATTAAAGGTGCTACACTTGATGCTGCAACGACAGTGTGTCGAAAATCCCCCGCATGGGGCCCTTTTCCGGGTACTCGCCGGTGGCCACGACTGGCACGCATCCTCCCGCACTGTCCCGACGAGTTCATGGACAGTTGGTGCATAGTTCACGGCCCGTTCCCAATATTTTGTCATGACCAAAATATTAAACATTTCAAAATTCTCGTCCCGATATGGCACGCAGTCAAGACGGGTTTACGCACACTTCACGCCACTTTACGAGTAGTTGGCTAACTTTCTGAAGACAGGGCTCACTTTAGGACAAACCTCCGATGCCTTCCATGCAGTTTTTGTGCTTGTACCACAAAAGCTGACACAACATCACAGTCAGGTGATGTCAGGTCGAGGTGTGAATGAACAACATGCCACTGGATTGTTCTTGACCAAGATTCACCACAATATCAGGAATTGGCAACAACTTAGTGGACCCTGACCAAATCCTAGAGTAGCAAAAACATTTACTGCAACAACAACAACCACATCTGTCAACACAGACTTCATCTGTTGGTTGTCTGCATGCGTGCATGCGGTTGCACGTGTGAACATTACAGAGTTAGCTTCTTCATAGTTGCAAGGACTTAAACCAGGGGTGTCCAAACTGAGTCCTGAAGGGCTGATGCCCTGCATGCTTCAGCTTTCTCTAAGCTGCAGCCCACCTGATTGCAATGAAGGATTTGTGGGCTTTCCTTTACAGAAAAGCTTGAAGACGACATCAACAAGAGATCGAGGTGTGCTGCGCCCGGGAGGGAGCGAAGGCGGGTCACAAGGATGGGCAGTGTACACCCCTGACTGGAGCCTTTAAAGGCTGATGGGATTGCTTGAAAGAGGCTGCTTGCCTTCAGGAACAATTATGACATTGTTAGGATACATGGTCACTACTTTGTCAGCTAAGAACCCAAAGAGCTCAGTCTTGTCGTTGTCTCACAGGAGGCTTTTAAAGTTGAGAGGTCGTTTGGTTTTGTCTGAAACTCGACATTGTTTCCCTTAACAACACAACAACAGTACAACTAACTAAACTCTTATTTGAGATATACTGTGTACAGGGACTTATTAGATAGCATTTGGGATACTATAAATATACTACAAGTATACTACAAACTATAGTGAGCACACCACTGCAAGTTAGTAAACCACAACTACAAGCCGGCGCTGAGCCCCTGCTGAGTCTCACAACATTGGTGTCTTCAGTGTGCCCTGGTTTGCTTTGGCATCACTCTTATAAATATATACAAACCAATAGAGTCTGAACACAGCATTTCAATGAATGACCATAGATGTTGCCCTTCAAGTGAATGCAACATCTGTGATAAAACAGCTTAGAAAAAACTAATTTTGAGTCTCCCAACAACTGCCATCTTGTCTATGGGCAGCCATACTGACATTCAATTGGCACCATTTAGTTTTTCCAGCCAGAAAATATTCATTTTGATTTTTGGATCATTAAATACTATTAATTTAATTCAAGTTCTACTTGGAAAACGGATTTTTTTTTTTTTTTTTACATTAAGCGAGGCGGCCATATTTGAACCTGGTGGCCATCTTGGATTTTTAGCTGAATAGCATACTTTTCCAAAAAAGTACATCCTGAACATAATTTGTGGCAAATTTGGTGCTTGTACCACCAAGTGAAAGATTCTTATGCAATATTGTGTTAATCTTCTCCACTAACACTGAGAAACCAGTTGAGAAGCTTGCCATTAGGACACTTCTTGGTGGTCTCCTTAAGAGTTTCATCAGATCACATTCCAGTGGGAGGAGACCCTGACTTAGGCCCAGGACCTACTTTAGAGATTCTTTCTCAAGTTTGGTCTTGAAGTGGTTTGGTGTTCCCCAAGAGGACTTACATAAGTTTCAGAATATGGAGATTTCTGCGCAACTTCGCTCTCCACAATACAGGATGATCACTCCGAGGATCAGACCCAGCCACAGATTCCTCTTACCATGTCTCACACAGCTGCTGGCTGCATCTGCCCATTCTATTTCATCATGGACAAACAAATAGCAGTGTCCCCTGAATGGCAGCCAAGTGTAACTCTGGAAGTAGTCCACATCTGTGTCTGGAGGGCAGTTCCCAGGGAATACAGTTGATTCTGTTGGTGGCACATCTGTGAATGGCAGATACAATCATTAACCACTTGATATTTGAACTACAACAACGACTTGTATGATTGGGTTTATTGAATGTCGCCAAGAAAATGTTCTGGTTTAAGGAGTGTGAGGTGTTGACTCTGCCAATTAGAGTGTTCTGATTGGCTTCATGCATTTGTTCAACTTTAGGTGTTATGTAGACTCCTAGATAAGTGAAACCCTCTGGAGATCGTTGAATGGGGAAAGATCTCATAGGCACTTGTTTCAAGACACCAATTGGCATGGCCTCAGATTTGAATTATCTTGTAGTCAAAAAGCTATTAAAAACATGAACTGTTTCAATTAGGCAGGTAATGGAGGTCTCTGGGTCAGTCATCACAATTAAATATCATTAGCATAGAGCGAAATTTTACATTTCTTATCCAGACCACTAATGTTATTGTTCATACTGATCAACTCTGCCAAAGGCTTGATTGCAAGAGCAAATTACAGCGGCGATAAGGGGACAACCCTGTCTCGTTCCTCTAAAAATAGGGAAACAGGAAGAACAGAATGCATTTGTGAGTACCGCTGAGAGGGGGTTTTTGATCCAGTTTATAAAGGTTTTTCCGAATCCAAACTTATTTAACATGTAAAACAGTTATGACTACTCTATGCGGTCAAATGCCTCTTCGGCGTCTACTGAAAGTACAATAGTCATGTCAAAAATATTGGATTATTTTAAGTAGTCAATGCATATTATGATGAGAATTTTAACCTTTAATAAATCCAGTGATTTGCTTCTCTTAAATATTGTGGTAATGTGTCTTTAACCAGGGAATCATTAAACATGTTTAGCAGGGGATCAATTAATATGACATTAAACTCTTTCTAAAATTCGAACCTGCCATCACCGCTAAACATGAAGCCCTAAAATCCCACAAGAAGGAGCCCTCTGTGTGAAAGCTTTGCTGCACTGCGCGCTGCAAGGAACAATGCCCAAAAGATTTGCAAGGCATTGTGCCAACGACTACTGGCTTAACCTCTGCTGGGGCATGCAGCTCTCTGCAGATCTTGGAAATGTGCAAAAAATGTACGAAGGCACGACGAAAGCTTTCGGTCCCAGTACCATCAAGACCGCCCCACTTAAATCAGCTGCTGCCAACCTCATCAAGGATCGCGGTAAACAAATGGAGAGATGGGCTGAGCGCTACCAAGACCTCTACTCGAGAGAAACCACTGTATCAAACACGACCCTTGAGAACATCCCTTCACTGTCCGTCATGGATGAAGGTGACACTCCACCCACCACAGAGGAACTCAGCAAGGTGATAGGCTGCATCTCAAACGGCAAGGCTCCAGGCTGTGACAACATCCCCCCTGAAATCATCAAAACCACAAAGGAGAGCTCGCTTTTGAAACACCTTCATGAGCTCCTGCTGCAGTGCTGGGAGGAGGGGGCTGGACCCAAAGACGTGTGTGATGCCAAAATTATCATCCTGTATAAAAACAAGGGAGAGTAAGAGTTGTAACAACTACCATGTGGCATCTCTCTCCCATGCACAGTTCGCAAAGCCTTTGCCCCTGTTGTCCTCAACAGACTACAACTACTCGCCAAACGTGTATATCCAGAGGTGCAGGGCGGATTCAGAGCAGCCAGGTCAACCATAGATATGGTCTTCTCTGTGAGGCAGCTGAAAGAGAAGTGCCAGGAGCAGAGACAACTCCTCTATCTGGCCTTCATCCACCTGAGCAAGGCTTTTGATGCTGTGTTTACTCTCCCTACTCAGGCTTTATAGATTCGATGCCCCACTCATATCACATTTCACATCGGTTAGCGTACTTACTAAAAGATAACAGAAATTATCTTGAGAATAGTCCAAATATCGGTCCCAGCCAGTAGAGGTCCCTTCCATCCCGTCAGCATAATCTTCTGTCTCGGTGTGGTTATTAAATACTTTAGTTGGTCCACTGTATGTTACTTTCAGCTTTGCAGGATAGATCAACCTATATTCCGCTTCTTCAATGCATCATGTCCCTTTCTCTTACGAGTGACAGAGGCAGAAAGATCCTGGAAAAATATAACCATGGAGAGCCTCCATGTTTCACAACCGGTTTCTGCATTTCTGTTTCCTGGGATGCATTCATGTCACATCATTTGTCTTGGTAGTTAAAGCTATAGTGCGTAACTTTAAAATGTCTATGAATGTCTGTTTTAGCCAAGTCACTACTAGTGGAGATGACAAAATGCAGATTAAGCCGATCGGCTCCTCTAACATCTCGCGGGATTTTTCAATATATATAATTATTGCTTTGCTTGTCGACCGGCGACATTCCCGCGCTGGCGTGGAGGAAATTACGCATTTCACGTCACAACAAGAAGGGAGCTCACAGTCTCAGGCAGACCGCGGAAGCGACATGCTATCAGGGTTTCTGCTAGACATTTTCAGTCCGGGCGCCTCACCCTAAATTGTGCAGCGCCCGGACAACGGAGAGGAGAAAAAAAAAAAAAAAAAAACTCTCCGACGGTCGAACACCGGCAGTGTTAGCAGCGTTAGCCATTAGCAGCGTTAGCAGCAACACCACACGCTCCCCCCACCCCGCCCCCGGCCAAACTTTTCCTGCAGGAAACACTGTATTTTGTGTGTAACACTTCGTTTTTCATCAAGAAGCAGCTACTGGAGACCAACTGACAACAAATGATTTCCGCTGATAACCACTGGGTCTTTTCATCCTCTAACCTGTCAGTTATAAATTAGCAGGCACCGTGTCTCCCGTTTGCAATAAGCTATTTGCGTTTCTGTGGCCAAAAAAGGAAGAAAGCAATAATTACCTCTTCAGAGGAGTCCGTCTTTTTTCACCAGCTGTCCTTATTCACACAGAATAAAAACCGTTTTCAACGTGCGAATCACCGTGGCAGCGGTTGGGGGGAGAGGGGGAGGAGGGACACCGGGGACAGCTGGGTGTACATCATGTGGAAGCGCTGGCGTTATTGTTGTAAGAACGCAGAATTCCGCTAGAGGGCGACCGAAGTTACGCACTATAGCTTTAAAGGACCTATATCATGCAAAATCCATTTTTTTTAAGGTTTTAAGCATGCCACAAAATTGATTTCCCCTTTAAAACCACCCCCAAAATGTTATTTGCCTTCATCCACGCATGTCTGAGTAATCTCTTTCAGTCTGCTGCTCTTAACAGCAGCCCCTCCCATCGGGTAGAAAACAGCTCGTTTGAAACTCAGCAAACCTAAATACGTCACAAAAGTTGAACTCCCTCCCACCACTCTTCTCCCACCCCACCCCGCGCAGACAACACGCCACTCTCCTCTGACCAGCAGCAGCTGATTCGCATTTTTCACTGAGGAGACACCCCCCCCCCCCCCCCCCCCCCCCCCGCAGGCCCTCGGCAATCAGCCATCGTCTGAAAGCAACAATCAAGCAAGAGCAAGAGTCTGAAGGGTCTGAAGGGTCTGCGCTTGGTGAGTTTCTAACAGGAAAAGACGTTTCGCGTGTCTTTGCATGTAGAGAAGCTAAAGCTAAAGAGCTAAAGCTAACCCTTACAGAAGCGCATGACGTGTTTGTTTTGAAGCTCCGACTGGTTGAAGTACACTGTCAGTCAAAGTCCACAGGGGGAGAGGCGGGATTTTCAGTGAAACAGAGCGTTTTCTCTTCCGGGTTTCAGAATTAACCTCCAAAAATCTTTTATTTAACACAAAATGACTTTTCCTTAGCACCAAAAATAAACTGTTACCATGTTAATGCCAATAATAGGGCTTGGACAAGCTAAAAAAGCATGATACAGGCCCTTTAAGAAAACACAATCACTCTGCGAAGACGAGGGCTTCGGAGCAAGCGAGCGGTGCCGCCTCTCCAGCGTGATCCGTCCACCTTTCACTTTAATGTGCAGCACCTAGGGAAGCCAGCACTCAAAAAAGCGTGTTGGATTGGTCCTCTCTGTGCCCTCAGGAAGATTCAGGAGTCTGATATTCATCCTTCACCCCCAGTTCTCTAAATCACATTCAGTCAAAAAAAGCCTCCGTCTTTTCCAGGTTTTCTCGACCTTCGTTGTGACCGAGTCCACTGTATCTTCTACGACACCAATCCTTTGTTCAGCCTGATCTAGCCTCTCCTTGTGATTCTCTAGCATATCTCCGTGTTTATTCAGTAGCTCCACAATGGGTGTAAACTTCTCATCGATTAATTTAGTTAGTTACCTCATGCACCACTTCTCGTAAAGCTGCCCATTTGTGGCATTAGCGTCTTCTGCAGTCATGCAAGTTTGGGCTTTGGAGGCATCCATGTTTTTCTCCTTTGGCCAAACCTCTTGTCTTAAGAAATAGGTATTTCTACTCATTTTAGAGAGTCAATCAGTGGCTGAGTGGATTTGTGGTCTTATAGGAAAGTATCAGAGAATTTTGTTTTACCAGTAGTCCCAGACGTGTTTTATCCCTACGCCGCTAATTTGAAATCCCTTAAGTAAAGTTTTCGAAAGACTGATTTTTAACCAAGTCAATGAGTTCTTCATCACAAATAACATTTGGCCATTCTGAATAATCTCCTACGTTGATTCTGCTGCTCTTTTCATCTGAAGTGTCTGCATCAATAAAATTCAAATGAGATCAACTGAAGATGAACACAAAAAGTGTAAAATGTTTTCAGTGTTACTGTTGACATGCAAAATGAGTATTTATATATGAAAAACAGTGTGTGTGTGTGTGTGTGTGTGTGTGTGTGTGTGTGTGTGTGTGTGTGTGTTTGTGTGTGTGTTTTAACAGAGCAAGCTAATCATCATACCTGTTGACTGCATGCAGACACTGTTCATGGTCTGGTTACAGAAAGCTGTGTTCATTTTTCCTTCCACATCCAAGTACACACACGGCCTTTCCCTGCTCGGTTCACCTGCTGCCCAGTTGGCAAAGTTTATGTGCCAGCCATCAACATACCGAAAATAATCACCAGTCTGAAAGCAAAAGTTTGTAAATTTAAATTAGTTACAGCAGACTTATTAGAAAAAAATTCTTAACAGTATTTTCAAACCATCAAACTTCAATCTCAAATTACATGAATGAATGATGTCATAGATAATATCTGCAGAAACAAATCAGAACGCCACAACAATGGATTGATAGAATATTCTACAAAAGCTGTAGGCCTTGGGAAAAAAACAAAATAAAGAATTACTGAAAAACTTTTACATGTCCATCTGAACTAATAAATGTTTGAGAAAAGAGCCAGCTTCACCTGCTTTTTGTTTAGTCCAATCCAAAGAGGAGTTTTGAGATTCATAGCCAGTAGTTCGATATGTGCTCGCGTCCACTCATTCCGAAGACTTGCTAAGTTAGCCTTGTCCACTTCACAGCGTTTTTTAGCTTCGTCCCAGGTCAGATTCTGTGTTATGACTTTAACACTGTCATTGCCCAGATGCACGTAGATGTTCGATTCAACTACTTCTGGTTGAGCCGGAATAGTTGGATCTGTTGAAAGCACAGTAGTACAAAAAGTTTTTCTTTCTGTACAACTACACCATAGTTGGTTGGTTAATACTACTACTATCATAGCCCAGTTTCTCAGCTTCTGACAGAGAAAATACGTTTTCACGAGCTCAAACTGGCATCCTGAGAAATATCACGTTAGATAGTTAACAATTAGAAGTTAAAACTATACTATATGATTTGTTAGTAAGCACTAATTTTTAAAATCAATACTTACCAATATCTTTTTGGCAAATGAATCCATAGGAGTCATTACAAGACCGAATGACCCATTTACCGACCCCATTACTAGAACTGGTGCTCACTGTGACACAGTCTTCCTAAAAAGGAAAAGAAATATCTTAGAATCTCATTTACAGTATTGAATCAGCAATCATCAACCGTAAGTTATTTAAACATTTACCTCATCCCATCTTTGATAAAAAGATCCAGGACGACGTTGGTGCTTCTAAAAAACAGAACCAAAACATGTAAAGCCACACATTACTATAGAAAGTCCACCTTTCAGTTTAAAGTGCATACTTACAGAATAACCCCAGTTGGTGAACTGCCTGGATTTCCCATCACTCCAGTAATAACCATCCTGATTTATACTATTCAGACCAATCCACATATCGGTATTTGATACATCAATCAGTTTGGTCACCAAAAAGGCTGAAACAGTTGGAGAAAAATATCAGATGAAATAATTAGTCTCACTTTTTTCTCTCTTCTTGAAAAACTTTATGGATTTATAGTTTATTTTTGCAAAGAAGAGGAACAAGGACATAAATAACATGTCTAATTTGGTCAAGACAAATCACAGTACAAGAGAAAAATAAAGTTCCTAAACACGTTTCATATTGAAAACAACAAGAAAGTCAGTCATTAAAAAAATCAAAAAATAAAAACACAAACACATTCAATACAGTTCAAGTTGCCTTTAGCTCACAGGTTATAGTTGTTGTTTGGTTCCATATGATTTAATGGGAAGTGAAAAACAAACCTTGTACATTTCTTGCATGTATAGAGACTAAATTGCCTCTCATCATGATGCATTGTCTCCTCGCTTCTTCCCATGTGACCTTCCGGTCAGATACTATGTTGTAACACTGAAAGAATCCAACCATGAAAATTACAAGATTACTGAGGATAATTACAATAAATAATCAAGGGCACTGGCACCATAAGTCTGAAATCTTCATGACCAAAAGAGTTGTTTTTTCTGGACACAAATAATTTTACAGAGCTAACCATCATGGCGATCACGTGATGAGTGCTGGCAAAAACTGGCTTCAGTGTCAAATATGGATGCAGACACAGTGATTTGTCAGTTCTATAGAATCGAGCTGTCTTTCTGTGAAAACTATTTATATTGATATTAAACGTTCACACCGGGAAAAGTCAATGGACTGCGGGGGCATCCACACCCGACCCCACCTGACCAAGGGAACCCCCACACAAAAGAGGGGAGCCCCCCTACCAGCCAGGACAGGAGGCTTCTCCCTTTTCAGAAGGGAGTTTGACTCTTTTAGGGAGAGAAGCTTTTAGCTGAATATCTCATGATAGAAATCTATGATATGTAAAATGTGCATCTTTTTACCTTGAACAGCACTTTGTGATTTTATCTGTGAAAAGTACTTTAGAAATAAACTTTACTTGCTTACTTATACTGACATACCAGTGCATCCCTGATTGAAATAACAGAATTATAGTACCTTTTGGCCTTCCATGATATTTTTTGGGTTTTACTGTTGTAACTCATATTGGGATGCAGCACTTGCTTTAATGTGATATCACCCTGAAGCAGTGGTTGTCCAACTTTTCAGTTTGTACCACCTGAGAAAATAGCCAACTCTTGGCTCTTGCCGTAATGGTGGCACATAATGCCTCCATTACAGCTGACCTGAATCTGCAGCAGCTGGGGTTTTATCTTACTGGTTCACAACTCATGCAGTTTTTGTATTTTGATAACTGTATATATTTACAGATATATTTTAATGAAAACATATAATTATGACTTTCCTACTCATACCACCAGAGGGAGTTTGCATTCCACAGTTTGAGAATCGCTGGCTGGGCCCCTAATTCATCCCAACCAACTTGGTTGGTTAATATCAACAAATACTGGTATCAACAACTGTCTACAGAAAATAAAAATGTTTCTGATTTTCTGACCTTGGTACCGAATTTGGTCCATGCGAGTGGACACCCGCCTTTAGGTGGAGCTGTGGGGGCGACAGTAGAGTTGACGGGTGGAGAACTTCTTCGTTTGCAGAATGACTGGAACTCTTTTCCACAATTACACGTACTCCAGAAACCTAGGAAAGTAACAACGAGTCACATATTGAGTGAGAGTTAGAGCCACAGCACTGTCTTTGACTGATGTGAGTTCATACTCCTCCTGCTCACCCATGTGGTAGGACATGAAAACGCAGCGCTCGTCATAGACGTTGGTATTAGGTTGATTTTCGGCCCATCTTTCAAATGATATAGGACTACCATCCATCCACCTTGAAGCATGCAAACATAATTACACATGGAAGTATCTACGTATCTATCTAACTAGATATGTCCTCAGCCATTTCGGTACATTCATACAGCTTGTTGGGGGCATTATGTGATCATTTTTTGTTATGGAAAATGAGCATATTTTGGAATCCGTGACAAGAACTTTTAAATACAAAGAATCTTTAAAAGATGATGGAATGCTTGGTAGTTTTGACAAAGCTTGAAGTCAGAAGAGTGTTCAATAAAGAAAAACAGAATTAAATACAAATATTTGGTTATTTAACATGAATGTGTTGTAGCAGAAACAATATGTGATCCATAAGCTACCTTTGTTCATTTCTATGATTCTGGACAACTTTAATTAATTAATCAATTAATTTCAATTATTTAATCCTGATCATTAAAATCCAACCTCATTTGTTGATGAACCAAGTTGCTAACTAGCCATAGCGCAAGAACAGAAATATGAAGAGGACAATTTGAATTGCATTATAGGAAAAAAGTGAACAAAATGAAAATTTTTGAGTTGATTAAATGACTTCCTCCTGACTCTCCTGTAGTTACTTCACATTACAACTACTCACCATAATGACCCATCGAGATCCACAGACAGACCAAAGTAGAAGGATCCATAGGTCCTAGATATCTGAAAACACAAACCCAGATCGGCACGCAAGTTTTAACATGTTCTCCAATTGCTAATGAAGTCTCTGAATATGTGGCTGATTGGGATGGCTAATAAAATCTACCTGTTTCCATAAGAAGGTGTTTTCCTCCTTACTGTTGATTGTCGCCAGGTCACCATGCCTTTGCTGGCAGAAGTGACGAGCTTCCTCCATTGACTTTGAATATCTGTTGATAAAATACTGATTCCCTCTCCATTCCAGCCATCCGTCTGGTGTGGTATTAAAGACTGGAAACATGTATAAATACAGTGCATTTTTATTTGAGTCTAATAGTGGGAGAGAGAATCGGAAGTTGATGAATTTCTGAATTCAGCCTCAACTTACCTGCTGCAGTTTCATTTGGAGGTGGTTTTGGTGTCACTCCTGTCACAGCATAGGCAGTTGTCAGTTTGGTTCAAAAACATCCATCCATCCACCCACACATACATCCGTGCATGCATATATTCATTCACCTACTGTATACATTCATCCCTACATTCATACATCTTTCATACTATTCCAGCTCACAGCCTAGACAGGTGAACAGTGCATTAGAGGATAAACACATGGAAAGGCAGACAGTCATACACACTTGCATTCACACCTACAGCATATTCACAGTCACCAACTAAAACAAGTTTCTGCACTGTGGGAGGAAACCCGGAAAAACCAGACATACACAGGTAGAACATTTAAAAGAAAAGTCTGTTCTAGATTTCATCCCACAGCCTAAAAGAAAGTCCACTTATTTACTATGAGTGTGCTTACACATTTTTAATTTGGAATTGGTTTATTCTGAATTAAGGGGATTAAATCCTCTTTAACGCTGGGGGCTGTGAAGTGTTCTGATTGGACGGGGCAGCCGTGACATATTGACGTCTAGAAGTAAACAAAGCATTTTGGCAGCTCTTTGTTTCTCAATCAACTTTGATGCTACCGCTTTGAAAATGTCCTCATGGTGATGTGTCCGTCGATATGCTCTTTTCATTAGATTCATAAAAAAGATTAAAGAGTCAGTCAGAACCTATATACACTCCTTCCTGTGAACTGCTAGAACCTTTAAAGAGTCAGTCAGAACCTAAAGCACTCATTCCTGTGAACTATGTAATAGTTCATCCATCATCATTCATCCATCATGATAATGATGGAATAACGCATCCTGTCATGAAAGAAGTGATATAGCTGACGACAAGTTTTGAAGCATGATATAAGAGACTTCTGAAGTTTAAGAGAGTAAAATCAGGCTTTAAAATGATGCAGTGTCAGAGGAGACCAAAGGAAAGAGTAATCAGGTCTGTGTTGACCAGTACCTGCTCGGATCTGACACAGCCAGTCGTTGTAACCTTCACAGTGTGCATCATTCCAGGAGCCCGAGTCGTCCCAGTTATAGATAGTAAACTCAACACAAGATTCTGCATTATTAAAATTGTTGGGCTCTCCTTCCATCCAGTGCTGGAAGTTTAGCTGTGAATGAGAACAAAATTTAAACAATAGTGGTAAATGTGGCATTGTGTCAGTATTAATATGTTACATGAATTAAACTGGAGCTGAGAAGTCCGTTGACCTACCGGGGTTCCATCACTCCACACATATCCAGAACCAGAGTCAGGAACATGTAGTCCAATCCAGGCTCTTCCACCACTGCAGTACAACAAAATGGATTTGATTAAAAATCATTTCTGATTTCAATAACCCAATCACCTTGGTCACTTCACCATCAACCGTTTGGAGGGTTTGGCAATAGGTTTGAGCTATGCAATGGATTGTTCTGAAGCCACAGGGCATACAGTGGTGCACATTGTTAGTACAGTTGTCTTGTAGCCTACACTACATTCAAGTCCAGGTCATACTTGTGGGTGTTTCATTGTTCTTTCTTCAAGTGTTCTTTCTGTGTGTGTGTGTGTGTGTGTGTGTGTGTGTGTGTGTGCCACTTTGCGTCCCTCACTATATTTGAATGCACTATTCTTCCATGTGCAGGATAATGACTGATAATAATTGCCCACCTGTCAAAAGAACATTTGGGAAGGCAATTCGGTGCCCCTCCTGTACACTGCGCCCTAGGCGGCCACCCAGTTCACCTATGCCCTAGGTTTGCATGTTATTTCTCTGTTTGTGTAAGCTAAAGTTGCAGGTGTCTAGCTCATGAACATTAAGTTATAATAAAATGCGAACAGCCCATACCGTCCCACAGCTTGTTCTATAGCACTGTGGATGCTCAGCAGGTCTCCACCAATGGCCCTGCAGTAATCCCTTGCTTCAAACCATGTCTTCTCGTGTGAGCGAGGCCCTGTGAAAAACTAGAAAACAAAAACAAAATTAAGGCTACTCTTACTAAATACTTTTTTATTTTCGTAAATTAAATAAAAATCTCACTTTTACCACTTTGGCTGTATTTTATTTTTAGTTTTCATTTGCATTACTTCAAGTTGAGGGCAACAGGAATAAGGACTTACAATTAGGTCATTATATATTTTCGGCACCCCACACCCTAATCCTGACGATGGGTTTTACCTTGTAGCAGGTGTTCCTTGTTGCCATTCTTGTCCAGCCCTCTGCACAGCCAAGAGGGGTTTTAGTTGGTGGTGGAATGGTCGAAACAGCACCTTCTGCCAGATGTTTGCAGATGTATTTGGTCTTGTTGGTGCAGGGCAACAAGTCCCAGAGTCCAGCCAAAATCCCACTTGTCATAGCAACACAGCCTTGTTCAAAGCCTTAAAGAAAAAGGAAAAACAATACATTCAACCCAATCACAAGGCTGTGGATTGTCAATATGAACCAACAAAAGAATGTCTAGTAAGATTTCAATACCTGGCATGTCTGCATTCCAGTGAGTAAATTTCACTACGTCTGTGTTGGTCCATGTAAAAACCTCAATATTGTTGCGATTTGAGAGTCCGATCCAGAAGTGTTTTTCAGGTCTCCACCCCACCAGACTGACAAGGAAGGCATTATCCACTCTGCAGGTATTTACACAAGGTCACAGAATTATATGAAAAATATGCTTTGAAAGTGTTCCTGTGTGTCTCCGATAAATAATTCCAATATTAAAAATATGTCCTTACCCACTTGAAACATCTGCTAAATACGAGCCTGAGCTCTTGCAGTCCTCTTTTGCATCATCAAAAGTCTTTGTCTCAGTTCCTATGAAGTAACAGTAAGAACCATGTCTCTTCCAATTCTGTAGAAAATAAAATACAGTTTATATACATAATAAAGGTTATGCTGCTTCTGTGTATTAGCATTAGAGGGCAGTAGCTTTAGTTAGTCTCTCATACTTGATGTTAACTTCATGCTCTGTAAGCCTGTTTAATCTATCATTTAGTTGCTGAGGTGTACTTATCATCTACTTATCTCTGCATTTATTTTGTACATGTTGCAGCTGCCACTCCATAAATTTAGCTACTTAGCTAGATATGCCTTTCTCTTGTACTTTTTTTTCCCCCCAAATTTCTTTGAGTTTTTTCGCAGAAAATGTAAAAGGGCACAATAGTTTCACATCGTGTTCACAGTATCTGCATTAGAGTGAAATATAACAAAAGACAAACAAAAAATGAAACCCCTAATTAAATCCCACTATCCCTCCCAAGAACCCATTTCAGATGCAATCACAGTCGTTGACAAGATTGTTGCACAACATACAATAACACAATCAAATAAAGTGCAGTTAAAAAGGCAGTAATGGCAATAGTAATTATAAATCACTGAAATAAAGTAAATCAGTAACTAGCAATAACAGTCAAATGAATAGATTCGTTAAAAATAAATAGATACATACATAATAAAATAAATAAATAAATAAATTGTGTGTGTGTGTGTGTGTGTGTGTGTGTGTGTGGGGGGGGGGGGGGGGGGCTGGGTGTTCTCTCCCCCTCTCTTTAATCAGGTAAGTGTCGTCAAGAGTAACGCTCAGGTTGTTACTAATATAGGCCAGCAGTGGGTCCCACGTTTTATGGAATGCTATCAGAGATCCCTTCTGTGAGAACCTTAATTTTTCCAAATTTAGGCAGAGTAAAATTTCCTGAATCCAACTGTTATGAGTCGGTGGGGAGACGTGCTTCCATTTAAGAAGTATGGCACGTCTGGCAAGCAAAGTGGTAAAGGTCACAACACATTGTGTGGGGACTGGAAGATTTTTAGGCAGAGGGAGGCCAAAAAGAGCGGTCAGGGGATTTAGTTCCAAATTTGTATTGAGGGCCTGTTTGAGAGTTTGAAATATATTCGGCCAAAAGCTAGTCAAGCTCGGGCACGACCAGAACATGTGCACATGGTCCGCAGGGGACTGTTTACAACGATTACAGGCATCACTGTAATTTGGGTAAATTTTTGCCAGCCTAACATTGGTGAAATGGGCTCTATGAACCACTTTCCACTGTAATAGGCAGTGCCTGGCACAAATCGATGAAGAGTGGATCTTTTTTAAAACGTCTCTCCATTGGTCATCGGTGATGTCTATCCCCAGATCCTTTTCCCATGCATTTTTAGGTGATATCGTGGGGACTGGGCTCAAAAGTCCAATCTTATTATAAATGACAGATGTCAGTCGCTTTTGTCGTCGGTCGAGAGAAAGCAGTTGGTCTATTTCAGCTTCAGGGGGGCGGTTTGGGAAATGTGGGAACTGTTTTTGGACAAAGTGCCTCACTTGGAGATACCGAAAAAAATGGCTCTTGGGTAGGTTGAACCTCTCTGACACAGATGTAAAGGCCATAAAGACTCCTTCATCGTACAGGTCCTTAAGTGTTTTGAGACCTCTTTCGGACCATATACGAAATGCAGCGTCGAAACGGGAAGGGGGAAATGCATAATTATTCAAAACTGGAGCAAGAATCGAGGCCCTGTGAAACCCATGCTGTTTTCTGAACTGGATCCAGATTTGAATTGTATTGGTGACAATTGGATTAGACGAGACATTATGTACATTTATGGGGAGCTGTGAACAGACGGTAGAATGCAGAGAGCAATTTTTCTCATATTTTTTCATCTTTAGAAATGCCTTACATTTTTGTTTTTGGTTACCAGCTTTACTCACCACTTTGCAGCCAATATCTTGTTCTATTTCCTCTTCAGTGCTTTCGGTGGAGCTTTGCTTCATACAAATAAAGCCATGTTTCTCCTCACATGCACGGTCTGCCCAGTTCCCATTCTGTAATAACAAATAATTCCCATAAAATTGTTGGAAAATAGCTGAAACTCCTGAAGAGAGGCAGAGGCTACTCGAAGCTTGGGTGGACTGATAACAACTGAGGCCGAAGAAGTCAATAAATCTGGCAAGTCAACAGGACCTGATGCTTTCTTGACAAAATACTATACATTTAATTCACACCTTCTTGTGCCACCCTAAAAGGACACGAAGCCTTTACCAACTGCCATCTGCCTAGAGTTTTGTCTGAATCTACTTTTATTATTATTATTATTATTATTATTATTTTGAAGAAAGGCAAGGACCCATCACTATGCTGTAGCTACTAAACAATGTTGTTCCTAAATGTAAATTTCTAAATCTCCTCCAAAGTTCTTGCATCCCATCGTCAACCAGTACTTCCTCTGGAACAAACTGGGTTTTTCATTGGCTGTTTGTCCTCCAATCTTCTGAGTGGAGTTTGGTTATCGGATTGGATCAAATCTTGAAAATGAGTTATTCAGAAGGGAGAAAATTCAGAAATGGGATTACATTGTGTAATCCAATCCTAGTTTTAATCTTAAAGGGGCTGTATCATGCAAAATTCACTTTTTGTATATTTTAACCTTGTTATATAGTTATGTTCTCACCAAAAACACCCCAAAGAGTTTTTTTCCTTCGTGCCTGTGTGTTTGAGCTTTCCTCATGTTTCTGCTGCTCAGAGAGGCAGCCCCTCCCACACCCGTGAAAACGCTGTTTCCCATGTTCACGTCACACGGAGAAGATGGCTCCCCTGAGCCCCCCTCCCCCCAGGCCCTCGCCAATCAGCGTTGCTGCTTTTTGTATCTCCGATTACGGAGACAAACTTTGACCATCATCTGAAAGCAACAATCAAGCAAGAGCAAGAGTCTGAAGGGTCTGGAGGGTCTGAAGGGTCTGGAGGGTCTGGAGGGTCTGAAGGGTCTGGAGGGTCTGAAGGGTCTGCGCTTGGTGAGTTTGTAACAGGAAAAGACGTTTTCACGTGTCTTTGTGTGTAGAGGAGCTAGAGCTAAAGAGCTACAGCTAGCTAGAGTATTTGTTTTGAAGCTCTGATTGGCTGAAGTACACTGTCAGTCAAAGTCCACAGGGGGAGAGGCGGGATTTTCAGTGAAACGGAGCGTTTTCTCTTCTGGGTTTCAGAATTAGTCCTAGAAAATCTTTTATTTCATACAAAATGACTTTTCCTTAGAGCCAAAAATAAACTATCACCATGTTAATGCCATTTCTAGGGTTTGGACTAGCTAAAAAAGCAGGATACAGTTTTAATCAAAACTTCAGTTTGGGTTATTCAAAACATTTCAGTAGGATCTGGATAAGTTTGATCCAAAATTCAGGATTTTCCAGATCCCAATGAGGGGGGGGATTTCAAGATAGTTTTCAGGAAGAAAATATAAGTGGAACTTTAAAGTTAGCCAAAAAAATCAATTTGTTTAATTTTGTGTTGATGCTTTCATTTATATTTTCATCTTCATTTGTTCAACAGTTCCAGTGATGAAGTACACTAAGTAGACAGAGGCTACCAATTAAGCCTTTCATTAGAGTAAAGTAAAAATAAAATTAAATAAAATGATCTTGTCCTCATGAAACAAACAGGCAACAAACCCTGTGAATAACTAAATAACTGCTGACGATCAAATAGTGAATAGTCAAGTTTGTTGAGTTCATTCGTTTGAACTATAATTGTGATGGAGTCAGTGCTTTAAAGCAGAACTTTGCAACTTTTTTACCTCAATAAATGTGTTTCAGAATCCCTGTGGAGGTAAACAAAGACTTGTCACGTTGATTCGCCTGTCCCTCCACTCCCCCCGGGGTCTGGGTCCTGAAAACAGCGCTTGCAATTTCAGAGGAGCGACCCGACTACATCTGAGAGAACAAACCTGCTTTACGGCGCTCATACGGGATTACAAGTATAAAAGCTGTTGGAGTGCGATATCTGTCACTGTGTTGCAATAGACGATCTTTGCATGATGTGTTGATTGGTTCTAATTTCCGTTTGGTAACTGAAAAATAAAGAGGAGTGGCACCTCCTCTGGTAGACGTGAGCGCGAGTGAGTTCGCTGCACTGAGCTGAAAGCAGGGCCGGCTCTAGGCATAGGCGAACTAGACGGCCGCCTAGGGCGCTACGTCCCCGGGGGGGGCGCCGCGGTCGTACAAGGGGCGCTACGATGCTCCGTGTTCCGTGTGCCCTGCTCTGCAGCGGTCTGATGCACAGCGGTCCTCGGTGCTCCTCGGCACAGATCGGTATCGTTCGGCATTGCTTCTCAGCACCCCCCCCCCCCCCCCCCCCCCCCCCCCCCGCTCAACAACTGTCGGACCGGTCGAAAAATGCGCTCCCAAGGGGCGCTCGTCTCGGGCTCGCCTAGGGCGCCTCCGAAGCCCGGGCCGGCCCTGGCTGAAAGCATCTCCGAGTGTGTTTGTTTTCCAATAAGTCTGAGTGTATGAGGCAGGCATGTCTATTACCCCTTTCCCACTGGCCAAAAAACCCGTTTAAACCCGCTAAGTCATGGCAGTGGGAAAAGGTTTGACCCGGGATTTCGACCCGGGTCGTTCACCCTGCAATCGACCAGTTAAATTCCAGGGTCAGCTTTCTCCCGGCTTTTAGTGGGAGGAACTTACATGATGACGTCGACGCAGCGCGGCTAAGTTAGCGCGCTAGTTGTTGTTTCTGGACACAGCGTGAGATTTCCTTTGTCCAGACGACCCAGAAATGGCAAGATGGCATTGTTTGCTTTCGTTTTGCTCCGTCGCGCTGATGATGTCATCAACGTGGGACACCATCAGTGCGGGAAAACGCAGCAACGCGGCTCGCCAGCAGGAGGTGAGACACGGGTCAGCAGGCGGTGGGAAAGGCGTCTAAAAAGGCGATAGTTAGTGGGTCGCAGACACGGGACGACCTGCTAGTTGCAGTGGGAAAGGGGTATATGACAGAGGGAGTAACCAGAGGAAGCTCCCGGGCAGCGCGAGGAACTGCCGCTGCAGAAGATTTAACAAAAGCGCGTAAAACAAGCATGAAACCCTCGCTAGCATTAGGAACGCCACCCCTTGGTACTCACGGATGGCAGAACCAAAAAGACAGAAAAAAACTTTGTCTAACGAGCGGAAAAAAAAGGAAACGGGAGTGAGACGCTCTGTGCACGCGGGGCGGGGGGTTGATGCAGAGGACGTTTACGACAGTGAGCTTTCACAGGAGACCAGTAGGGGGAGCGCTAAAGCAAATCTTGCATAGTACTGCTTTAAGAGAACAGTAGTAAACATGTGTATATATACACACACACACACACACACACATATATATACATATACATATACATATACATATACATATACATATACATATATATATATATATACACACACACCCACACACACACACATATATATATATATATATATATATATATATATATATAGATAGATACATATACATATACATATACATATACATATACATATACATATTTATATATATATATATATATATATATATATATATATATATATATAAAACACTGTTCTCGCCACCCCGGCGGTATTGTGTCTGTCTCCTTCCAGCTCGGGTCCTCTACCAGAGGCCTGGAGCTGGAGGGTTCTGCAGGATCTTAGCTGTTCCTAGGATTGTGCTCTTCTGAACAGAGCTCTCAGATGTTGTTCCTGGTCTCTGCTGGAGCCATCCTCCCAGCTTGGGGGTTCCTGCTCCCAGTGTCCCGATCACTACTGGTATCACTGTTGTCTTCACGCCCCACACTCTCTCTCTCTCCTCCCTCAGCCCTTGGTACTTCTCCAGCTTCTCTGCTCCTTCTTCCTGATGTTCCATCACTTGGGATTGCTACATCTATCACCACAGCTGTCTTCTGCTGTTCATCCACCACCACTATGTCTGGTTGATTGGCCATCACCTGCTGGTCAGTCTGGATCTGGAAGTCCCACAGGATCTTGGCTCGATTGTTCTGGACCACCTTTGGAGGTGTCTCCCATCTGGACCCTGGGACCTCCAGTCCATACTCGGTACATATCAGTGGCGGCTGCTGGTCTTCCAAAGAGGGGAAGCTCATTTGCAGCATACATTGTAATATGTGTAATCTGTTTTTTGTATGTAAATTCTATTAGCTTTCATGCCTTTTGTACGCCCTGTCAAAGTTAGACAGATCCTCAAAGCCCACTTGTGACCAGACAACACCTCCCTGAGATAGTTTCATCCAGAGGCATGGCCAGCAGGACATTTTATTGGTGACAGCACTTCAGTCAGCAGCTCACCTGGTCAGACCAGGACAGCTGAAAGGACCTGTTACTTTTCCCCACCTTTCGGCACCAGCTCAGTCTTAGGAGTTGATTTGTTATGCAGTTTAACACCAATTTTCTCTTCGTAAGGAAGACTATCAAATGGCTTCGCCAAAATCCGGTCCACAACATTCACATTGTCTGCCGTTGTGTGCAGCTAGTGAGCAGCTGGAGCTGCTGGAGGCTGGAGCTGTGTGAGAGAAGAGGAGAAGCTCCACAGCTGCTAGTCGAGGACAGAAACTACAGAGTGACCGAAACGAGTCTCCAAACACAACGCTAGTCGTTTTTCACAAACATAAAGTCTCCAGGGATCAGCAAAGCCTCCGAATCAACTCAGCACAACAGAATGAAAACCTTCAGAAGCGCTTTGGTGCATTTTTTTTACTTCAAGATCGCTGATTTGCTCATTTCGCTGTCAATCAAGCTTCACACAGATCATCCAATCACCATGCAGAAGCTCAGCGTCCAGGCCAGCCCAATTTTCCATAGACCCCCAGAGACGCTGAGCGTCCGTGGGCGGGACCAGCCCAGTATTTTATCCAATGAGCGTCCAGTTTCACTGCAGCACAACAACCCACTCTAGCTTCCGCATGGACGCTCAGCGTCCGGCTGTTTAAAGCGCCGTGCCGCTGCGAGGAGGAGTGAGAAAAAAGCCGAGTCAATTACTTGAGATAAGTAGCCGATTCTGAACAAAAGATGAACGTGTTGTAGCGCATATTTAGTCAATGAAATGTTCACACAACAGTAAATATTGGACCACTTATTTTTTGATATTTTAGGGGAAGTTGAGCTTCCCTTGCAGTCTTAGAGCAATCGCCACTGGTACATATGTTCCTGTACACGATGCCCGCTATCTGGTTGTGCCGTTCCATGTCTGCCTTGCCTGCCAGCATCTGACCCCCTGCTGTGATGTGCTGTACTGTCTCTGGGGCTTCTTTGCACAGTCTGCACCTGGGGTCTTGTGTGGTGTGGTAGATCCTGGCGTCTATTGATCTTGTGTTCAGGGCCTGTTCTTGTGCAGCCATATATGTACATACACACACACATATACCACCGACTAATTGAAGAAGTGGCTGACGTTGGGAAAACATACCAGTGGCTGGAAAAAGCTGGACTGAAGGCACTTGATGAGCTACCGACATCAAGTGCCTTCAGTCCAGCTTTTTCCAGCCACTGGTATGTTTTCCCAACGTCAGCCACTTCTTCAATTAGTCGGTGGTATATGTGTGTGTGTATGTACATATACATATATATATATATATATATATATATATATATATATATGAGACCACACACATGGATACTTGAATACCTAAAACTGTGCAACATCAACAGGCAATTGAGAACCTTCCTGGGAAACTCAATGAGGCTATGAAGACAACTCTGGAAGCTGACTGAAAGCCAGAGCAGAGGTGAGCATCAGATGTGACATACTGTATGCCAAGGAGACACTCTGTCCCCCCTGCTGTTCTGCAGAGACCTGAACCCCCTCAACAAGATCATCACCAAGAGTGTATATGGGAACTGGTTCCACAGTGGAACAATCATCAGTCACCTCCTCTACATGGACGACATCACGCTGTAGCCAAGACTGAGCGGGACATGGACTCCCTGATTCCCCTCACCAGGACATCCAGCAGGGACATGGACTCCCTGATCCACCTCACCAGGACATCCAGCAGGGACATGGGGACGTCTCTGGGACTAGATCAGTGTGGACGGACGGTATCAAGCAGAGGGAAGACGGTCACTACTGAAGGGCTGAACCACCTGAAGGCAACGTCAGAGATGTGGAAGAAGCTACAGATACCTGGAGAACCACAGGATGAAGCAGCCTGGAGGTCAGAGGTCAGCCACAGCCAGATCCCACCAGAGGGTGAGACAGGTCCTGAACAGTCAGCTGAATGGCAGGAATCAAATCCTGACCATTAACACGTCTGTCCTACCAGTAATCAGATTACCCAGCTGGTATAATACCCTGGACACTGGAAGAGATGCGAGCTACCGACATCAAGACCAGGAACCTCCTCACAAAGCAGGAGGGTTCCACCCCAAGTCCAGAGTCCTGAGGCTGGAAGCCGAGGACTGGGGAGGGTCAAAGGTCAAAGCCAGCATCCAGGAGGAAACATCCTCCCTCGAAGAACACATCCAGAACATGACCCAGTGAGAACCTGCTCAGTGAATGCAGACAGTGCTCAGACAGTGGAACCCCGAGAGATCCAGGAGCCAGAGGAGGATCATGGGAAGACAAACCCCTACAGGACATGTTCCACCACAGACTGAAGAAGAGGCTGACAGAGAGAGAACACAGAGAGAACACAGAGAGAATATGGAGAGAGCACAGACAGAACACAGAGAGAACATTCCAGTGGTTGGAAAAGGCAGGACTGAAAGAACAGAGGCTCTGATCATGGCTGCACAAGAACAGCCCCTAAACACCAGATCAATAGAACCCGGGGTGGGTCTGACTAGACCAGACCCCAGACCCAGACTGAGACAGGAACCCCTGGAACAGTACAGACCATCACAGCAGGGGACCAGATGCTGCAGGACAGGCAGACATGGAACCAGAACCAGGCTGAAGCAGAGTTTACAGAACCTCTGTGCCGAGTATGGACTGGAGAACCCAGAGTCTCGATGGAGAACCCCCCCGAAAGGGGTGGAGAACCACCAAGCCAAGATCCTAAGGGACTTGAAGATCCAGACCAACAAACTGGTGATGGAGGATCAGTCTGACATAGTGGTGGAGGAGAACCAGGAGAAGAGAGCAGTGATGAATGTAGCAATCGCAGAGACAGAACATCAGAAAGAAGGAACTGGAACCACTGAAGAACCACCCAGGACTGAAAGAGCACCTGGAGGAGATGTGGGCAGCAGTGGTCCAGTCGTGATGGGGGGAGGGGCAGGAACCCCGCAGCTGGAGGCATGGCTCCAGGAAAGACCAGGACCACATCTGGATCTCTGTCCAGAAGAGCAGTGCTAGGAACAGCTAAGATCCTGCAGAACCCTCCAGCTCCAGGACTCTGGTAGATCCTGCAGAACCCTCCAGCTCCAGGACTCTGGTAGATCCTGCAGAACCCTCCAGCTCCAGGACTCTGGTAGATCCTCTAGAACCCTCCAGCTCCAGGACTCTGGTAGATCCTGCAGAACCCTCCAGCTCCAGGACTCTGGTAGATCCTGCAGAACCCTCCAGCTCCAGGACTCTGGTAGATCCTGCAGAACCCTCCAGCTCCAGGACTCTGGTAGATCCTGCAGAACCCTCCAGCTCCAGGACTCTGGTAGATCCTGCAGAACCCTCCAGCTCCCAGAACTCTGGTAGAAGATCCCAGCTTGAAGGACATACTGCTCAGGAAGGGCGAAAATACAGTCTATATACTGTATATGTACATGTATGTGTGTATGCATGCAGAGAAAAAGGGAGATTAAAAACAGGGGCTCACCTGGCCTGTGATTAGAACACAGTTCTCTGTGTCTGAGGATATCGCTGGTTCTCCATATTTCCAGCTGGTGAAGCTGACAGCTGAGTGGTCGCTCCAGTCAAACAGCCCCTCGATTGTCCTGTCATTCAGCCCGATCCAAAGCTCATCAGTGGATGCTGGTGAAAATGTCATGAAAACCACATGGTTAAAAGCTCTTGCTCTTGGAACTGTTAAGAGTCACTCGGAATTGATTCATTATTTTTTTCATCAATAGGTCGAAGAAGGAGGGGAGCGAGGTGTGTTCGTATGAAGAGAGAGAAGAGGAACACCAATAGTCTATGACTGAGAGTAGGGACTTGAGGACTGTATTTAGGAACAGGATTCAAGTTGTTCTATCATGGTGTAGATTGGAAGAGAAATGGAGTAGGAGTTATCCTGAAGGAGGAGTTTGTTAGGAATGTCCTGGAGGTAAAAAGAGTGTCAGATTGAGTGATGAGCCTGAAGCTAGAAATCAAAGGTGTGATGTTCAATGTTGCTAGTGGATGTGCTCCACAGGAAGGATGTGAGCTGGATGAGAGGGAGAAATTCTGGTTGGACCTTGATGAAGTGATGCAGAGTATCCCTAGAAGTTACAGAGTTCAATGGACATGTTGGTTGACTTTGCAAAAAGAATGGAAATAGCTGTAGTGAACACTTTCTTCCAGAAAAGGCAGGTGGAGGTAGGAGCACACAGGTAGACTCCTTCTTGTGCAGATGGTGTAATCTGAAGGAGATCAGTGACTGCAAAGTAGTGGCAGGTGAGAGTGTGGCCAGACAGCATAGGACATATATGTGTGTGTGTATATATATATATATATATATATATATATATATATATATATATATATATATATATATATATATATATATATATATATATATATACACAGGACTGTCTCAGAAAATTAGAATATTGTGATAAAGTTCTTTATTTTCTGAAATGCAATTAAAAAAACAAAAATGTCATATTGATTGGTATGGATTGATTACAACTCAACTGAGATATTTCAAGCCTTTTATTATTTTAATATTGCTGATTATGGCTTACAGCTTAAGAAAACTCAAAAATCCTATCTCAAAATATTAGAATATTTCCTCAGACCAAGTAAAAAAACAAAATTATAACAGCAAAACAAAATCAAACATTTGAAAATGTCCATTAATGCACTCAGTACTTGGTTGGGAATCCTTTTGCACGAATTCCTGCATCAATGCGGCGTGGCATGGAGGCAGTCAGCCTGTGGCATTGCTGAGGTGTTATGGATGCCCAGGATGCTTCAGTAGCGGCCTTTAGCTCATTTGCATTGTTGGGTCTGGTGTCTTTCAGCTTCTTCTTGACAATACCCCACAAATTCTCAATGGGGTTCAGGTCAGGGGAATTGGCAGGCCAATGGAGGACAGTCATGCCATGGTCAGTACACCAGTTACTGGTGGTTTTGGCACTGTGGGCAGGTGCCAGATCATGCTGGGAAATGAAATCATCATCTCCATAGAGCTGTTCAGCAGAAGGAAGCATGTAGTGCTCTAAAATCTCTTGGTACACAGCTGCATTTACTCTGGACTTGATGAGACACAGTGGACCAACACCAGCAGCTGACATGGCTCCAAACCATCGCTGACTGTGGGAACTTCACACTGGATTTCAAGCAACTTGGATTTTGCTCCTCTCCAGCCTTTCTCCAGACTCTGGCGCCTTGACTTCCAAATGAAATACAAAACTTGCTTTGGTCTGAAAAGAGGACTTTGGACCACTCTTCAACTGTCCAGTGCTTCTTTTCCACAGCCCAAGTCAGACGCTTTTTCCATTGTCTTGAGTCCAGAAGTGGCTTGACCATGGGAATACGGCTATTGTAGCCCATTTCCCGGACACGTCTGTGAACAGCGGCTTTTGATACCTGGACTCCAGCTTCAGTCCACTGTCTTTGAAGCTCCCCCAAATTCTGGAAGCGGCTCTTCTTCACAACGCTGTTCAGCCTGCGGTCATCTCTCTTGGCTGTGCAGCGTTTCCTGCCACATTTCTCCCTTCCAACAGACTTTTTGTGAATGTGCTTTGAAACTGCACTCTGTGAACAGCCTGCTCTTTGAGAAATGTCTTTTTGTGTCTTACCCTCCTGATGGAGGGTGTCAATGATGGTCCTCTGGACAGCAGTCAGATCAGCAGTCTTCCCCATACTTGTGATTTAGTTTACTGAACCAAGCTGAGTGTTTTTCAAGGCTCAGGAAACACTTGCAGGTGTTTCGAGTCATTTAGACGATTCAAGTGATTAGTTAAATAGCCTACTAGTATACTTTTTCATGATATTCTAATATTTTGAGATAGGATTTTTGAGTTTTCTTAAGCTGTAAGCCATAATCAGCAATATTAAGATAATAAAAGGCTTGAAATATCTCAGTTGATTTGTAATGAATCCAGAATGTATGACATTTTTGTTTTTTTAATTGCATTTCAGAAAATAAAGAACTTTATCACAATATTCTAATTTTCTGAGACAGTCCTGTATACAGTCCTGATTAAATTTTTTAATCGTGATTAATCGCACCGAAATCCTGGAGTTAATTGTGATTAATCACGATTAAAATGGCTCATTTGAAGTCTGCCGATTCCATTCAAAATGTGGGTGTGTTACATAAATAACTTTACAATTCATCAAATATCATTTATACCAAAATACAAAGTCTTTTGGAAGATTGCCCCCAACACACACACACACACATATATATATATACAGCACAGGGTTGGGGAGTAATGGATTACATGTAATGGCGTGACGTAATCAGGATACAAAAATATTGTAACTGTGATCTGTTACAGTAAACGCGAAAAATATGTAATCTTGTTACAGGTACTTCTGGTAAAAACACGGATTACTGAGCGGGATTACTTTTGAAAATCAGACGGAATATAGCAGCAACAACAGACATCCGCGCTGTGACACTTTACAGCACTTTGCGGCACAAACCGCCACATCGTACATCTATAAACAATGGACACCGTAGATATATAAATGATAGACGCCGCATCGACCGCTGTCTCGGAGCAGCCTCCCGCTCTGCTGATATGTTTAACCGTGAATAAACAACCGGCGATGCCGTGAATTTTACCACCTGCTGCTGGAGTCATGGCTGCTCCAGAGAGAAACTCTTTCTTTGACTGGAAACCTTTAAGTCAGATGAGGCCAGAACTTCTCTGCACAATGTAAACTCTGCCTCCAGCTGAGAAAACGCTCTCAACATCCAGGAACTCATCAAACCTGAAGACACATCTACAGTATGAAACACACCTGGACTCACAGTGAAGCTAAAGTGTTATTAGCCTGCTAACCTGTCAGTAACCTGCTAACCTGTCAGTAACCTGCTAACCTGTCAGGAACCTGCTAACCTGTCAGTAACCTGCTAACCAGTCAGTAACCTGCTAACCAGTCAGTAACCAGTCAGTAACCTGCTAACCTGTCAGTAACCTGCTAACCAGTCAGTAACCTGCTAACCTGTCAGTAACCAGTCAGTAACCTGCTAACCAGTCAGTAACCAGTCAGTAACCTGCTAACCTGTCAGTAACCTGCTAACCTGTCAGTAACCAGTCAGTAACCTGCTAACCTGTCAGGAACCTGCTAACCAGTCAGTAACCTGCTAACCTGTCAGTAACCTGCTAACCTGTCAGTAACCAGTCAGTAACCTGCTAACCAGTCAGTAACCTGCTAACCAGCCTCACCAGGCTGAACTCAGAAGAATCTGATGGAGGCAGTAATCTCTTCATCCTGGATGGAGGATTTACTGGAGACTGCATGTTTCCTTCTGTCACTGAGGAATGAATCAACTCTGAACTCTTGAAAAAATACTCTGCATGTCCGACCTGAAGACACCCTGCTCCTCCTGCAGCAGTACAGCCACACAGCAGACTGAGGATACAGTAGAAATGTGTGTTAACACTGTCAGTGCGGCTCCTGCTGCTGCTGGACTGTAGAACTACTAGAGGAACACAGTCTGGACTGATGGAGCTGATCCTGAGTCAGAAAGAAAGAAAGTCAGATTCTCAGTAGGTTTAGAGGTTAAAGGTCACGTTGTTGGTATTAACTGGGGCTGAACAGAGTTCAGCAGAGTTCAGAACACTCAGAGCATTTATTAGTGTTTACTGTGTAGAGTTGTCAATACACTGTGAGGATGACACTTTGTATCTGTCTTTATTTTTTATGTTTGCTCGTGAAGTAACTAAAAGTAACTAAAAGTAATCTGGTACGTTACTTTTTAATTGAAGTAATTAGTAAGTTACTGATTACATTTTTTGACAAGTAACTTGTAATTGTACCGGACGCATAACTATATATATATATATATATATATATATATATATATATATATATATATATATATATATGAGTTTGAATATATTGATTGTATCTCCTAGTTTTCTGCGCCCCCTTGTGTGCACAGGAAAGAATAGCATATTCAATTGTATTATGGATCATTATGTGCTAAATACCACCAGCAGCCCCTCCATTGCTACAATTATATGCATGGAGGACTGAACAGTGACTTGGGATGAAGAAGTTTGGTTACTTTTGAATCACAGCAGACCTCCTACAGGCCAGGCAGCTTCTAGTCAAGTGAACCTCATGGCTTCTATGGCAAGCCGTTTTAACATTTAATGCCTAGATTGCACTATCCAGAACGAAGACTGCGGATATCCACAACTCCATTCTGACTAGGCGTAATGAATTTTGGATATCCGGAATTTTCATTAAAGATATCTACAATGTAGTTTTGACTATCCGAAAGAACTGATCTAAATCTCAGTTTCGTCTAGTCGAAACTGAGATTTAGATATCTCTAATGACGTCACTGAAATGTCATGAAACGCATCACATATCCTAAATGACAATTACAGATATCCGTAATTCAGTTTCCACTAGGCGAAATGTAAGTTAAAGATATCTTAAATGTCACTATGACGTGTCGGAATGACGTTGCTCTATTTCAGATATCCAGAAATGCGTAACTTCCCAACCCTGCCAGAAAAAACAGGAAGCTTATGGCAAATGAAGCTTTCCATGGCGGCAGTATTAAACAATGTTGTACAAAAATGCCACGGAGTAGAACGAGCCCTCAGTCAGGGCGTCTGCGGGGAGAGAGAGCGTCGTGCTGTCCAAAGCTGTCAAAGCAGAACGAACTGAACATTTGCTGTCGCCGGACACAAAAAATGCGCTTATAGCCTGCTTAGATGAGCTGCGAACGTTCATTTACACAAATGTACCGGCCGTGGAAAACCGAGGTTTGTCTGTGAGGCGCATTTGTGGCATTTAGAGCCATTAGTGGATTAAGAACTGTTGTTATATAAAGCAGTGTCTAACTCTGACCAGTAGAGGGCGCGTTCACTACACGGTGTGTTCGGGTATAGGGATAGTCTCACGTGATTACACTCAGAGAAGGGAACACACACAGAAGCCCTGAATGTATCAACTGTGGTGTTAAAATACAGATTTTCCCTCTTTACAAAACCAAAATAACAGAAATTCAAATTAAATGTGTAGCGGAGGGCAACTTCGCCTCGAGCCACGCTACACATTCGGTTCAAATTAGCATTTCCCCGCTTTCCGCCTGAAAGTGGGAGGAGAAATTGCACGACATTATGGATATCTGCAACGTCATTTTGTCTAGTCAAAACTGTCATTCAAGATATCTTTAATTCCATTTCGCCTAGGCAGAATTGTAGTTACAGATATCTCCATGTTTTAGATATATCTATCAAAATGAATTGAAGATATCTCCATCATAATTTTAGATATCTACAATCAAGTTTTGCCAATCCGTAATTCCCATTTGAGATATCTACAACATTATTTTGACTAGGCGTTACTTTAATTTAAGATATCTACAACAAATTCCGCCTAGTCAAAACTGAGTTGTGGATATCCATAAAGAAACATGTAGATATCTGTAACTGAGGAGGGGTTGGAGATATCTGGAATTGGAATTTTGACTATCCGTAATTCAATTGCAGATATCCGTAACTCATATTGCAGATATCTACAACTGAGTTATGGATAGGCGAAATGACGTAGCACACACACATGAATGGCAAAAGTGACGTCATTTCTCCTAGGAAGAATGTATTTGTGGATATCTGAAATGATAGTTTCGGATAGGAGAAATAGAGTTGTTGATATCTCTATCGTTCTTTTCGACTAGGAAGAACTGAATTACAGATATCTTTCGCGAATATCCAGTCTGGGCATTAAATGTTAAAACGGCTTGCCATACGGCTTCAACCCTCCAGCTGTGGGCCACAGCCCCAGTGTTCAATCTGGACCAGTACAGGGGAGGTAGGAATAGCCAGGCTTTAAAGCTCGTGTCCGGAGTTTTGAAAGAGAGAGGGTTTTTTTTAATCCAACGTGTCAGGCTCCGCCCTCCCTCTGCTTTCATGAGCGACCAAGCCACGCCCCTTTAATTGTGCACGCTATTATCCGTCGGGTGAAAATGAGAGCCTCCAGTCCTGCAGCATCCTCCATGTTTAGCTGTTTACGGTGGATGTTCAGCAGACGGTGGATATATCTGCTGCAGAGCTAACTCTCCTCTGCTGGGCGAGCGGCCGTGCTCTCTGGCTGCTCCACACTTTGATTGACAACACGAGAATGAGGAAGCTCGAAATCTATTGGCTGAAGCTGACCGGCGCTTTTTCGGATAACATGGGGGTCTATGAGACGAAGGCGGAGCTCATAAATACATTTTTATATTGCTTTATGCTAATATGATATTGTAGTATGGAACCAGACTGACACATTGAAGCTCTGTTGAAAAATGATTCATACGTTGGAAACGAACAGAAACTCCAGACACCAGCTTTAAATAAGCATATTTTATATATACACAAATCACCAGTTTAGAACTGGTGGAGTAGTGTGAGTTGCTCTGTGGACCGAGAAGTGTGAAAAGCAGCTCTTAATATCCCTGCTAACAGGGAGTCTTCTCTGTAAAACAGTTAACAGAACACCTCTGTGTGTTCAGGTTTAAACAGCAGCAGCTCAGTATCATTAACAGTGATTTAATGGAGGGGAAATATGTGAGAGATACGGACAGTTAGACACATTTTCAGTTATTTCTGTTTCCAATTGTATAGAAGGAAAACAACATCGCTAAGAATAAGTTTTACATTATATAAGGGTCACATTATTTTTGGTGTCTCAATGTGTTGTCTCTTTACTTATTTCAGTAAAAATTGTGAATTAACAGTTGCTTCACATTAAAGCTGCCTGAATGTGACCGGACAGTGTTTGACAAATGTTGGCCTCAAAATGAAAAGCAGTCAGGACCAGCAGAGGTCCTCTCTGCCACAAATACAATGAATCTCTGTCTAACGGCACTGCGCGCTGACGCTGCACTTCTCCAGGACTGAGGATCAATCTGTTCATCAGAAGCTCTCCGTATATTGTTTAGATCCAGTAAGAGTCAGTCACTCACATTCATGATGCAGTGCAGTCTTTTGTAGAGAATGTATTTGATGATCGGCGACACACAGTCAGCCTTGAGCAAGTCACACAGACAGCGGACTGCAGTGGAAATAAGATTTAAATAAACTTTTCAGGTCGTGCATGACGCGAGTCTGCTCAGAGAGCGTCTATTAAACTTTAACCTAGACTAACTTTACAATAAAGCCTGGTGATTGTGACCTCCCAGCAACAGCAACATCTTCACATACAAAACTACAAGGTGGCGACAGTCATTTCACTCAATATATTCAAACTTCAACCGTACATTCAAGGTTTCATTCCATATATTCAAACAACTTTTCCTGAATGCCATGCAAATAATATATAGTGAAATCTCTTAACTTCAGTCTCATCACAAGGTTTCTTAGGAGTTCCAATAGATTAAACTCTCCGTCTATATACATATAAAGGAGACATTTACTGCACTGTACTTTTTGGGCTAATTTATTGCTTTTAATTCTATATGTGTTTACTATAATTGTACAAAATATGTGATGTTGAACTGCTTTGTATAAGCGAATAGAAAAGTGTATTTCTTTAAAAAAAAAAAAAAAAAGACAGAAAGAAAAAAGCCCATGATAAATTAATCATGGAAAAAAATTCAAAGTTGTCAACAATTGATTTTGATGAAATGAAACAGAAATTGTAGATTTTGTTTGTTTTGTTTGTTCTTAGTTTTTTTTTTTTCCAAAGTTGATGAAGACACATTATAATGGAGAAAATGCTAAATTTCTGTAGTGTGAAATGATTATATTTTGGGGATTCTTTGATTGTGCTTATATTTTCAGGATGTCTCATACCATATCCCAGCTGAGTGATGACAAAGCTCTGGTCCTCCACGTTGCGAATGCTCACGAGGTCGCCTCCTTCCTTTCGGCACTCTCTCCGAGCGTCGGGCCAGGATTGCACAGGACGATGGAGATGGAAACAGTGGCCATTGTAAGGGATCCAAGGACTGGCACAAAAGCCTGTCTCAACTTTTGGTGTAAAAAAGATTAGAATAGAAAGAATCTAGACAGAAAGTTGGATCATCTCTGGTGAATGAGCTGTCTCGGGAAATGCTGTGGTATTGCTTACAGTGTGGAGGAGCAGGGGGAGAACCCTCTTTGTAGCAGATGTAACCCAGTTTCTTGCTGCAGGTTGAACTTTGCCAGGAGTGCTGACCAGAGGAGTCGAGAATCGCACAGTTGTGTCCTGGATTGTGAAGTGGATTTCCTAAAACCGTTTGATACAGTGTCATATTTGTAACATGATGTCCTTGCAACAGCTTGTGTTTTCTTCATTGTACCAATCAGAAGATCACCATATCAAGTCTGATGTTATGAAAGTGCAAATCTTTTAAATCAGGCCTTCAGTCCATTTACTGTATTGTAAGAACTTGCACTCCTAATGAGATATGACAATATTCAGTCACACACATAATAACACACATGATTATCATCGTAGCTATCCATATGAAGTGCACATTTTTTCATGGACATTTATATGTGGTGGCATTAGACCTGTGGTTTCAACCTGTCCTTCATTTTTGTTGAGGCTCCTTGAGAGTATAATATATCTTCAACCAATCTTCAACAAATGTTTTTGTGATACAGCACGTGGTATTTTCTGAATGGAGCCTTAGAAAATAGGAATCTTTAATCTCAACTAAATGTTAACAAGAAAATCAGGAATCTCACATCTAATGTGCCCTCAGCAAACAAGAGGGTGGTGCACTGATAAATATTCTGGGCAACTACCAACAGTCATCACCGTGAGCTACATGAAGCAGAGAGCTACACCATTAATGAGCATTAGTGTTGTAGTACCATTTTCTACCACAAGATGTAGTAATAGTTCATTGAAGTAAGCAGGTTGTCCTTAGTCCAATCCAATGCCAATGAAAATGCAATTAAGAAGATGCTTTAAAGTCTTCACCAGTTCCAACCAGCTGCAAACTGATGAAAATATGGGCTCAATAGAACACTGGAGTCAAATACATGGCCCTTGAAGTCACCTTACAAAGTGTAAAAGTTGGACCAGCCTGAATGATGCTGACTTTTCATAAGTGGATCGTCGTTTACAATTGAACTTTGCAATGACTCAAAGGGAAATAGCTGTATTTCCAGCTTCATTGAAATGAGTTTGATTACTCTTTCACCACTGCCACAAGCGTCATTACTGACATCTCATATTTTGTTCCGGTCAAGTTTCCCTGACTTTGCTTACAACTGCATTTTTTCCGTTCCTTCTTTTTTTTTCTTTTTTTTCTTTTGTACAAATATCTGTGGCGCAGAAATGTTAAAGATTTGCAAAAGAGACCTTTTTCTGTGAGGACTTACCAGCATCCCACCTCAGATACCGATAAGGCTTTTCATCAGACCAGTGCCATCCATGTTCAGGGTTCAAAACCAACCCAAGCCACAGCTTTTTTTTCCCTGATCCCAGCAGTGCTGTGTGTTTGTGTGACAGACAGGGACAAAAAAAGAGATGGAGTAAAGATTTTGTTCCTCTTTTTCATTGCTTAATATCAAGTCTGGAGAAAACAGAAGAAGCACAAAGAAACGCTCCTGGTGCATGAAAACACAACAGAGGTATTTTGGTTTTTGGAGAATGTGTCAGTCTGGCAGTCTGGATAAAAATAATAATAACTCCAATCCATTTGTTTTATTATTTCAATAACAAAAAGCATATTTTTTGACACCTGATAAGAAGGTAGTGATTTAAATGGAAATGAAAAACCGCACTGTCGAAAGTACTTTTTTTCATTGCTGGTCTAACACGTTACATTTTCAGACACAGTTTTCTGTTGTGCCTTAAAGTTTTTTGTGTGATTGACAAATGGTGAAACTGAGCAGTGACCCAACTGTCCACTTTGGTCTTATCACATATGATGGGGCCATGAGTCCCTGCGACTTTTTAAATTGAGATTTTTTTCTTTGAGTTGTGTAGATGTCAAGCTTGTTGAATGCTAGTATTAAAAAAAAAAACTTTAAAGCAAGAAACAATACTAATGTGAACTTCTCCATCGAGAAAACTGAATACTTAATAAAAATAAAGAATACCAAAGACATTTACCTGAGATGAAAGCTTGCTGGTTGGGATCAGTGATGCTCACTAAGGAGGCCGCCTGCTGATTGCAGCTGGTTTGAGCCTGGGCCCAAGTCAGAGCAGCCTGACCATTAATCTGGTAATATGCTCCCGTTACCAGGTTTTTGGCCCAGTGGTCTGTGGCTGTGTATTGACAGAACAAAACACCTCTCAAATATCACAGAGCTAGAAATGATTCTTGCATTCACATCACCCTAGCCAAAATAAAGCCACTTTTTCAAGATGTCATACTCACAAGAGGTTGGACAGTATCCCCACTGCTCATGTTCATATTTGGTCTCGACCGCACACCAGTATCGTTTGGAAGAGGAGTCAAATGTGGTGCAGTCTCCAAACCAACGGTCCTTGTACATAAAGGGAAACATGCAAATCTTACCGAATGCATTTCCCTCAATGGTGTAAAGTTCTAGAAAGAGGAAAAGTCAGAGGTTGATCAAACCAAATCAAACACCTTGAAAGAAATCAGATTAAAGACGGGTGTATTTGTGATAATGACCACCTAATCAAAACAAAGCTTTATTTTGCTGTTTATCTTTACATGATATTTGAAATGAGCTCTTTGTGGTTTGACAGTTAAAAGTATGGCTCACTGGTAGCTGAACTACAGTGGCTGTCAAGTAACACAGATTTCAGATTCACAATGGACTGGAAGTCTTCACAGTGGAAACATGACAATAAACTTTCATTTGAATTGAATTCACCTCTGTGAGTTCTGGTGCAAGCCCCGGAAGACGTCCCTGTGATGGTCAGGTAGTTGTTTGGGCCGACAGTTCGAGAGAGGGCAATGGATTCATCCACTCTGACTTCGATGTAAAGTTGTTGGTTTTTGAGTGCAATCAGCGTCCCATTCCGACATTCCCACTTTTGGAGGTCGTTCTTGTCGTCACAGTCGTACAGGCTCACTTCGCTCCCGACGCTCTTGCCTTGAGCGCCAAGACACTTCTTAGTTGAGGTCACAAAAAGCCGCCCGCCAGTTGTCCAGCGTACATCTAGGCAACGATTAGCTTTTTTCACCAGACAAAACCCCGTGGCCTTGTTGGTAAGTGAAAATGGAGAGTCTGTAGAGAGAAATTCACAGAAAGAAAATGCTCATCAATTCAGTGTGTTTTCATTGCAGAAATATGTTTGCAGAGGAAATGTTTTTCACTTAATTCTCACAACAAAATCATTTCCTATTTCAGTAAAAAAGACTGACAAAAGGTTAATTCACCAAACTATTTACAAAGCTGTAATATTGACATGTTGATTTATTTCATTACATTTTTACACAATAAAATTTGCATCACTAAAGAGAAAACATTTTGACTGACTTCCTGTTTCAAAAGAAAAATCCACTGGTTAATGATATCAGGAACAAAATCTGTATATTGAAGAACCTTTTGAAAAAATTTGGCATCACACATTGAAAATATAGACATAATAACACATTAAGCTGATACTTCACCATTTGTTGCTGTGCACTGAAGCAGTGGTAAAATGAAGATGAACAGGGCCAGCACAGGTCTGGTCTGTGCCAGCGTTCTTCTGATAAGTCTCACAACAGCAGACATCGTTCCACACTGCAGGCAGATGACTTATGAGCCAGGCAATGAGAACAGGGCCGTCTTAAGAGCACTGACAGGGTCTTTTGCTCCTTTGACTTTCATTGACAAAGTGTCATGTTTCAGATTGGCACATTTCAACACTGTGTTCCTGGAGTGACGGGGGAGGAAGGAAGTTTCTTGCTCGCACGGATGTCACAGTCCAGAAGTTGCATGAAATGGCCCCATTCACTTCCCTGTCCATTGAAAAAAGATACGTGCTCACCCTGAGATACTCAATTTAAACCGTTAAATTCAGATATGGCAGACCACAGTGGCGTAGTTCTTACAAATAAAAGCTTTTGCCAACCGAGGAGTTCCACAGCTGTAGTTCTGAGTGATGTTTTCCCATCAATTTGACTTTGGCTGATTAGAAGATTGTGTTCTCATTTACACTTTTCATCTGGCTTTGCTGAGTTTACATATTCTTCCTTTGCCTGTGTGCTTCTCTTTGTGTACTTCAGCTTCCTCCTAAAATACATTAACATGTCTGTGGTTATTTGATTCTTTTTTTTCTATGCTTGTGAAAATGATTCACTGCATTTGTAAATCACGCCATAGGTTTGGGAAGATTTCCCAATCACTTTATGAAAACACTGATTTTTTTTGCTGCCAGAAATACACAACATAGAGAATCTCTACTGTTGAACCTTGGCCCAAGCTTGTGGAACATGTTCTAATGTCATTATTCACCACTACGCAGATACGGTGCATTAGTGAAAAACCCAGCAATGCATACAATATTGACAGATCTTATAGAAAAACATGCTGATTTTCAAATGAGATTTTTTTTTTCAATAACATAGGCAGGAATCAGTGGCATTGGCACCAGGTGTGTGGGCAGCGCTTTTAAAAACAGCAGCAGTAGCAGAGTAAAGGCCTCTGCAAGCTCCATTCTCCACGCCAAGCCCAACAAAGTCACCCAGCAGCCCCAGAAAGCTCGCCTGCTGGCTGGCATTTCATTTTCCAGCAGAAGCTCCAGAGGCCATGCCTCCTCACTGCAGGCTCCCCCTCTCCACATTTTTCCAGCAAAACAACAACAGCGTTTTTAGTGGAAGAATTTATGAAGGATTTGTTATTGATGAGCAGCTGAAGAAAAGACGAGTCCAGTCTACTGGCTCAACAGAATTCACATCATTAATCTCTTATCTGTACATAAAATAAATACAAATAAGCCCATTTTTGTTCTGCAAAAGTTGTAAAAGGTTTTTGTTTGGATGGCAGAAGCAAGGCAAGTTGCCTGATAGTAAGCAGTTCAGAGAGGGGCAGATACGATAGATCCTGACCAAACAGGGTTTATTAAAAGTAGACATTCATCCACTAACATGCAAAGATTAGTTAATTTAATAGATAATACATACAATACATAATCTAGAATCCATAGTTATACCTTTAGATGCCGAAAAAGCCTTTAATCTAGTAAACTGGGAATTTTTATTTGTGACATTAACCAGATTTGGGTTTGGGACGTCTTTCAAAGACTGGATCAAAATCTTATATAACAACCCAGCTGCATGTGTAAAGACTAACGAGCAGACTTCTCCAAGCTTCTGTCTGCAGCGAGGAACCAGACAGGGCTGTCCACTCTCTCCTCACTGTTTGCCATCTTTATCGAACCTCTGGCAGCTGCTATAAGACAAAATAAAGACATCAGAGGGATCCTGGCTAACAATAAGATAGAACATAAAATAAGTCTTTATGCAGATGATGTATTGCTTTTCCTGCAGAACTCTCAAACCTCTTTCTCCCAGACAATCACACTTATTGACAACTCCTCACTAATATCTGACTATTCTATCAACTGGTCTAAGACTACAGCCATGCCTATAAACTGTGATTTACAAAGTATACCCAATGCTACAATGCAGTCTGGAAACATGAGATATTTAGGCATAAACATTTCTCCAAGGATATCAGAACTTTTGAAACTAAATTATGTTCCGTTACTGAATTCAATAAATGACCTCCTACGGTGGAGACGCTTACCTATATCTCTTATGGGGAGGGTTGCCACCATTAAAATGATGATTTTACCTCAGGTTAACTATTTATTTTCAATGATACCAACCAAACCATCGTCTGGCTGGTTCAAATCACTGGATCAGTTCAGTTCAGTTCAGTTTATTCATTTGTCCCTTGGAGGGCGATTCAGTGTGCAGTAAGTTCACGTTCATACATAACATAAATATGCAAGACAACATAAAAGCATAACAAACCTCGGTGCATCATCAGCTCCAGTACAAATAAAAAGCAGATCAGCAAGGTGGACCCATAAAACCAAGCTGTGTGAAACATTCCAGACGGCAAACAAGAAATGACAAACCACTGTCAGCAAATGTGCAGTAGTCGCATAGTAAAGCATGGAGACTGGTGGACATGCTGTTACTTCCTCTTCTTCTCGGCATTTAAAGCGCGGATGGAGAGAGGCACAAAGGAAAATTTATATCTGTTTTTAGTAGCTAGAGGGACAGTGAGGCGGAGGCCAGAGGGAAGGAGCTGATACTCCTGATGCAGAGGGGGGGTTTCGTCTCTGCAAATGTTCTTGGCTTTCTTAAGCAGCTGAATATTATAAATTTCCTCCAGGCTGCTGAACTTCACCCCGGCTACTTTGGAAGCAACGCGCACAATTCTCCCTAAGGAGTTTTTGTCTTTAACAGTAAGATTACCGTACCAACAAAGGATACAAAAGGAAATAACGGACTCGATATAAGCACAGTAAAACATTTTCATCAGGCCTCTGTCTACCTGGAATTTAGCGAGCTTCCTCAGACAAAATAGGCGCTGCTGACCCTTTTTACAGAGCATGTCACAGTTCTCATCAAATTTGAGCAAGTTATCTATTATAGTGCCCAAATATTTGTCGCTGCTCACCAGTTCAACTCCCTGATTGTGAACGACACTGCGATGAGGAACCTGAGTCGCTCGTCTGAAGTCAATACAGACTTCCTTGGTTTTAGTAACGTTGATCTGTAAAAAGAAATCATCGCACCAGGATACAAAATCGTCAAGTACCTGGCCGTGGCTGACCTCCTCATCATGGAGCAGGCTGACTATAACAGAGTCATCTGCATACTTTATAATGAATCTGTTTGTGTGACGACTACAACAGTCATTAGTATACAAAATGTAAAGAAGTGCAGACAGGACACAGCCTTGAGGTGAACCGGTTGAGGATGATAAAAGGCTGGACAATGTTCCATTCACTCTGACTTGTTGTGATCTGTTAGTGAGGAAGTCAAGAATCCAACCCACAAGACACGCATCTAGACCAAACAAGTCCATGAGTTTCTCTACTAGGATGTGAGGCTGGATCGTGTTGAAAGCTGATGAAAAATCAAAAAAAAGCAATCTGACATGATTTTTGCTGCCCTCGAGGTGTTTGTATACCAGGTTGAGTAAAGTAGCTGTGGCATCTTGAACACCTCTATTGTTTCTGTACGCGAATTGGAGGGAGTCTAGTAGATGCTCGGTTTTTGCTAGTATCTCCATTTTAACTAATTTCTCAAACTGTTTCATTACTGTGGAGGTCAGTGCCACCGGCCGAAAATCATTCATTGTGCTGGGATTTTTTGTTTTAGCAACAGGTACCACAATAGACTTTTCCCATAGAGATGGCACAGTCTGAAGAGAGAGAGAGATGTTAAAGATATAGTTGAAGATAGGGCCAAGCTGTTCAGCGCAAGTTTTTAGTAGGCGACCGCTTATATGATCAGGGCCTGGGCTTTTCTTTGGTTTACATTTTCTGAAGCACTTAATTACATCTTCCCCTTCAAAGAAGGGGTTTAAAGGAGGAGCAGATGAGAGGCGGTTTTTCAGCTCAGTGTGTTTTCTATGGAAATCAGAATCATCGAATCTTACATAAAAGTCATTAAGGCTCTGAGCTAGTTCTAAATCTGTGTTGTAGCCATTGAGTTGAATGTTTTTCCGGCTACATTCTTTCACCCCAGTGATCGTTTTCAGACTGTCCCAAACAGAGCCCAAGTCATTTGTTTTAAGCCGATTCTCAATTTTCTCCTTATAGCGCTTTTTACAGGCTCTGATCTCATATTTGATTTCTTTCTGCAAGTTATGCAGAGATGATCTATTCCCTTCCCTGAAGGCTGCTTTCTTTTGTTGTAACAGATCTTTGAGTGTTTTAGAAACCCACGGCTTGTTGTTAGGATATATTTTTACCGTTTTAACAGGGATAACACAATTTTCGCAGTATGTAACCCAGCAGCTCACGACATCAGTAAGTTCATCTATGTTGGCAGAGGACTCAATGAATGTATTCCAGTCAGTAGCATCAAGACACCCTTGCAGAGTTAGGCAGGCATCATCGTCCCAGGTCTTCACTCTGAGGGTCTGCACTTTGCCTCGCTTCAGCACAGTCCGGTAGACAGGGATGAGTTGGATGCAGTTGTGGTCGGAGGAACCGAGAGGAGGCAGAGGGATGGATTTATATGCACCTTTGATGTTTCCATAACAGAGATCAATGGTCTTATTCTGTCTGGTGGGGCATGTGATGTACTGATAGAAGTCTCTCAGCGTAGTTCTCAGGGTGCAGTGGTTCATGTCACCCAGGATGATGTGAGGAGCATCCAGGGAGACAGACTGAAGCCTCTGAGTGACTTGATGGATAAGCTCACAAGCATTTTTTTCATTAGCCCCAGGGTGGATGTACACAATAGTCACAAATATCTGTGGAAATTCCCGAGGCAGATATGGAGGGCGTAATGACACAGAGAGCAGTTCCAAGTCAGCAGTACAGAGTCTCTCCCGAACAGTGACAGATCTACACCAACGCTGGTTAATATACAAACACACACCCCCGCCAGATGACTTGCCTGTTGCAGCGGCGTCTCTGTCCAGCCGTATGGGTGCACCAAATCCATCTACCTCCAGGTCCGCATCCAAGTCTCTGTCGGCCAGCCAGGTCTCGGTGAATGCCATGATGCAACAGTTCATAAAATCCTTCTGGAAACGAACATTTCCCTGGAGTTCATCCACTTTGTTTCTCAGAGACTGGACGTTCCCCAATATGAGAGAGGGCAGTGGGATCCGGTCGAGACGCTGTTTCCTCAGGCGCTGTCTCAGACCTCCACGTTTACCCCGCTTCCTCTTCTTAAGTGTTCCAGGCCCGCTTGCTTTATTAGCGTTTCTGAGGAGACAATCCGGGATCTTGTATATCTGGTCAGCCGGCTGAGCTAACGTGGCTACGTTTAGCTCCAGCAGCACGTCCCTGGTATATTGAGTCCTCACGGTTCTCACCTGACACGCCGCTATGCCGGTGTTGCAGGTGAGCAGAGAGAGTAGAAGAAGCCACAGTGAGAAGATATAGAGAGGATCCATTGCTGATAAGTAAAACAAGGGAGCTAAAACGTCCGAGGTAGTTAAAAGGGCGATAAAATCACAGTAAAAGACAATAAGAGCGTTAAAAACGCTAAAGAAAAACGATAAAAAACACGCTAAAAAACACGGAAGACAGACAAAGACGCCGAGCTGTCACTCGCTGCCGGTCGCTGCGTGCGCATGCGCCCTCGAGTCCAGCAGTCTGAGCTCCTGACTCATATGTATCCAAATTTCTCTGGAAAAATAAACCATCACGTATCAGTTTAAAGACGTTACAACAGACCAAAGACAGAGGTGGACTAGACTTGCCCAACTTCAATCACTACTTCCTAGCCAGCAATCTGCAATATATCTCCAAATGGCTTAAACCGAACAATCTAGATGAGCCATGGCTGGATGTAGAGCAAGCATTATGTGAGGATCTAGTCATCTCTGACCTGCCATTCATCAGTCCCACCATCAAATCCCATCGGTGTTTTAAAAGTGTCAACATCAGTTCCTCTTTAATGGCTTGGTGGGACTTTCTAAAGCTAACCAAATCTTCTCTGATCCCGTGTAAACTCACACCCATCTGGAACAACCCGGACATCGTGCAAAACAAAAACATGATAAACTTCACTCAGTGGAGAAATAAAGGAATCAGCCAGCTTGAACATATCATTGAAAACGGCAACTTTCTATCATTCAATACTCTCACCTCACAATATGGAATCAGCAGCACAGCATTTTTAGAATATCATCAACTTAAATGTATTATAGGTAAAGCAATATACTTTCACCCAATTGCACTGGCAGCTACCTCCCAGGGTTGAAGAATTCTTAAAGGGATACTTCAATATTTTGGCAAATTGGCCCATTTAGTGCAATTCGTTAGTCGTTTCGAACAGCATACTTACTTTTTTTGTGAGGGCGAGCTGTTGTTTATCCAGAGGCGAGTCGAGGAGGGCTTTGCGGCGGACATAATGGAAGTGAATGGTATTTTTGCTTCCCCTCGTCAAACTCATCAAATACACACTCCAACAACCCCAAAACACTTTGGTGGACACGTTATAATCTGCACATTCACTACGCTCATATTCATGATCACTATCACATTTGGATGATCACACTGATCTTTAATCACTCTTCACGTTCTACCTGTGGACTCAGTTACCTTGTTTTCTTATGGTGGGCTAAACTAATGGTGATCTGTAGTAGGCCTCTCCTGACGCTCTGGTGTAATTTCATAATTGAATCCTCAGTTTGCACGCCCCAGTTCACTACCAGCTATATTCTCCAACAAAAGTCCGTAAGATGCCCTCACCTTTATGTCGGTGCAGTAGCCGATTGTCTGGAGTATATATATATAAAAAAAAAGTTGTATCCTTGCACTCTCTTCCTTCTCTCCACCCCCTTCTGTTGTTGTTGACCGTCTGTTCACTAGTTTGTTTCTTTCACTTTCTGTCCCCTTTGTCAGTTCCAGCAATATTATATATCATTACTCTAAATAAATAAAATTAAATAATAAATTTAAAAAAAAAACATGTTAAAGGAAAATTACGGTTTAAACAGCTCTCACGTTGTGTATGGAATGAAGTACAACAATAAACTCACCCAGAATGCTTTTCTGATCCGAACAGAGCTTCGGGAGAAATTTAGATCCAAAATCGAGCGGTGGACATCTGTATACGGCTAGCAGACGGGGCATCGGTAACGCCGCTCCTAAAACGGCTTTAATCGTCCAAAAACTAATTAGTTTCACCAATATTTCATCCTGGTCCGCTCAGCCTCTGGAAGCACTGTTCAGATCAGAAAAGCATTCTGGGTGAGTATATTGTTGTACTTCATTCTATAAACAACGTGAAAACTGTTTAAGCCATACTTATCCTTTAACAAGAGGAGCTTTACACTTTTAAGCTCTTCTTGGAAAAGCAAATCTGTCGGGCATATAACAGCAGCCAGACTCCCATTATGCTGCTTCCATTCTGGACAGGACAGGTTTAGAAAAAAAAAAAAAAGATATGATGTGAGATTCATCTGTTTTTCCATTGTTCTTTTATTCTTGAATATTTTTTTCAATGTTTTATTTTTTATTATTTAAATGTTTTTTTTTTTTTTTTTTCTGGGGATATGCAGTGTTTGTGGTATCTTGGCATTATATAATCCAGCCATTATGTTTGAAGAACAACGTTACATTTCATGAAGTTTGTCTTTTGGAAATGTGTTCACTTCATTTATTAAACAAAATCAGTTTAAAACATAATCCGAGTCCAGACTTAATTTTCAATATAACCAAAAGAGGCACTTCTACATTGAACATTACTAGCATTTTGCTAAACAAAAATGGGTACGAGTAATGTAAATATATACATCGACAGTTAAATAATTCTACAGACAAATTCAGCTGACTTTATGAGTGATTGCTGGAAAACTGGCAGCTTTCTGCTCATTTAATAAACCAGGGTCTCTTCAGTGGCACCATTTTGATATGAAATGTGGAGTGCACGAACAAAATGAAGTCGTTTGTTGGCGGACACCCTGAGCAGCTGAACCGTGTTTGTCTTGGTGTGCAGTTTGAATGGAGGTGTTGGCCAGCAGCCAAACATTTTTCAGCTGCTGGCTGACACTGGCTCTGTGTGCTGGTACCCCAGCAGTCCTGGCCTTCTTCTGGACAGAGATCCAGATGTTCCTGATATTTCCTGGAGTTATGCATCCAGCTGGGGGGTTCCTGCCCCTTCCCCCACCACTACTGGCTCCACTGCTGCCTTCACAGCTCACATCTTCTCCAGCTGCTCTTCCAGTCCTTGGTGGTTCTCCAGTGGTTCCTGTTCCTTCTTTGTGATGTTTTGTCTCTGCGATTGCTACATCCATCACCACTGCTCTCTTCTCCTGGTTCTCCTCCACCACTATGTCAGGCACAGTAATAGGAACAGCTAAGATCCTATAAAACTGTGTTCTTCGATAAATAAATCAATTATCTACACACACACACATATATACATACACATATATACATACATACATACATACATACATATATATATATATATATATATATATATATATATATATGTACATATATACATATATATATATATATATATATATATATATATATATATATATATATATATATATATATATGTATGTATGTATGTGTGTGTGTGTGTGTGTGTGTATGTTATTGCAGGGAGTTTTTTGTTGTTTCTGGTTTAGTATTTGTTCAGTGAGACGGGCACAGCGCTGTGGAGGCTCAGCTGGCCTCCCCTTCGCCGGCCGGCTGAGCAGAGCCACAGCCGCGGAGCGGCAGACCGATGGAGATCTCACTATTGAGCGTATCCTGGAGCTATTTCAACAGCATTTCAGCAGATATTCATCAGATGAAAATGCTCTGCTGAGTGCTGAAGACTGCTGACTGCAAAGCTAATGATCAGAACCTGGAGAGCGGAGAGAGACCTTTAGCTCATGTTACAGATACTGAATAATCTGCTTCACCGGGGAGGATTGAACCTGGATCACTTTAAATGATGTCCATGTCTGCAGATGCTTTTGTTATTTGGATTGAAATAACACCCATGTCTTTGAGTCATATCACCATTCAGCACCTTCAATCTGATTCATCAAACTCTGTGTTTTTCGTGTCTAAATGTAGAAGATTGAAAGGCAGGCGGACACCCGGGACGGCGTTACTCACAGAGGGCTGTGGTCTGTGTCCAGAAACGGGTGGCATTACCCAGGACTGTTCATCATTGACTGAATGTTTAGATGACAGAGAGATCTGGAGGCTGTCTGTCTTTATGAATGAGACTGTCCTCCCCAAGAAAACAACCACAATGGCCATGAATTCATGCCTCAAATTATGACAATGACACGGACTGACGGAGTATTTTTTTTTTTTTTTTTTTTAAAGGAGCAAGTTGCACGTAATAATTACATTTAACCACAAATACAATTCTCTGTATTGAATGACTTCAGTTTCATTTACAAAACGGAACAAAACCTTTGGAATACTTTCTGAAACAGATCAGAAGCCACAATATGAACCACAACAACAACTCAAAAAACAAAAATCTACAGATTTCAATCTATCTGTGTTGTAATTTACACAATGCTTCTCTGGAGACAAATATACTCTTTATCTTCA